>NC_028351.1:18654512-18656806 GCF_000741045.1 Vigna radiata var. radiata
AAAAGCGAGGATTTCAAGCGAATCAGAGTACTAATAAAATGAAAGACAAGTCTACAACCCAAACAAAGTCCAGAAATCAAGAGAAACATGCAAAATTGTACAAAAGACACAACAAAAACTACCTAGAAAACAAAAAATTTAATGCAGAAGACATAAACTAATCAAAGAAAAATCAGAGTCTCCCCCAATAGACCACACTTAAACTACACAGTGTCCTCAATGTGTCACAAGCATAAGATCCCAATCATAACAATCAACAGATCATGGACAAGTGCAATAAAAGTAGGTAAAGGGGGAGAGAAGGGAAAAGGAAACTCCCCTGATCATGGTGGCAGTTGCCAATTTTGGACTTTCAGGGAGATGTCTTCCACCACAGGATTCAGCAAGGAGGTGTTGAGGAAGAACTGCTTCATCCTCCAGATTTGATCAAGCAGGGAGATGTCCTCTACAGCTGGATCCAAGAAGCAATGATTGTTGATGAGCAGGTTCAGCTGGTGCCTATTAATCTTCAAACTGTCGGCACCTTTGTCTTCCACCATGGGTGTTTGTTGATCAAACTCATGTGTACCTCCTGCAACATGGTTAGTGCAATGTGGTTCCACAGAAATAACATGCAGAGGTATAACACCCAATCTCAGTGTAACAAGCTAACCCTCAGATATACCCTCAGAACATGAATCAAGTTCAGAAATAGAAATAATATCAATCACAGGTTCAGATTCATGTTCAGTGCATGGAGAACAAACATTCAGATGCGATAACACAAGGTGGTTCTCATCATGCAAAGAGGGAGAATGAAAATCATGCTCATCAACCTCATGCTCATCAACCTCATAATCATCAACATACCTATCATCAACATAATCATCAACAACAGAATCAATCACAGGTATGTTTACCTCCACTTCCCTGGAAGTTGGTAGAGTAGTGGAAGGTGAAGCTGGTCTACCTACCACAATAGTGTCGCTCAAATATGCCTGTTCCTCCAATTCTTCATCAGTCTCCTCAGGTGCAACAGTGGGGACATGGGAGGGTGGGAAAGTAGGTGGCACAATAGTTAGCTCATGACTATGCTCCTCATCTCCTATGTGGATGGCATAACATCATTTGAAAGTTGAACAATCTGAAATGGTGATTCCTTTGAAACATAAGATTGTTCCTCAGTGAGTTGAGTGGCCATCTGCCCCATCTGATCAATCAAACTCTGAATTGACGCTCTGGTCTCCTGCTGAAACTCCATGTTCAGTTGCTGGAGCTGAATGCTCTGAATAGTCATCTGCTCCAATAACTCCTTCAATGTAGGCTCAGAAGTAGTGGGAGGATGAGGAGTTGCTTGTGCAGGCTCATGAAACTGCAACTGTTGTGGTTCCTGGACAGGGGGAGGCATACAAGCATTCTGGAATGGTGGTTCTTGATATTGATGCTATGAAGGGCGGAATCTTTCCAAAAACAGTTGCTTAAGATCTTCCCAATTGGTGATGGATCCACAAGGAAGATAAAACCGCCAATACCTTGCCGCTCCAGCTAACGAGTATTCAAATGCCCTTAAGAACATGTCCTCATCCGAGACATCTAGAGGTTTCATTGAAGAGCATATGGTGTAGAACTCCTCCAAATGTCTATATGGGCATTCACCTGCAAAACCATGAAACCTAGACAGCAAATCTATCAGTCCAGTGTTGAAAACACAACGAATATCCTCCTTATCAATTGGAAGCAGCTCCCTAGGAGCACTCTCATGAGATGGAGGAGGAACCCTTTTGTTCTCAACATAGAAATCAGTAGAGTATATATGAGAAGCAATATCAGAGTAACAAGCAGGAGGAGAATCAAAGTCATGGACATAGGCAGAAGAAACAGTATCCACATAACCAAAATAGGTAGACATGTAGAAAGAGGGGGAAAAAGAAGAATGTAATGAAAATATGCAACTAAAGCTATCCAAATGCAACACACAATGACGAACACACAAAACAGAACATAACACTCACAACACAAGACAAGACAACACACACTAACACAAAAAAAGACCTAAAACCGAACCGTTGGTCCCCGGCAACGGCGCCAAAATTTGATGGGGTGTCGCCGCCCAATCAAATTTGATGTGCAGTTTAAAGTGTAGTATAGCTACGGAATGACCCCTAGGTCGTCTCTCAAGGACCAAATGTGGTTCGAGTTTTAGGTCTAACACGAAGTGGGGGGGGGGGTTGTGAAAAATTTTTGCGAGGAGAATTAAACTAAATTAAAACTGGAAATTAAGTACAACCAGACATAATTGAAAATATTAAAATAAC
>NC_028351.1:18658911-18676055 GCF_000741045.1 Vigna radiata var. radiata
CAAAATCAAGACGCAAAACAGGGAACAGTTCTGAGGACATCAGGGAATTGACACAGACTCAACACACAGTTCTCATACGATTTATATCTAATCAATATTATCTACAATATGTATTTATTTAATTTGTTTGTCTATTCATCATAAATTATAGATCCATAGTAAAAAGTCATTTTAATAGACGCAATACTTCCCCAATGTCTGCGAATTTTGTGATTCTCTGAGAATTATGCATCATAAAAGTCACTTGTAATCATTTACAGTGAAGTAATATCTTTCATTCTTTCCATGACTTCCAATGCATGTTGAGGAAAATGGTTGGTAAACTGAGTTGAGAGTGTTGGAGGTCATGTTTGGCCCCTCAAGGATCAAGTAATTCAGCCATGATAGTGATTTGAGCAACCTAAGTGGAGTGGTATGACTTGTGGTTGAAAAAAGGCCGTGGTAATCGTTTACAGGCCACTGTAAACGATTACGCGTGTGAAATGGAGAATTTGTACAGAAGGGACCAGTTTTCATAACACAGGGGACCAAGTATGATATCTATCATTCTTTCCCATGACTTCCAATGCATGTTCAGGAAAATGGTTGCTAAACTGAGTTGAGAGTGTTGGAGGTCATGTTTGGCCCCCCAAGGATCAAGGAATTCATCCATGTTAGTGATTTGAGCAACCTTAGTGGAGTGGTATGACTTGTGGTTGAAAAAAGGCCGTAGTAATCGTCTACAGGCCACTGTAAATGATTACGCGAGTGAAATGGAGAATTTGTACAGAAAGTTAAACTAAAGGGACCAATTTTTATAACACAGGGAACCAAGTAAGATATTTGTCATTCTTTCCCATGACTTCCAATGCATGTTCAGGAAAAATGGTTGGTAAACTGAGTTGGGAGTGTTGGAGGTCATGTTTGGACCCCGAAGGATCAATGAATTCAACCATGTTAGTCATTTGAGGAACCTAAGTGGAGTAGTTTGACTTGTGGTTGAGAAAAGGCCCTGGTAATCGTTTACAGGGCCCTGTAAACGATTACGTGAGTGAAATGGAGAATTTGTACAAAAAAATTGAACTGAAGGGACTAGTTTTTATAACACAAGGGACCAAGTATGATATTTTTCATTCTTTCCCATGACTTCCAATGCATGTTCAGGAAAATGATTGTTAAACTAAGTTGAGAGTGTTGGAAGTCATGTTTGCCCCCCCAAGGATCAAGGAATTCAACCATGTTAGTGATTTGACCAACCTAAGTGGAGTGATATGACTTGTGGTTGAAAAAAGGCCCTAGTAATCGTTTACAGGCCACTGTAAACGATTACGCGAGTGAAATGGAGAATTTGTACAAAAAGTTCAACTAAAGGGACCAGTTTTTATAACACAGGGGACCAAGTATGATATTTGTCATTCTTTCCCATGACTTCCAATGCATGTTAAGGAAAATGGTTTTTAAACTGAGTTGAGAGTGTTGGAGGTCATGTTTGGCCCACCAAGGATCAAGGAATTCAGCCATGTTAGTGATTTGAGCAACCTAAGTGGAGTGGTTTGACTTGTGGTTGAAGAAAGGCCCTTGTAATCGTTTACAGGGCCCTGTAAATGATTACACGTGTGAAATGGAGAATTTGTACAGAAAGTTCAACTAAAGGGACCAGTTTTTATAACACAGGGGACCAAGTATGATATATGTCATTCTTTCCCATGACTTCTAATATATGTTCAGGAAAATGGTTGCTAAACTGAGTTGAGAGTGTTGGAGGTAATGTTTGGCCCCCCAAGGATCAAGGAATTCAGCCATGTTAGTCATTTAAACAACCTAAGTGCAGTGGTATGACTTGTGGTTGAAAAAAGGCCCTGGTAATCGTTTACAGGCCACTGTAAACGATTAAGCGATTGAAATGGAGAATTTGTACAGAAAGTTC
Organism: Vigna radiata var. radiata; assembly: GCF_000741045.1. Lineage (NCBI taxonomy): Eukaryota > Viridiplantae > Streptophyta > Magnoliopsida > Fabales > Fabaceae > Vigna > Vigna radiata. The sequence goes on from NC_028351.1 coordinate 18,660,818, forward strand.
AACTAAAGGGACCAGTTTTTATAACACAGGGGACTAAGTATGATATCTGTCATTCTTTCCCATGACTTCCAATGCATGTTCAAGAAAATGGTTGTTAAACTGAGTTGAGAGTGTTGGAGGTCATGTTTGGCCCCCCAAGGATCAAGGAATTCAACCATGTTAGTGATTTGAGCAACCTAAGTGAAGTGGTATGACTTGTGGTTGAAAAAGGGCCCTGGTAATTGTTTACAGGCCACTATAAACGATTACGCGTGTGAAATGGAGTATTTGTACAGAAAGTTGAACTGAAGGGACCAATTTTTATAACACAGGGACCAAGTATGATATCTTTCATTCTTTCCCATGACTTCCAATGCATGCTCATGAAAATGGTTGCTAAACTGAGTTGAGAGTGTTGGAGGTCATGTTTCGGGATCAAGGAATTGAACCACGTTAGAGATTTTAGCAACCTAAGTGGAGTGGTTTGAATGAGGTTTGTCTATTCAATGCAAAATGTTTCCTATGTCCAATAAGTCCATCAACAATAAAATAATCTGTCAAGTTTAATATTTAACAACTAAATGGTAACATTATTTCTCAATTTCAATAACATTACTAATTCATTAAACTGTAATACAATGTGAAACAAGGATAGTTCAATGTAACATCTATCAATAATAACATTACAATTGAAATTACAAAACACATATGTCCACAATAAAACATTTATAAAAAATAAGACTACTACTAATTAAACTAAATAATCTCTAAACAAACGTATAATAATGTCACACATCTTTTATTCTTAGAGTTCCAGTAATAGGAGTTCTAAGAGCTCTGCTCTTGAATCGCCTTCGCAACCCTATCCTCAGAAAAGTCTTCATTGGAGCTGGATCAGTCTTCATTGGAGCTGGATCAGTGGACATGCCTTTCGGGGAGATGCCTCCCGGCGAAATGCCTCCCGAGGAGAACGAAGGATCTTCACGGGGCACACTCTGTCCACCTTCCTCTGCTCTTCTTCGTCTAGCTTTCTTATAAGCAACCTCTTCCTCCAACTGAAGAACCTCCCTTTTAAGCTCTGCAACTAGATTTTGATGATGCTCCATGGTATGCATAACACTGTCTTTGAGTTTTTGTTTCAATATTTTCTTTGCTGAAGGTGGTTTCTCAACTTTCGTTTTCAGCCTTGGTTGCTCATCCTTGTCATCATTCATTGCACCAACATCAAAGTCATGATCAACCTGAAGTTCAACAAATCATATCATACCACCAACACATATATGATAACATAAATTACTTAAATAATAAATATCATACCTCACCATTCTCCAAAGCTTTTTTCACAACGTTGTCTCCCAAATGTACATTCATCCAATGCAATATTCTAGGAGATTTATGTATTTGACCTTTGGGAGGTATAAAATTCTCGCAAAACCAAACCTACACAAAATTCATCATCACAACTGCTACTCAAAAATACAATTCAATCCACAATGCACACTAAAATATGAATGAACTCAAATTACCTGAAGCATGTAAGTACATCCATCAATGTAAACGTTGCTTGTGCCTTTTCCTTTCTTCAAACCATCTAAAGCATTGCACAAACTACGTACCGAATAACGATACACTAAACTACCCTAAGAAAAATTACCCAACCCACTTAAATTATCAACAATTTCATACAAAAGTGGAAACACTCTTCCACTACGATTCGGAAATAATAACTTAGATATCCCAACTAATATATACAAGCTACAGAAATCAGAACAAGGAATCTTCTTCTTACGTTTCCTCATCATACATTTGTAAACCAACTCCAAATCTTTTGTGTCTTTGCCAACATATTTAACACATGAACTTCTTTTATAATTTTCTTTCAAGTTCAAATCCTTACCATCAGTACTCAACCCTAGACCCAAACAAAAGTCTTTCTCAGTCATAGGGAATAGTTTATCTCTGATTAAAAAAGAACCACTCAAATCAACCTACTTCACCACTAATTCACTCAATATATTCCTCGCTAGTCTAACTTTTGGACTCAAATCAAGGAACCAACAAAAAAGGAGTCCCAGAAATCAATGCTCGGTGCTCCTGTGTCAATTGCTTGTTCAAAGTTGAAATATAGTTCGTGGAAAAGGAGTGTTGAACCGTCAACTGTAACAACCACAAACGAAACTACAAAAATTTTAAAACCCTAAAACAAAAACAACTACAAATTTAACAAAAAAATACCCAAAAACGGAATGGCCATTTTTTCGTTTCGACAAACGGACTACGAAAAAAAATTTTACCTTATTACTTGAACGAAACCAGAACGAACAAGGAAAAACCCAAAAACTAAATGGACGAAGGAAGGAAAGAACCACCAAATACCCACAAACAAAACGTACGAAACAAACAACAAACTTACCTTGCTCGTCGAAGGATCGTGCTCAGTGAAAGCATTCATGGCTCGTCGAAGACACACACAACACCGCCAACACAAGACCGCAAACACAACAACAATGAGGATAGCGTCAGCGATGGCAAGAACGAAGACCACAACCACACCGGAAAGAGGCAACGAAAGTGAGATGGAAAAATGAGAAGAAAGAAAACGTTTACCTCTAATGAAACAGGTCAAGAGCAAAAATGGAAATCAAAAATTCAAATATGATTCTAAGTTGTGACGTCACATTTTTTTATTTTTTAAAAGAAAAATTGAACAAATCACATACCGCCACGTGACAATATCAACATAATGTTAAATTTGTGGTGTCAAAATATCGGAACGCTTTATATATTATTCACAATTCAAATCTCCAATATCATCTACGATTTCCTTTTGAGTAATAAAATGAGGATATAAAACATATAATCTCAATGTACGTAATTCTAAAGAAATGTTCTAATCTCATTAAAGGGAGAAATGTAGCCACGCATTAATACTTTCACATCATGCATATACTCATCCAATCACAAACAATATAAACTGTCACGTCATCTCATGTAAAAAGTATCCTCGTGCATTGTTTTCACATCTTAGACCATCAATTTAAACGCAAATACGCAAAAAAATATATATATATATATATATATATATATATATATATATATATATATATATATATATATATATAAACTCATTAAAAAATAAAAAAAATCACATTTTCAAAAATGAGAATCTAACTGAAATAACTTAAAACTTGATGATTTAACTAATATTTATTCTATTGGCCAACTCTTAACGTTTAAACTGAGTGGGATGATGAACTGCGTAGTTGGTAGAATTCAGCTGGTTAAACTGTGTATTGTATTCCATTTGTTGTGGATGATGATTTATGTTCCTGATATGATTTGGATGCATCATTTCTGGTGTTGACGGTGGATTTAGCAGTGGTGGAGACATGTGCATGTTGATGTGAGGATTGAATATGTGCATATGTTAATGTGAGGATTGAAGGGTATGTTCATGTTCATGTGAGGATTGATTCCTTCTTGCACTTGCATCAACGGATGATTTAAGGTATTGAGAGACCTAAAAAATTTTAAAATGAAATTTTTGAGACATTATTATAGAAATATAGAATAATTGATACTTAAAGACTTAAAATAATTAATACTAAAAAGTATTTTAGATTTTTTTTTTTTTGAAAATTTAAAGCAATTTTCACCTCTTTGGATTTGGAGGCAGTCCGACCAACATATCATAAGATTTTGAAATTGGAAGATAAATCATGTCATGAATGTTGTTCTTTTTCTTTTTCTGTTCTGATTTACTTTGACGGAGAAAATATTCTCCTTTTTCATATTTATTAAGTCCCTCTAGAAATCGTCTATGACAAATAAATAAATATCAAAATTAATACAATATCATTCCAAAGTAAATAAATTATAAAAGAAAAAATTGACACTAAAAAACATGTGCTCCACCGTAGTCCAAGTTATCCGTTTTTGTTTCTTCGATTGAAACTGATGTAATGTTTAGACGACGACGACATTAAAAGGACTTCAAGGACAATCGGACATGTCTAAAACAAATTTGAAAATGAAATATATTTATTATAATTTTATTTAAAAAATTTAAGTATTTTTAGACAATCATTTTTAAAAAAATAAATTTATTTTATTTTAAAACTTAAAACGGTTGGGTTTATTGAAGAGGATGTTCATCGGAAAGACACAAACACCAATAAAATATGAGTCAAATCATATAAGGGATTGACATGACTCTCTATCCAAAACCTTAAGACAATGGATTAATGGATCTTTCATCTATCTTTATATAGTACTCTACTTTCTCATTTTTATCAATATGGGACTTAGACTCATACTTGGATTCCCAAAAACACAAAGTTTTACCTGTTTGGATGTGATCGGAACAAGTTGGCTGAAAGTGACATGCTTTGGTGTAAATTTTGTGGGACTGAGAGACTAACCTGGCAGGTGCGTCTTTGTCTTCTTTAGTTGCATGTGTCGCTCGCTTTTCTACGATTTGAACTGCTCGCTCTTCGTGAGCCTTGACTGTTCGGTGGACTTCGACCTTTGACCGGAGGGGGGAGGTACCTGCAATGGCACTCTGATGCTCAAGTTAGGCGTGTTTCATAGAGAGGTCTATATTTTTATTAAGATAGATCTAGATAATTGTACGTGAATGTCGATCGTATATTTGTAGGGCTTGTGACAACCAAATGCATTGATTAACCATTAACGCAATATATTTTTAGGCAATCAAACCCAATAATTAATCATTAATACCGTATATTTGTAAAGCGTAAGGCAATCTGACCCATTAATACCTGATAATTGTCCAAGAATGACCATTAACCCTGATCAATATATTTCGTATAGCACATGACCAATGAAGGTTCAAGTAGAGTTTTGATAATAGACAACAGATCACGATGGATCTTAGACAACAGTTCCAAAGCCTCAGCAATTAACTCTTCAACAGTTTGTTCCGCCATTGCTATTTCTTTTCAACACTTTCTTCTTTCTTTCCAACTCATTACAGAAATTCACTCTATGCTTTCTCTCTTTCACTTCTATCTTCTCTCAACTTCTAGGTTATTTATAGATATTATAACACCGAAGTGAGATCATGTTATTTATCTAACAAAAAAATAAAATATATCAAGATATTATTTATGTTAATAAAATTGTGTATTTAAAAGTGGAAAATAAAACTATAAATGATGTGGTTTAAAGTAGACTAAAAATTAAATAACTATAAGATATAATAATATTGTGTTCATTAAAATTAAATAACTAGATAATAGATACTTAAAAGCCTACGTTTTCTTCAAAATTATGTGTTCTCTTCAAACATTAATAATAAAAAAGTATAAAAAGATATCATTTATAAACGCAAGATAACAAATTATATTGATATTCAGATTAAAATTAAATAATTCTTGAGTGAATTAAATTTTTAAAATCTAGTCTAGATTTAACCTATATCTAATAAAATAAATTAATTATTAATAATATGATATTATTATTATTATTATTATTATTATTATATTATTATTATTATTATTATTATTATTATATATATATATATATATTGTTATGTGTTTTTAAATTAGTTCACTTTTATTCGTGGTATTATTATTATATTTGGTATTTAATATTTAATTTTTTTTTAGTTAAAAGGTAGGTTAGAGGATATTTAATATACTCAATTAACCTCTCAAACGTTTTTGTTAAAAGAAATGAAAATGAACTTACAAAAAAATATAATGTAAATAAGAGACTTTTAAAACTATACTCAAACCTATTTCATTTATAAAGTTGTCTTTTTCTTCTAAAAATTATAAAATAAAGTTTACAACTTTGCTATGATTCGTTTTTTAAGAAACATCTTATTGAAAAATATGTTTTAATATTTTAATATTGGTTACAATTAAACTTTATGTGAGATTTTATTATTATTATTATTATTATATTATTATTATTATTATTATTATTATATTATTATTATTGTTGTTGTTGTTGTTGTTGTTGTTGTTGTTATTAGGTATAATCATTTCGGATATCTCTATTTGTGCAAGATCGTCTCAAATAAGTCATTGTATTGTAAATATTATCAATTAGGTCTTTTACTGTGAAAAATTGAACTAATTTAGACCTCGACGTTAATTACACTGGACGGCGTTAAATATTGTGGTTCATGGCTTGGTGACATGAATAAGTTTTATTGACATGGCAAAGTTTGGTTGTCTTAGGTGAATTTTTTTTTATTTACAGATTTAAATAAAATTAATTTAATCAAAACACAACTTATTATCATATCCTGATTCCCAAAATACCTTTCTTCACTACCTCCAATACTTGAACTGGTTTGAATCACCCAAATGAATGGTTCTTCACATGACTCCAAGGCTCCACCTAGTTCTTCCATCTCCTCCGAGGTGGGACCCCCCTCTATACCAAATGGGTCACTAGGTCACTTCTTCTTCAGTCACACTGAACCAACGGGATGGTAATAGAGGTGGTGACGAGAACTAGGCAATTTGAATGAGAGGGTGTTAAAGGAGGGAAGAGGAAAGAAAACTTCATCTTTTGTTTTCACTTTGTCTAACATTTTCACTTTCTCAACAAATCCAAAATCTTCAAAAAATGAAGGTTCGGTCAAATAATCCAACTTTAAAGAAGATCTATTAAACACTGATTCTCTAGAAAAGGGGCCACCACATACAAAAATATCAGAAGACTCAAAATATAAAAGCAACAAGCTACTTCGACCATCTCCCCCGCCCCTCCTTCTTCCACTTCACTGACCTCTCCGTCGTCGATGACCCCATCAACGAGGTTGACTTCGTAGACGAAACCCTAGACCCTCCGCCTCAAACCTTCTCCCCATTACTACTTTGACCCCCTTACTGCCTCCATTCGTCGGTCCTTCCCCTCCCCCCCTCCCTCCCCAATCGCACACTGACAACGACTTACCCCTCTAATCCTTCCCCGACCACGACCCCTCCAAGGCTGCCTTTGCCTCCGATGACGTCCTCGTCGATGACACTGTCAAGAACATGGCCACCCACATCACCACAATCGAGGATGCATTGTTACTAAAAAACTCTCCCCTTAGGGACAGATAGGGCGACTGGTTCGATAAGAAAAGCATGTTTCTCAGGAAAGATAGAATGTTCAGATCCAACTTCCATTTGTTGAACCCCCTGAACAATCCCTTGCTTCAGGATGCTGTCGGCACCACCACGCTCACCAGGGGCGACCACACTGTCCAAAAGTGGTGGATCCACGAGTTCAAGAAAGTCCAATTCCCTAGTAACAAGAAAACTGACATAAGCTAAATCTGAAAATGCCAAATTCATGTATTTTCAACGCATTACACAGTCAACAAATCATGTCCCTGTATTTTTTTATCTCGAAAAGAGTTACTACAAGAGTCACTACAAAAAAAAGCTTATTTAGAGGGGGTTATTTAGGGGAGGTTATGAAAACCCCCCTCAAATTAACATATTTCATAATGTTTAATTTAAATTATGAAGCTGTCAATGATAGTGGGAGTTTAAATGGTATTCAAGGGAGGTTTATAACCCCTTCAAAAATAATAATATTTTTTTCCTTTATTTCATTTTTTACATTTCTTCTGTTTAAAAATTTTAAACTAATTATTTTTCTAAATAGTAAAATTTCATTGATCTAAATCCCGAAACCCATCTCCCTCTCAAAATCAGACTGGTTCGTCTCTTCCTCTAAAAAATTCCTGAACCCTAAAATCCCTTTCATTCCTTTCTCCCTTTCTTCCTCGCACACTAGTTCGTCTCTTCCTCGCACACTGGTTCTTCTCTTCGTCGCACTGATTAGCCTTCAGAATCGTAGTCGCGGAACCGTTGGTAGACGGAGCTGCAGTGGTGGTTGCGTGGTCTTCCTCTTGTTATTGTTCTGTCAGTCTCAGGTGAAAGCCCCTGTTCCATGGTCTTCCTCTTGTTATTGTTGGCTTGTTGTAGTGATTGTTTCTGTTGTTCTATAGTTGGTTGTGGACGTGACTCTGACTCTGGTTAAGGATCTTGCGGTTTTGGTGCTTGTTGCTGGTCATTTTGTAGAATATGTTGTGTCTGTTGCTGTAGAACTTGTGAGTTTTCAATCTCTTCTACTGTTACTTGCCTTTGATCTTGTAACTTTGTTACATTAAGCTGCCAGATGAAGAATGCTTGATTCATTTTTAACTATGTATTTTCCAAAGCACCTTCGTGAAAGTATCTAGTCTTTGAAAACTTAATTTTGACCTAATCTACTGCCTGATTTATGTGAGGTGCAAAAAACTGAGATCAGAAAGAGTGAATGGAAATATTTTGTTCACTACCTTTTAAGTTCAACCATAATATTTCTTCCCTTGCAGCCTAATTTACTGTAAAGGACTTTAGTAATTTCTAATGATTACCCCATCTCTTGAGTGTTGCTTGATTTAACTTTTCAAATTGATTAAAGTTTTAGCCGGAAATATTAGAAGCCCTGAATCTCACTTAATGTTAAACATTTGAAAATTTCAAGTGATTATGGGTTATGCTACTGATTTTGGTTTTTCATTTACTATTTTTGCAGGGCTGAAGTAAAAAGTGAGTTTCTTATCTTTTACTTGTTTCATTTAATGTAACAGAGGTACAAATGTAACCTTTCCATGAGAAGTCAACCTTTCAGTTTACAATTTGTTATGAAATATTGTAATTTTTATTTTGTACATGTTGTGACTCAAAATTGCTTAAGAAAAAAAGCAAAATGCTTTACGGAACGAAAGATTTATCACTTGCTTTCAATTTCTATTCATATATAGTGAATTAACTGGTTTGCTTGCTTTTTGTTTCATGTGATAAAATCAAAATGCCATAATAAATATCTGGTGTTTTAAAGGAGTAAGGCTGAAACTAAAACAAATAATAAGATTAAGAGATTAAGATTTAAATCTTTCTTTGTTTCCTTAAAAATAAAAATACCTGAGTTTGTTTAACATTTGATTTAATGTTTATGAAATTTCTAATTTTTTTTTCCATTATTCCTAATTGAAAATATCCTACTAATTATTGTTTTCTAATTTTTAGAAGGGCAGCGGGTCTGTTGAAAAGTTTGTCAAGATTCAAATTCCTACAACATTGAAGAAACAACTTGTTGATGATTGGGACTCTGTGACTCAGCAGGATAAGGTACAAGGAAAACTATTAAATTCACTCTTTGTAGTTGTCCACTCATATTTGCTAAGAATATGCACATTTGTAGAGTTAGAATTTATGCATTTTTATGGTTAAGGTGATCATAGCCCCCTGAATCCTCGAGCCATGTTTTAATGTCACACAGCAATTTGAAGCCATCTCACTGTTTTAGGGGGGTAGTTAGTGTTAGTTGGCTAGTTAGGGCAGAGTCATTCTTCTGACCTTTATAATTTAAGAGAAAGCAATGTCTTGGTCCTTTCACAAGGATAAGCCCTTGGAAGAGAAAAAGAGAATTCTTTCTCCTATTTTCTGTAATCTGTTCTATTTTATTCTAGGAACAACTTAGAACTAAACTTCAATATAACTGTAGAATATCATGCTTTCTTAGCGGTTAAGCTCAGCAAACTACTTGTCTTCTTGCTACCGTAGGTTGGTTTATTGGATTCTTCCTTCTGAAATTTGAAAAGAGGGTGTAGCTGATAAAGTGAGAAGTATATTTTAGAAGGTAATTAAATTGCAGAATTGTAATAATTAGTTTAAAATCAATAGCTAAGATTATTAAATTTAACTTATATACTTTTGTCAGAGTTTCTGTTCTAGCTTTTAATCAATGATTATAAATTTGTATTTACTTCTATAAGGATATTACAGTCTGAAAAATTGTTTAATTTGGCATTGTGATTGCAATCAGTAAGAAATTATAGCAAGATTTTTTTTCTTTTTTTAAGTTAAAAAAATTTTCTCGTATTACTAAAGATATCCATCCAAGACAATATTTTTATTAAGGGATTGACTGGTTTGATGGTTTTTTTTCAGGCAAATTGATTGCAAGCATTTTAACTTCGGAAACGGGAATTGTCCATTTGGGGCCTGTTGCTTCTACAAGGTACTCAAATTACTTACTTATTTGTATTTTCCATGAATATTGTTCTTTTTCATGTGTTAGTGTATTTCATTTTGTTTAGGAATATTTTTGAATGGATAAATCTTGGATAACTAAGCCCCGAAACACAGTTGAATACTCAATTGGTTTGCAAAAATTCTTAGATTTTGCTTTTGAGAATGGGGCCTCTGGAGACACAATTCGATGTCCATGCCCCAAATGTGGGTTTGTGAAACTGCCACATCATCAACATCTAGTAATCAATGGGAACAGAAGTACATGAATTTAGAAGGTGCGTTGAAAGCATATATGATAATGAAGGAAGGAAAGATTCCTGATGAATTGGCTACCTTCTTTGATCCTCAACCATAAGTAAGATACTAAATAAGTATAAATAATATGCTTGATATACTGTAATTACTATGAGCACATGCAATTGTGTTTAGGAAATGAGTTTAACAGACGTGATAAGTTCAATGAAATCCTTTTGNTGTTGAATACAAATGTTAGAGAAAGTTTCTTAATACTTGATGGTTTTGTTTGCTTTTTTTGAGGGGAAGTGAGGGAACCGTGGAGACTTCTTGGGGAACTGATAATTAGGATATTAATCCCATGCAATGACTGATAATTTGGGTATTGAATCATTTTCCACACAATTTGTTATTGAATTGACAGTTTTAACAAATTCAATTTATCTAATTCAATTCTTCTTTTTTTCCCCTTTGACTTGATATTATTGAATTGTACAATTATAGTTTAGTGCCTATTTGTTATATATCATGTTTGTATTCATTAGTATGCAGTGCCTATTTGTTTTATGGTATGCTTGGATCAATGTGTGTTTGGTTACATGATTCAGATGAAATGTAGTTATCTATTCTTTTAGCTTTCATTAGATGGAAGCTAGTTGTTTTTTCTTCAGAGTGATATTTCCCTAACTGGAATCGATCTTGCTTATTTGCTTTCCTTCTTTTGCCTTAGGTAGATGACGCAAGCCATAAAGTCACTAGTGCAATAAAGAGAAATGGCATCGGTTATTTTCGCTTATAGGCACCGGTTCCGCAACCGAGGCATATGCAGGCGAGGTAAAAAGTCTATCACTTTTTGCCTCAGTTCAGAACCGAGACCAAAAAAATGTATACTTTTACCTCGGTTCAAGTGCAACTGAGGCATTATACTTTAACCGAGGCAATAGAAGGATTTTATTTTTATTTTTTTTACACCAACACGTTAATTATAGAAAATAATGAAACCATTAACCGAGTTTAATGGTGAGATATTTTTCCTAGTACTGTTTGTTTTCACTTAAACAATAAAAACACTCCTTTCCATTCTCTGTTATCTGACTTGGGTTCTTGTCAAAAACTCAAATTCTAAAGCACAGCTATTTACAAAGCATAACATGATATCATTAAATTTAAATAATGAAACTCCTTTACAATAGCATCATGGTTGTTTAAAAGGAAATAATTTAGAAACCACATAGAGCATCACAAAAATCAATAAATCAGTATTCACCATTAGCTCTCTTGTAACATAAGGAAAAACTTCATATAGGATTTGAGGAGCATAGCAAGAGATCATAGATAACTTCATCGTATTGAACTTGACTGTTCATTTCCTGGATGTCTCCTGATATTAATGATAATAAAAATTGTTTGGTACTCAGTTTAAGTTTCTCTATGCATTGTTGTACAATACTCAAGGAAAGCTTCCTTGCAGCCCCAGAAACATCCTGCAATAAACAAAAATTAGACAATCGTGTTTACTATATAATATTAAAGATGATACATAAGACAACATTCATTATCCAAGTGCATCAGCTACTACCTATAACAAAAAAGAAATTATATAAGAAAAAGTACTCACTCTTCTGTCACGACCTAGTGTAGACAGTAGAATAGACAAAAGATCTGGATGTACATCCTCACTTTCTTCTAAAAGAACAACCATTATGGTTTGCATGGATGACAGAACACTCTCTGGATTATCATCTCTGTGCATGACATAAAGTACACAGTTACCACTGATTGATCTAAAGAGGATTTTTAATCAAGAAAAGTATTATAGAAATGTGACATTTGAAAAGTACTACTTAAGATTAACACTTCAAAGTTAACATCACACAACACACAGTTTTTAATACTCAATATATATGATTTGTGTTTTTATTATACAAGAATCATTTCTTATAAAAAAAATTAAGTTGAAGAAATTGAATGTGCTGCATAGGATCTCTCCAATGATAGGTTTTTTCAGGATTTGGTTTCTTCATGTTAAAGAACACATTAAGAAACCACCACTAGAGATGTTTTAAGAGTAATTTCCTCTCTAAATGATTATGACAAAAAAATTATCTACATCTTAAACTTTCACTCCTATCTACTGAAAGGAACGAGACAGGTTTTTTTGGCCAAACAATTATCAAAAACATAATAATGCAAAGTTTATGTACAATGATTTATAATCCAATCCCAACACCGTTAATACACAAAAGTAAACACCATTGACCATAATTAAAAGAAAAACTATCAACAAACTCTTAAGAATGCTAAATATTCTGATCATCACCACTTATTTGTGAGCCTATAAGATCTTTTCCTAACGGCCAAGTATCAAGATTATTGAGGAGAAAAAACAACTAATGTCATTGCATCACATAAATGCACATTATAACATGTTTACAAAGAAAACTCCAAAATATCCGAAATATCCTTTGCAAATAACTTTTTGATGCATATGGATTTATTTGTATACGAACAAAATGGTCATATATAGTGAATGAAAACACATGCAAAAAAAAACCCCACCAAGATCAACTATTCTAGTTGTTTTGTGAGGCTCGCAACCCAAGTTTCCAAGAGCATAATTTACTGCAACCCAAGAAGAGATGCCTTATTCAAGCCCCTACATTTAGATTATAAACTCCATCATTGACATGAATAACTTCATCTCTAACAATGATCAAAGACAAAAATTTGTTTACTTGAAGAAACGAATAAGGATTATATAGGACCATTACCTAATCCTCCTTCCAGCAAAAAAACAAGGCTACAAATTCAAGTAAAAGTAAAATGTAAGAATAACTAATATAAAGTACCCATGCTTAGCATTCAGCTGAATAATCCTGTCTAAGATGGGTATCCCAAATGTAAGAGTTTTCCCAATTCCTGTCCTAGCTCGACCAATCATATCACGTCCCTGCATTGCAGGTTCCAACACAGTTCTCTACTAAGGTAGAAAAAATCTCCAAAGGTTTGTAAAATACAAAAGCCTGAGATTTACCATGTGAGCTTTTGCTCCTCCAAACCCTCTCAAACTTCCTTATTTTCAAAAATTCTAGGCTTCCAAGGCTTATCCTTCCTCCAGCAAAACTAGCACCTGATACCATAACATTAACAAACATTTGATGACACAACAATAGAAAATCAAGTACAAGCAAACATAATTTAAGAACTATTGATGTCAAGAATTCAACTTCTTCAAGATCTTTAGCCTACATTAAAGACAAACAAACATCAAGAAGAAAAAGCTGCAGAAAAATAGAAAATAAGAGTGTCCCCGCCATCCTAACCGTCGTAGGCCCACCGTCCCTCCACCTCCTGCCCCACCACTCCTACGAAGCCTTCATCAGCTTTTGTCCCTCATGCCTCTACGAACACCTCGCCCTCCTCGACCCCAACAATAACAACAGCCTTGCCACTACTCGCAAACCTCCATCCACTGTCGTCGTCGTCGCCCTTAAAGCCCTCTTCTGCCCACCCGCCGCCGCAGCACCCTCTCCGACCTTTTCCACCAAGACCTCAAGCCCCAAAACAACAAATCCGCAGAAGTAAATGACATTGGCCCACGCCAACCAGATCTGCCATCCTTTAGCGGCGACGAACACCCAAAGTAAATCCACGAAGCAACTTTGCGAGCTATTCCATGGAGAAAGGTTGTCGCTGCCAAGAACAGATCTCCAGCCTCCTCTGGCGCGAGACGAAAGCAGTGAACACGCCACCATTGTCGCAAGCTCTGAAGGATCTCGCCGTCATAGTCGCCGCTGTTGCGCGAACACCAAAGCTTCGTGAAGATTGCCATGGAAGATGAAAAAGGGGAAAATGAGAAGTAACTAATCGGTGAAATCAGTGTGGAGGAAGGCATTTAATGGGTAGGGATGAAGATATTCAATGGTTCAAACGACCAAAATGGGAAGAAGATGAAGAACCCTAACAGAGGTGAAGAATAGGGGTTTGCAAGAAAAGCAACCGTGAATGAAGATGTGGGAGGAAAGTCTCGAGATATGCACGAAGATATGCCTCGGGTAGAAGGCAAACCGAAACATAAATGCACAATAACATCGGTTCTAAGAAGACTGGAGCAGTAGGGCTTTGTCGCATAGGGTTTAATGCCTCGGTTTCGTAAATAACCGAGGCAGTAGAGTGAACAGGTTTCGGTTTTTACTTAACCGAAGCATATAAGTTTGTTTTAATTTCAAGAATGCCACCGCCTTTTCGGTTTTGTAAAGACTGAAGCATATTAGGCGCGTTAAAAGAGTGTTTTTTTACTAGTGAGTAATGCAATAATGTCCAATAGTTAGTGCTTTGGCTTTTGGTATCTGTCTGTGTCGTAGCTGTTGTATGTGTCTGTGTTGTAGTTAGCTTTATTGATTGTTGCAGTAAGATTTATATGCATAGTGTAAGAAGTAATGGTCCATTGCATTTTATATATGGTGTAAAGTAGTACCTGTAGTAGCCAACGAAAACTAAATTCTATTTGATTATTTTTTTATATATTATTTACAAAATGTGAGTACATGTAATTGAGTTTATTTTATTAATTTTTTTTATATTATTTCAGCAAGCTCGTGATACAAATGAGCCAGAGTCTCCTTTGGGTACAAGACAATCATATGATGGAAGTAACATTTAGGAAGTTTATGATATTGTTTTAGGATAAAACTATACCTAGTTTATTATGAATTGAGTAACATTTCTTTCTTTGTAACTACTTCTGTAATGAGATTAATTGACTTCTAGTCTATCTTGATGTGGCTATACAATTGTTTCTCAATTTATTTTTCTAAATTTTTTTCTATTCAGGGGCTTTTGTTGTATGGTATCATTTTTTATTCAAAGGAATCATATTTGTTTGATATTTAATAATTTTAAAAAGAAATTAAATTTATTTAATTTTGAAATTGAAAAAAAAAGCTAATGGAAATAGATATTATTATATA
>NC_028351.1:18676270-18690887 GCF_000741045.1 Vigna radiata var. radiata
AAAAAAAAAAAAAAACCCTCTAAATAAGCTTTTTTTTGTAATGAGTTTCTTCTTCACATGGCTCCATAGGTATAGAAATCTCTCAATAACATTTTCATCACACACATCATAACCATTACAGTTCCATTACAGCTCCAACGTGCCTTTCAATTTTTCTTTATTTTCAATTTCACAATAAAACAAATAAAAATGGACACAATTGTTCTTCCCACACTATGAAGAAGTAAGAGTTAGGGTGTTGTCAGAACAAACAATAGTCATGGAAGAATTAGGAGGAAAAAAGAATAAGAAAAGAGGAAGAGAATGAATGGTGAGAAAGAAGGAAGATAGTTTTTTAAAATTTAAAATAATTAAATTTCACCTCATTCTACCACGTGTCTCATATTACAAATTAAGCATCCTACCTCACTACAATTTTAACGCCGTTATAACAAAATTAACTACAATGCTCCAATTGCCTCAATTTTACATAAGATGAAAAAAATACGATGACCTATATATTATTTTAATTGTCGTTGTATATATTTATGTAAAGAGAGATACTTAATTTATTATGTTCAACAAAACCCAATTTTTTAGGGTGAAAATAATAAGACATGATAGTGAAATATAAAATTATCTTACCATATGATCACAATAAAGAATATATAAATAAAATACAGTGTTATAAAAACATGAATTTAGTTCTCCACTCTTTGAAATTATATAATTTCAATCCTTTATATCTGTATTCAATCTTGTAACAATTTGTATGGTCGAAATACAACGATTAAATTTAGATAATGTGTATTTATATTTAAATTTAACTTTAGTAACAATTTATTGTCATAAAAAAGTTGATACTGTAACTAAATCCACATAACTATTTCACTACAAAAAAAATTCTTAAATATTAATCCATTGATTAAAAATAATTAAATACTATAATGACTAATTTAAATATAAATTATAAACTAAAAATTATTAATAACTAAAATAGTTTCTATAATAAATAAAAAACTATAATTGGTTTTTAAATTATTGACTAAAATAGTTTTTATATATAAATTGGTCACTAACATTAATTACTAATGTTTTGGCTATTAAAAAAATTATCCTTTAATTAAAAAATTGCTCTTTAAATATATTTTTGTCACAAATTAATTATTATTTAAAAAATTCTTATAGTACTTTTTTTAAGTTTGAGAATTAACGAAATAAATTTTTTAAATTATAAGACACAAAACCAAATTTAAAGAAAAGTGTAAGGACAAAAATAAACTAACCCTTATGTTTACATTTAGAGTTTTTTTTTTTCAAAATTCTTAACCAATTTAATTATTTAAATATTATAATATATTATTATGTTAAATTCATTTTAAAACACCACATCTTTTAATTTATTAAAAGTGATACTTACTTATGTTGATTATTAAAATAATATGCATGATTATGTTAACTAACTTATTTATAAGCGAATCTACAATTTTATTTAATAATATTTGTACTGAGTGATAATTTGAATAAACTTTTTTTTTTTTAAAAAAAATAAGACTTTTAAAAGGTTAAACTAAATTTTAAAATAATTTATAAGAATGATTTATGAAAATAACTAAAATTTTTTTAGGAAATAGAAAAATAAAAACCTCAAATATTTTATAATAATACACCAAAATTACACTATTCATAGTATTCATAGTATATAATACAATAAACCTTCAAATAAATAATAGATTTTATTCCACCAATCTCTATTTACGATCGATACACATTACGTTCAAAGGCATAATAATATATTGCACTGCCTTTAATCCCCCAATAACGAGGATGCCCTCAAAACAAAAATAAAATCAGGACATCAACTTCAAATTGTGAAGAGCATCAAGAGCATGAAAAATCATACAAGATGCATCACATTAAACCACGTGCAAAAGCCACTGATAAATTTAGGCGTATAAAAACTATATTAACTATGTTAGAGTTGGTTTTCTGTTAGGGTTGTTTTAGCTTTAGGGTGTTTTCCCGTTTCCTTGACCTAACCCTTTAAAAGGTTAGGTTTTTTCCCTTCTGTATTCAATTAACACAAAAACTACAGTATGCAAAACAGAGAATACTCTCACTCAGAAATAAAAGTTGATGTTTCTTACCTTACTGTGTTCATCATACTCTGATCTATCTTTTTTCCTCTTACGGCGTTTCCAATGGTGGCTTTCCGGCAAACCCACAGCATCTTCTCTCTCTTGCTCCTCTGAATCGTATTGCAGAGCTTCTCTCTCTAACAACGTCTGCATCAGACCTTTGTCTTTGCTTCTGTCTTTCTCTCTGCCTACGTGGATTTTACTTTCTCAGAGTTTAAAGAAAAGGCCTTTGGGCCTCTATATTCAATATTGGGCCTAATTCATTATGGTATCAGAAGTGCAAATTGTTTCTTGACGTGTTCTTGCTTTCTTGCTACATTCTTGCCATGACAGAATCCACCCCCAATCCCACCACTAATCCCTCCAGCCCCTATTACCTATATCCTGGAGAAAATCCTGGCATTACCCTCATTTCCCAGATCCTCACTAAGTCTAATTACTCATCATGGAGCAGAAATTTAAAACGTGCTCTTCTATAAAAAAACAAGGTCAAATTCATTGATGGCAGCATTCAAAAGCCTGCCAGGACTGACAAATTATTTGAAGCTTGGGAAAGATGTGATACTATGGTTCTTTCTTGGATAATCAAGACCTTGTCACCCCAAATTGCTGACAGTGTTCTGTATGCAGACACAGCTCAAGAACTGTGGGAAGACCTCAAAGAACGTTTTTCTAAAGGTGATTACTTCAAAATTTCAGACCTTTTACAAGACATACACTCTATAAAACAAGGTGAACGAAATATTAATCACTATTACACTGATTTAAAAATACTGTGGGAGGAACTTGAGTCTCTTCGCCCTATTCCCACTTGCACCTGCCCTGACCCATGTGTCTGTGATCTTTCCAAAATATCCCTCAGATACAGAGAGAATGAACATGTTATTTGTTTTCTAAAAGGCCTCAATGACACCTATCAAACTGTTCGTACCCCAATCCTCCTCATGGAGCCCCTTCCCAACATCAACAAGGTTTTTTCTCTGCTAATGCAACAGGAAAGACAACATCAGGACAGAGGAGGCACATCTGACACATTCAAGATTTTAGCCAGCACATCTGACAAAACTAATTGGAGAGGCCAAGGCCGTGGCATCAGTTCACGGGGACAANGACGGGGCAGAGGTAGAAATCCCAATTATGGGAAACAATGTGCNCATTGTCACAAGATGAATCACACTATTGATGAGTGTTACTCTAAACACGGCTTTCCACCATGGTATAAGAAGAATGATCACCAAAACAGTCAAGACAGGGGAGGACACAATGAATGGAGCTATGCTAATGCTTGCAAAGAAGATTCAAAGTCTACCCAGACTCAAAGCACTCATCAAGAAAACCAGAGTAATCCTATGCAGGTTTTTACTCCTGAACAGATGCAGAAATTGCTGCAAATCATAGAGAATACCCAGACTCAAAATACTCACAGCATCAGTCAAGTCCAAAGAAACACTTCTGGAGAAAATCAAGGTACTTTCTCCTGGATTATTGATACTGGGGCCACTGATCACGTGACCCATGAAAAGAAATATTTCATTACATTCCAGAAAATTAAACCTATCACTGTTAAACTTCCAAATAATTCTGTGGTTACAGCTCAATATGCTGGAACCATTCAATTTTCTGAAAATTTTATCATTTTTAATGTTCTATACATCCCTGAATTCTCCTTTAATCTTATTTCTGTACAAAGCTTAACAAGAGATTTAAACTGTGTTCTAACATTTTCTTCTAAGACCTGCCAAATTCAGGAGAGCTCTACCTTGAAGATGATTGGGCATGCTAAAGTTTTCAAAGGCCTTTACTATCTTGAGTCTTTTCCTGTTTTTACCCAGTATTATGTTCCCAAAGCCGTTCTTTCTTGTAAACATGTTAGTGATGATCTATGGCACTACAGATTAGGACATCCAGGACACAGAGTTATAGAACAAATCTGTAAAAAATTTCCCTATGTTCAAATGCCATCAAAAATTGTTTGTGATGTATGTCATTATGCTAAACAACATAAACTGCCTTTTTCTCAAAGTATGACTGTCTCTGCTAATTGTTTTGATCTAATACACTGTGATATATGGGGACCCATTTCTATATCATCTGTCCATGGACACAAATATTTTCTTACCATAGTATATGACTATAGTAGACACACCTGGACTTTCTTAATGCACAATAAAGGACAAACTAGAGAACTCTTACAGAATTTTGTCTTAAAAATCAAAAACCAGTTTGGAAAAACTATTAAAACTCTTAGATCTGACAATGGTCCTGAATTTAACTGTGTAAATATGTATAGTTCCTATGGTATTGAACATCAAAGAAGTTGCGTTGAGACACCCCAACAAAATTCTATTGTTGAACGAAAACATCAAGATATTCTCAATAAAACTAGAAGTCTTCTTTTTCAATCTGGAATTTCTACTGCTTATTGGTGCTATGTTGTTTCTCATGTTGTTTACTTAATAAATAGACTACCAACTCCTGTTCTTAATGGTAAGACACCTTATGACTTGATGTATAACACTCCTCCTACTTATTTGAACTTAAAAACCTTTGGTTGTCTTTGTTTTGCTTCAACTTTAGAGCAAAATAGACACAAGCTTGATTCTAGAGCTAGGAAAGGTGTTTTCTTAGGATATAAAAGTGGAATCAAAGGATACATTATACTTGATGTTAATACCAGAGAAATTTTTCTAAGCAGAAATGTTGTTTTCCATGAAAACGTTTTTCCTTATAAAAATCAGCAAGATAATGAACAAAATTATACTGAAAAGGAGATTGAAACTATTTTTCCAAATGATTTCTAGTATGATTCTAACTGTAATGAGACTCAGGATTATATAGAGGATATAAATATTGAACAAGAACATAATTGCAGAGAGAACACTGGCATTGACACTGGAAATAATCATACTAATACGAATAATAGTCCTAGACGACCCACTAGAACAAAAAGGGTTCCTGGATATCTCAATGATTACATCCATCAAGTTAATCAATCTTCTCTGCATGCTAAGAATAACTACAAAACTTCATATCCTATTTTAAATGTTGTATGCTATGATTCTTTGTCTGAAAAACATTTAAAGTATACTTTAGCTATCTCTGCTGATAAGGAGCCTAGATCCTATAATGAAGCCAAAGAAAAGCATGAGTGGGTTGCAGCTATGCAGAAAGAAATTCAAGCTTTACAAGGAAATGGGACTTGGACATTAACTCAACTACCTCCTGGTAAAAACTCCATTGGATGCAAGTGGGTTTATAAAATAAAATATAAAGCAGATAGCAGCATAGAAAGATACAAAGCTCGTCTTGTAGCAAAAGGATATACACAGCAAGAAGGTATAGACTTTCTAGACACTTTTTCACCTGTTGCTAAGCTAACTACTGTCAGAATAATTCTGGCAACTACTGCTGCTAAGAATTGGCATCTACATCAACTGGATGTAGACAATGCCTTCCTTCATGGAGATTTAAATGAAGAAGTGTACATGGAACCACCACCAGGGCTGGATATTCAGGAAGGACAGGTTTGCAGGTTGAACAAATCTTTATATGGACTTAAACAAGCTAGCAGACAATGGTTTGATAAACTTTCTTCTTTTTTAATTTCTGTTAATTACACTCAGTCCAAATCTGACCACTCTCTATTCATTAAGAAGACTCCTACAAGTTTTACAGCACTACTTGTATATGTAGACGACATTATTTTAACAGGAAACTCTATCCAAGAGATTGATCATATTAAGGGTCTTCTTCATCATGCTTTCCGGATCAAAAATCTAGGAAGGCTAAAGTATTTTCTAGGTTTTGAAGTTGCTAGATCAAGGAAAGGAATACATTTATGTCAAAGAAAATACGCTTTGGACATCCTTGAAGACACATGAATGCTAGGATCCAAACCTTGCACAACTCCCTTTTTGAGTGACACAAGTTCTTTATACAGAAATGAAAAACACTTGACTGATCCTAAGTCATATCGAAGGCTAATAGGGAAGCTTCTTTACCTTACCAATACTAGACCTGATCTATGTTTTTCTATTAATCTTCTTAGTCAATTTGTTAATTCTCCTACTGAATACCACTATCGGGCTTTGCAGCATATGCTTAGGTATATTAACTCCAGTCCTTCACAAGGCCTGTTCTTTGCTGCTGATTCACATATTCAGATTAAAGCTTTCACCGACTCAGACTGGGCTACTTGTCCTAATACGAGAAGATCTACCACTGGTTTTTGCATTTTTCTTGGATCTTCTCTTGTATCCTGGAAGACTAAGAAGCAAAACACAGTTTCTAGGTCATCCACCGAAGCAGAGTACCGAGCATTGGCTGCTACTGTTTGTGAAATCCAATGGATCTCTTACATTTTACAAGACCTCAATATTGAGACCACTACTATCGTTGCCCTCTACTGCGACAATAAGTCTGCCAGACATATTGCCCACAACCAAAGCTATCATGAAAGGACCAAACACATTGAACTCGATTCTCATGTTGTATGTGAGAAGATTCAGGCGAATCTTCTTCATCTTTTGCCGATCCGTTCCAATGAACAGCTCGCAGATATTTTTACTAAATTTCCTCACCGTGTACGTTTTCAATTTATTGTACCTAAGCTTGGATTGGTAAATATACACAATCCAGCTTAAGGGGAGGATGTTAGAGTTGGTTTTCTGTTAGGGTTGTTTTAGCTTTAGGGTGTTTTCCCGTTTCCCTGACCTAACCCTTTAAAAGGTTAGGTTTTTTCCCTTCTGTATTCAATTAACACAAAAACTACAGTATGCAAAATAGAGAATACTCTCACTCAGAAATAAAAGTTGATGTTTCTTACCTTACTGTGTTCATCATACTCTGATCTATCTTTTTTTCTCTTACGGCGTTTCCAACGGTGGCTTTCCGGCAAACCCACGGCAGCTTCTCTCTCTAGCTCCTCTGAATCGTATTGCAGAGCTTCTCTCTCTAACAACGTCTGCATCAGACCTTTGTCTTTGCTTCTGTCTTTCTCTCTGCCTACGTGGATTTTACTTTCTCAGAGTTTAAAGAAAAGGCCTTTGGGCCTCTATATTCAATACTGGGCCTAATTCATTAAACTATCATGGTTTATCACTAAAACCAAAAGTGTAAAAGCAAATATAAGGTTCATGACAAAAATAAAATATCTTTATACATAGAAAAGTTAAGTACAAAGGAATTGATTAAGAGTTTTATATAGGGAACAAGATAGTTACATTGTTGACAAACTCTTGAACATATCTCTGATACATAGAAAAGGCATAACAAAAATATAGTTTAACTCATTTGTTTAATGAGTCACATTGTTTGCTGAATTTGATGACATCACTTTTTGTATTGATCTCATTTCATTAGATCATGAGTATGATGTGTCATGTCGATTAAATTCAGCTCTATCATTTCTTATATTTCACTAAATTGTGTTTGAACAACCATGTTGACATGATTCTACAACGTTGTTTGTTGTATTGATTGAATTCTATTAGATTGTGTTTCTTAAGTCATTTCATTGAGAGAATTAAATTGCATTATTTCTTAAGTTGGTTGTATTTCATTATTAAATGGTATTCGATGAGGTATGTTATGAGGATTCAATTACACAGTTGCATTTTATAAATGGTGGAATCACGAAATTTGGATAATTTTGCATGTTAATGTTAATCATAATTTGATTCTTAATCCAATTTTTTTTCATTTATATAGAATTGAATTCTTACTCTGTTAGATACATGTTGTAAATGTTTGAGGTTGTCAACTTTGAGAGAATTCGTTCTCTCCTAAGATATTCGTTCTTTCTTAACCAAATATAGATTATGAGTATAGAAGATACTCTATGATATCCAAATCAGTCAAGTGCATTAGCAAGGTAATAAACCTGGTAATTAATGACTAATGTTTTTTGTTACCTTGTAAATTATGATATTGATACTACTATTTATGACTTTTTTATTTGGATGGATCTAGTCTATATAACTAATTACTTATATTAGTCTTTAATTAGTCAATTCTACTAATGATGCTTTAATCTTGATGTTAATTTAGTCAACATGATCAGTGCTTGCCACTAGAGATAATGTCTGACTACTTTTCTACCTGCAACAAAAAAATTCACTCGTTAACTTATCAGATATTTGTTTAAAAAATAGTCATGAATATTTTAAAACTCACAAGTACTCTTAGATATCCACATATATTTAAAAATATATATATTATAAAATTTGAAAATAAAATTTAAATAAAATTACCAAATGAAATATAAAATAAATTAAATATAAATTAAAATTTAATTTTAATTAAATTTAATTTAATTTTAACTATAATAAAATATAAACTAAATTTTCATTTTAATTTAGATAAGAAATACTTGCGGATAGTGTGATACCGCACCAATTTGTTTATAAACAAGTATTCAAATATTTACTACTCACTGTTTATATATGTACCAATAATTCGTTGTGAATTTTATTGATAAATATTTAGGTGACGATATGCGCCGAAATGAGAATTTTTGTCATTCCTGTACAATAAGAATCAAATACGTAAGAATTTTAGACGCATATGGTTAAGATATAAGATATTATGTATTGTAAAATTGGATTAGGAACTAGAATATACTCTATATAATATAGTTTTGAAATATATTCTTTAGACGCATTTATGACATAGTTTTAAAATATACTGTTTAGAACATTGAAATGGAAAATTCAATTTCTAATCCAAATTTCGAAATTCCACCACTTTTTGAGATGCAATGCAATAATATTTAATTGAATCCTCCAATTACATGAATCAAAATACAATTAAAGAATTTCAACAACACAAGAAATTATGCAGTTTGAACTCTTCCAACAATGAAATGACACAAATACAAGAAAATATATACAACTAAATTTGCCAACATGGTTCATCAAACACAATTTAATGAAGTGCAACCAATATAAGAAAGGATGCAATTGAACTTAATTAACCAAATCAACGAATATTGAATATTTTTCGCCCATCATCATTTGCTCTTTTTTCACATTCACACACACTATTCCATTCCTTCTTATCTCTACTTACCTTCTCTAATTCACTTCAATTCAAAGGGGATCATGTTTTCAAAAAATACACATGTTTGATTCTCTTCTCACTCTGGTTTTAAGAAACTGAATTTAAAATATGAAGACACTGTTGTATGACAGTATGTTCGAGGATTTTAGAGATCATAAAAAATTTAAAATACTTGTTTGATAAAAAGGAATTGAATATGTAATAAAGGAAATGGTTGAAATTATTGAAAGATTATGATTTTAAATTACATCACCACCTTAGAAAAGTAAATGTACTAGGAGATGCCTTCAGCGGAAAATTCCTACATATCTCTTCATTAATGATGCATGAGATGAATTGAATACAAAGATTAATATATATGAATTTATCAATTACGATAAGCCATGATAAAATAAAATTAAACTCACTTTAAATTAACAATGACTTATGAGGCAAATTCGTGACATTCACATATTAATTCATTAAAAAACAAATGGAGGTTGTTACGACAAATGGAAAAAAGTTTTTCATAAACACCAAATCAATTTTATAATATAGAATTCAAGATGATTTTTGAAGAAAAAAATAAGAGCAATTTGAATATATATCTAGGTACAGCAAAGATGTACCAAGGTCTTAAAACAATGTTTTGGTAGCCCGAAGGAAGTCTCACGATATGTAGTAACATATTTTGTTGCCTAAAAGTTACCAAAACCTAGTAGGAATGCTACAATTATTAGATATACCAACAAGTAGGAATGAGACAATATAACAATGAATTTTGTAGTTGACTTTGCACAAACAATTCAAAAGTTTGAGTTGTCAACTAATGGTGATGGTTGTCAAAAATATCTTTTCTGTGCAATTTCTTATTGTAGTTTCTCAGAATAAATACTAAATTTCAAAGGCTTTTCTGGAACCACGCCAATTTTTGTCAGGAACGACATCGTGGTAGATTTCAAAACGTGAAGACAATTAAATTCAAATCTATACAAAAAATATACAGGAAAATTCCTTGTGTAAGAAAGAAATTACTGCAACATTGAATTAACTTATCGATTATTTTTAATTATTTTCAAATTTTTTGAAATATTATTACAATTTAATTTAGAAATAAAAATCGAAAACGGTAGTTTGAGATGTTCGAGTCTTTTTCTTACAAATTAAGAAACCAAGGTGTGAAATAGCGCTTTAGTAAGGAAAAACAAAAGATAGTTTTACTTTTCATATATGTTAATTGATTTTATATATATATATATATATATATATATATATATATATATATATATATATATATATATATATATAGATAGATAGATAGATAGATAGATAGATAGATAGATTCAAGATGTTTCCTTCAATAAAATCCCTTTATATGTAACATCCAACTGTATATAGAAGAAGGATGTTTTACACAAGCTATGATAGCTACATAACATGGATGTTTTGCACAAGCTATGATAGCTGTGGAAACATTTTAAGGATTTAATAACTAATTTCTGGAGCACATGCACCATCTTTGAATCCAAAGACTTCATCCTTTTCCTTCCCATGTATAAATCTATGGGGAGCATACCGAGCTCTAGCCATTAATGGAAGCTTCCCATGGAGAGGCTAGGAATCTTGGTTGCATCTTTTTTCTTGGGGTTTGGAAGTACAACAACTGCCAGTATGGCAGCTATGGCAGCCGCCACCGCACCCAACACGAACGCCGGCAAGTTGCCACCACCAAACCAAGCA
The DNA here is from genome assembly GCF_000741045.1 of Vigna radiata var. radiata. Taxonomy (NCBI): domain Eukaryota; kingdom Viridiplantae; phylum Streptophyta; class Magnoliopsida; order Fabales; family Fabaceae; genus Vigna; species Vigna radiata. The sequence continues at coordinate 18,687,166 of NC_028351.1, forward strand.
TCCCATGGTCCACTAATTGCCGATACAATCATCTGTGCAAACCAAATATATAAGTTTCATTGAAATTTGTTGGTCCACCAAGTAAGTTGTATATGTTCTTTTCTAGAATTCTTGCTATAGTTATGAATAAACGTAATAATATGTCAACGTATTAAGTAAATATATTCTAACCTGAGGAACGACAATTGCAACATTGAGAAGACCCAAAGATAGTCCTGAAAATTTTGAAGCAAACAAAAAGGTTACACATTTTTATTTAGGCTTAAACATTTACTCATCCTTTTTTCCATTAACCTTATAAAAACTTTAAAGCTTATCCTTTATGAAAAAAGAATTTAAGAAAATGGTAACTATGTATATATATACCTTGTCCTGCTCCTGTGTTGCTAGAGTAGATAGAGGCTAAAGCAAAGGGAACACTATACGTAACCTGGATGCAAAAAATGTATTAGTTTACAGCAGGATAAACGACGATTGTATTTTGATGCAAATTAAAGATATTGTTCAGATTTTTTTTTTTTTTGAAAATTCATCTAAATTGTATCTAAAGAAGTGATGATGGATGGAAACCCTAATATATTGTTGCACAAATGGTGAGAAAAGATAGAAAGATTACCGCCAAAGGAATACCAAGGACGCAGAAGAAGGCTAAGGATCCAGCTTTGACATCCATTGAGGGGTTTCCAATGAGGGCAGGGTTAAGGGCACGTTGACGCTCAGCGATTTTTGCAATGGGCACAGTCATTGCCATGCAAACTGCGAGAATAACATTAACGATTGCCCACAACCACTTGACTCCACCAACCAAGCGACCCAATGGTTCTACACCCAAAGACGCTACAGCCAACACCACTGAATTCAACATGAGCCCCAAAGAACCAGCATGCACACCATTATCGTATGCCTTCTGACCCACATCACCGCCGTACACCTCACGACCCATCCAATCAGTGTCGAACAACACATAAGGAAACCACGCAATCCATGTGATAGCTGTCACTAGCATCAACATCCACATTGGCTTCTTCAGTCCCTTGAATGCAACGCACAACTCTCCGCAGAAGCATGAAAGGTGAGTGTTCTCTGCCTCATCATCCTTCATCTCCTCAGATGCCGGAATGAACTGAGGGTCATTCACGCAAGAGAGAACGATGATGCATAGAACAAGAAGAAGAACGATGGAGAAGAAAAAGCAACTCTTTAGGTTTGCGCAGAAGACGTTGCATGCCTCAGTTTCTGTGAAAGGGAAGATCTTGTGGAGATCGTCATAGGATCCTGCGGCATAGCCCAGGACGTTGCCGACAGCCATGAAAAAGGAGTAGAACGAGTTTGCGGTTCTCGTCTTCTTCTGATCGCCGGCAGCCAAGTCACCAAGGAAGGCGCGACATGGACCTTGGAGCATGTTATTGGCAACATCTAAGATCCAGAAGCCAATGACGAAAATGGCGACGGCACGTGGACGGGTTTTCTGGGTGATGTCATCGCCAGCTAAGTGTCCTATATCGGCAGCGAAGCCAATAAGAATAATGGCGATGGCAACGAAAAGTGCACCGGCGAGGATAAAGGGACGACGACGACCGAAAGGAGACTTGCAATGGTCACTGCAATAGCCTACAATGGGCTGAACTACGAGGCCAGAGATGGGGCCACAGAGCCAGATGAAGGAGGCCCAAGCATGAGGAACTCCTAGGGTTTGTACATATGGTGTTAGAAGGGAGAGTTGTAGGGCCCATCCGAATTGGATACCGGCAGCGATGGATGACACCGCCACCATTTTTCGGAGGGGACTAGGTTTCCTTTTTTGTTGCTCCTCCATTATTATTTGAGAGGCCTAGAAACCAATGAGAGACGTGAAATGTGCTTTTTGCGCTTTCGGTGTCTCTCAGTGGTGACCTCTGGACAAAGAATTGGTGCATGTGCTCAATTTGAAACCGAGACATCGAGAGGTTTATATAGAAGAATTAAGGGAGTAATGGTTTTAGGTCTACCTTGAACGTAGGAGAAACTCACGGTGATTAGTAATGACTGAGAACGGACACCATCCATTTATATGCTACATTGTGTTTTTAAGAAAGTTAGTTGGTAATGAGTAGCAATGCTTATCCCGTTTGTTATGTCTCGTTTTTTATTGGAAAATGATATTTTGACAACATTTTTGACACCATTTTGACACTGCACACGTGTCAAAATGTGATTGGACGATTTCAAATTAAAAAAACAAACTTTGGTTTTTCTCTTCCAAATATACCCTTGTCTCAACTTTTTTAATTTGAAATCGTCGAATCACATTTTGACACGTGTGCAGTGTCAAAATGGTGTCAAAAAATGGTGTTAAAATATCATTTTCCTTTTTTATTTCTAGGGAAAATGATATTTTAACACCAATTTTTTGACACCATTTTGACACTGCACACGTGTCAAAATGTGGTTGGACGATTTCAAATTAAAAAAAAAATCGGTTTTTCTCTTCCAAATATGCCATTGCCTCGGTTTTTTTAATTTGAAATCATCCAACCACATTTTGACACGTGTGCAGTGTCAAAAAGATGTCAAAAATTGGTGTTAAAATATCATTTTCCTATTTCTAGTATTACTTTTAGTTATGGGTCCCGTTATTTTGACACCCAGTTTTTGACACATATTTGACACTGCCATGTGTCAACGTCCTATTGGGTCGTTTTATTTTACTTTTTTTTTAAAATTTGGCTTACAAAATGGAAAGCTTTTCAGAAAATTTGTATTACAATTATACCCCTTGGCTTTTTCATTGGTTTTGTGTGACAGATTGTCTCTCTCCCGTCGTCTCCCATCGTGCTCTCCTCTCCTCTCCCCTTCTGCGTGCTCTCCATTGCTCTCCAATGCTCTCCAGTGCTCTGAAATGGCAAGTTCCGGAATGGACCTTTATTGGACCAAGGTAAATGCCTTCTATCCTCTTTAGGTTTGGGTATTGGGGTTCTTGTGGTTTCTTTAACACATTATGGGTTTTGTTGATTTGGTGTGTTTATTGCCTTCTATCCTCTTGTTATTTGATTTGATGTGTTATTTTGTTTTGGACAGTTGAGCGTGCGTCATTCATTTTCAACTATGTATGTTAGCACTCTCAACGAACGGTTGACAGAGGAACAACGGGAAGTTATCTCGAAGACGCCAAAACCTGTCATTCGACTTCCGATGTGGGCAGAAAACAATGACAATGTGGATGCCATCCTCTGCAAATTTGTTCGCCCAACTGACTTACCGTCATCATCATCCACAGAAGCAGACCAACCGTCATCATCATCCAAACAACCAGACAATTAATATATTAATTTACGTATGTTTTGCTTTATGTTTTGTAGTGAAGGGGAAAATTTACTTTAATGGAGTACTGTAATAGTATGTTATCAACTGTAAGACTGGTTATTGAATAACTGTACTTGTATTGAAGTTTCAATGTTGTTATTGTGAACTTTTATAATTTAGTAAGATGTAATGTAATGTTGTTTTTGTAATCATTATTTTCATATGAATGAATTCACCACTATTTATTTTGTTAAACAAGTCAAATTTTCTTCAAAAACACCCAAAAATGACCAGTGGTCCCCCATGTTGCCACAGGTGGCTCCTTCAGTTCAACAGGATGTCCAAAACAACCTTATGGCTCGTGTAATCGATTACAAGCCTCTTGTAAACGATTACAAGAGTGCTTTTTGTGGCAGAGTACACTAAAACTCACCAAGGTT
>NC_028351.1:18698545-18703943 GCF_000741045.1 Vigna radiata var. radiata
AACTTACAGGTTAGGTTGGGATGGGATTTTTGCATGTACAACAGACAAAGGTCCTATACTCCCTTCCGGTCTGTTGTACAAGATGCAAAAAAAACGAGCAAGGTTTTCAGCCTACAACATCAAGAATATTTTCAGTCACACATATATCAAATAGTATAAAATTCTATTCATTCACTTAAAGAACTACAAAGAATTTTACCTGTAATACCGCGACATTGCCACTTAGACTCAGTGAGCTGCTGTGATACCTCCACCCATTATTTTTTTTCATTCCTTTATTCAAACTATCAACTAGGTGTTTATGTACACCGGTAGCCCAATCATATAAACAAAGACTATCTAGGTCATCTAAGACAGTTGATGGCATGTTAGCAACTATCTTAGACTTCCTAGGAAAGAACAAGACAACCAAACACACAAATATATACAACCTATAAACAACATCAACTTCTGTGGTTTCATCTAAAACAATCACATTAAACATGTCAACCAAGTCTTCCAAAGTTGTGTTTTTTTTATTAAACATTTCTCCAACCAAACCTTCTATACATTCACCAAACGGGATTTCTAAACCCCCTATACCTAAACCAGTCGTCATGAAAACATCTAAAACTGTAAAAGGAACCAATTGATGACTCAACCTAAAGCTAACATCATGTCCTGCCCACCTACATACCATAACCTTCAATAACTCACAATTAATCTCCAAAGCCTTACGTAGCCGCAAACACCAACGAAACGGTGTCATACCAATTTGTTCCACATGCTCTTTTCTCAGTAACCCATTCATTAAGAGAATCAAAGATGAATCCACATACATTCGAATCCGCCACTACAAAATATTAAAAATAAATTTTTATTATTTAATATAAAAAATTAAAACTATAAATAATACCTAAAATTTAACTTACCTTTGGGTTACCTGACGCCATTTCAACTGCACAATAAATCATTTCTACATTAGGATTCACAACAAACAAAAACCTAACATTAAACAACAATAACCTACCGTTCCACCCAAAACAACAAATGAACGCTAACCCTAAACACACCCAAAACGCCAAACAGAACTTACGTTGAAACAAAGGTCGAATGGGAGAATGGTACACGATGCCTTTCGATGCCTTTCGATGACCAATACCACCGCAATGCACAGATGAACGACGCAATGGTAATGGACAGAGGACGAATGGGAGAATGGGACAATAGGAGATGACCGAATGGGACAATGGCAAAGTCGAATGGGAGAGATTGTGAATGGGAGAGAACGATGGTCAGAGAACGAAAGTCTGAAAGTGAAAGATGAAAAATGAAACCGCCAAATTCAATTTTCATTCATTCAATAACATCACAATGCCCATTCTACCCTTCTCAACTTTTGGAAAAATTAATTTTAAAAGATCAACAGCCATCCAATACAAATTTGACACGTGAACCAGTGTCAAATTTGTGTCAAAGGATGATGTTAAACAAACATTTTCCTTTAGTTATAATTGAGATATGATGCGAATCATTCCTTTAACTAAATGATAATAATGAGTTAAATAGTAATATTAATGTATGTTGTTATATTAATGAAAGTTTTTAGGGGAAAGTTCATTTGACTTATCACCAATATTTGAATAATAATTAATTATTATAATTACAAATTTAGATTCTAATATATAAACTAAAAATTATTAGTAATTAAAATAGTTTTTAAAAATTATAATTGGCATGTAAATTAATAACTAAAATAATTTCTATTATAATTTTTTAAAATTGTTTATTAATATTAATGTTTTAGCTATCAAAAAATTATCTCCTGTTGTCACTAAAATTTGTGATTATTTAAGAGTTATATTGTAACGTATGAGATGAAAATACTTTTCTTTTAAATTTTATGTTTTATATGTAAAGTTAAACTTAATTAGTAATATAGTAAATGTTTATAAGGTGTGTGACTTGTATTATTGAACCAGTGTTTTATTAGTATCTTTGCTGGTTTCAATGTTTTACAAATTGTGAATTTATGTTATATCTTATTGTGATGGAAGCTTATTTTAAGAACCATGCATATCTTTTTTATTTTTTTAAACAAATAAATATGTATCGTATGACATTTGGGTTAGATAATCCTTATCAAATAGTCAATGAACGATCAGTAATGCACATTCGTGTTAATTAAATTTATTTACAGGTAAAATATGTTTATCAACGATTGAGTCTTGATTAGGCCAATCTTAATTGAAAGACCATTTCGAAAGCTATAAATATAGGTTTAAGATATGGATGTAGGTGATTCTATTTATTGCACTGTTGAGAATTGACTCTAATTACAGAACGATCATCTACTAACTTAAGCATCAGAGTACCTTTTGCAAGTAATCTCCTGCACAACATAAGGAATACTGAAATAAAAACTTAGATTGCTTGAACAGTTTGGAGGTTGTTTGGAGTTTGGTGTTGAAGACAATTTACCTCGACCCCACTACCGGAACATTTTGACGTTCTGTGGGGCCTGAGAAGACTGAGAATAGTAGCCCAATGGTGACCTCAAGCATCAGGATCCAAAGGAAATGATAAGGATGTTGCAACACCAGATGTTGGACATGAGAGGAAGCATGAAGAAGAATTGACGAGCTTGAGAGTTGAACATGCGGCTACTACCCAACATTCCACCCCTGGATTGGCTAGTCAGCCTACCCCGACTAAGCCTAAAGAAACTCCAAGCTCGAGCATGAGGAGAGCACAAGAGCAAGTAAGGAGCATAACTTCGTTTAGACAGCAAACACGGTCGGCCTGTTGTCGTGTATCAGTGCCATCATGGAGACGCACATCCCTGAATAGTTGGTCCCATAAACATTCAACATGTATGATGGATTGTATGGTTTGATGAGCACCTAAAAATGTTCATCAACCGCATCACCTTCCACACTGCTGATGAGTCAATATTTTATTGATTTCACTTAGCTTATTGTACTGTATTTAATTAGAAAATTGTGCTTAATTGTCCGGTATTTTCCCGTTTCTGTTAAGTGTGTTTAATTTGACCGGAAATTATAATTTTAATTAATTTGAAATTTCTGAGCTAATTATTTGCATTATTATTTTCAGAGAAATTTTGGAAATACAATTTTGGACATTAGAGGATACATAAATAAATTAAAGACTTTTCATAAAAGAAGTTTCAACAAGAAGGAGGACATTATGGTCATTTTATTCCTTGAGCTTATGAGAAGAGGGTGCAACACATTTGAATTGGGGGTGCATATGGAAAGCACTATTACGAAAAAAATTAAAATAAGTGGAGAAGTGTGATGATTGAATTTGGAAAGCTGCTGCACATGGTACATAATTAATTAATATTGGAAAATGATTGTTCAACACCCACATTTGACACAAATTTGACACCGTCCCAGGTGTCAAATTTCTATTGGCTTTTAAGTTTTAATTGGATTATGTTTTTTGAAAAATCTGAGGAGGGTAGAATAGGAATTTTGAGAGATGTGTTTTATGAGTTTTGATTTGGCGGTTTATTTTTCACTTTGCTGTGTTGGGTTTTTCTATCTCCGTTGCTATCTCCATTCCCGCACCTTCATCGTTGGGTTTTGGTATCTCCATTGCTATCTCCATTGCTGCGACTGTGTTGCTTGTTGGGAAAAAGGCAGTCTTTCGCAAGGTAGGGAGGTGTTCTCGTATCTTCTTTATCGGGGGCTTGGGTTTCTTGTGAGTTTCGTGATTGGACTCGGTCTCGCATTCCTTTGCTATCTCCATTGCTGCGTTGGTGTTTTCCGAAGCGGAAAAAGGTTGTCTTTCGCAAGGTAAGTTGTAGTTGTGGTATCTTCTTTTTGGGGGGCTTGGGTTTTTTGTTCGTTTGGTCATTGGAATCGGTCTCGCATTTTGTTGTTTCTATTTCTGTACCATTGCTTCTGATTTTTGTCTTCCACGTAATTTAGGGTTTATATTTTTTTTTTGTGAACCCTAAGCAAGTATTGATATTTGGCTTGTTACATGTTTTCATTTTGTGTTCAGTTGGAATGGCTTCTGAAATCCCAAAGGTAAGTTAAAGTATTTTGTTCTTTGATTTAGTTTGTTGCAATTATTTTTGTGTTAATAATAACAATTTTTTCGTTATGTTTTGTAGTGGAGGGTCCGTACTTCTATTGCTTCGTCATATATTATTGAAATGAATCGTTTGCTGGGAGAAGACCATTTTCAACGAATTGCTATGACACCATTCAGGTGGTGTGTGTACCTACGTGAGGAAGTGGACGTAAACTGCGAGTTATTGAAGGTCATGGTCTGTAGATGGGCAGGGCATGATGTTAGCTTTAGGTTGAGTCATCAGTTGGTTCCATTTACAGTTCTAGATGTTTTTATGACCACAGGTTTAGGTATAGGGGGTTTAGAAATACCGTTTGATGAATGTATAGAAGGTTTGGTTGGAGAAATGTTTAACAGAAAGAACACATCTTTGAAAGACTTGGTTCACGTGTTTAATGTGATTGTTTTAGACAACAACACAGACATTGATGTTGTTTGTAGATTGTATATATTTGTCTGTTTGGTTGTCTTTTTCTTTCCTAGGAAGTCTAAGATAGTTGCTAACATGCCATCAAAAGTCTTAGATGACCTAGATAGTCTTTGTTTATATGATTGGGCTACCGGTGTACATAAACACCTTGTTGATAGTTTGAATAAAGGCATGAAAAAAATAATGGCTGGACNAACCCACAGTTCACTGAGTCTAAGTGGCAATGTTGCGGTATTGCAGGTAAAATTCGTTGTAGTTGTTCAAGTGAATTGTATGAATTTTCTACATTTTGATATATATGTTAATGAAAAATATCATCCAATTGTAGGCTTGGGTGGTGGAAAGATTTTCCTTGGATGGTTATCCAAATCATAGGGATTTCCCTCGCATGTTGCGTTGGTTCCGCTATAAGGCACGATCATATGAAAATATTGATGATATTTTTCGGACTGGAGAAGTAAGTATTTGATGTAAGTTTTGTATAAATATTTATGATTAGAATGTACTTTTTAATTTGTTTGAATTTGTTATAGTTTAAGTCGGAGTGGTATGTTGGCGAGCGTGTGCGTGACTTGCCGGACATCAAAGCTGCTTTTGAGCTTTTTGATGGAGGGATAGGTATAGCGCAATTGCCAAAACGATGTAGAGTTGACGAAGGTGATGATGATAGCTCCGATGATGGCACCTTTGAAGCAAACCTTGAGGAGATATTGAAGAAGAATAATGAAGAAATGATGGCGTTGACTTCAAGGCTGGTTTTGTTGAAGAATGAGGTATTTAAAATTCGTGAAATTCCAATTGTGAATGAAGAAGGTGTTGGAGGAGTTGATGAAGAACCTTTAGGTGAAGAAGGTGTTGGGGGAGTTGGTCAAGAACCTTTAG
>NC_028351.1:18704323-18706698 GCF_000741045.1 Vigna radiata var. radiata
TTGAAGAAGGTGTTGGAGGAGTTCATGAAGAACCTTTAGGTGAAGAAGGTGTTGGAGGAGTTCATGAAGAACTTTTAGGTGAAGAAGGTGTTGGAGGAGTTCATGAACAACCTTTAGGTGAAGTTGTTGGAGGAGTTCATGAAGAACCTTTAGGTGGAGCTTTCAATGAAGAACTTGTGGTTGAATTTGAACAAGAAGTTCAAAAGGTTGTTGAAATTGTTGAAATTGTTGAATATGAACAATCGGATGCACCGCAACCAATGTCAATCGAACCTCTGCGTGCAGTTGCTGGTGATCCAAGGCCTAACGTCAATGCTGACCAACTCTACATCGCCGTTGGCGTAAGGGATAGACCGCACAGGTAAGTAATGATAATTTAGTTTAATGTATTGTTTTCGGAATAGTTGTTTACTGAAAAGTACATTTGTTTTTAATCAGGATCGTGTGTGAAATAATTGGGCAGACACTGAGCACAACATTTATTCATACCTTAGGTCCTTACAAATACTTTGATAACATGGTAAGTGTTTTATGTGCTTAGTTGATTTATACTGTGATTATAATTTGGAATCAATCATGAATTTTGAATGTGTAGTTGGTGCTATTTGTAACGACCATATTTATGCACTTTGAGAAAAGGAGGACGGGGGTTGTGAAGAGGATCCTTTTTAGTTCGTTATATGCGGTAACCTATTCTGTTTTAATGTGTTCATTTATGTTCCTTTTGAGTATTTATGTGTTAGTCATTTAGGATTGATGTATTTCATCGTATTCTCAGGACCTTATAATAAATGATTATTTGAAGAAGGACAAAAACCGTCGTGTGTTTACTGCTCATAATTACAGCACCTGTTTGCGTGCGGGACACTTTAGCCTTGCAGATATTCCAAGAGTTGACTTTGTAAGTGAGGTTTATTTTTTTCTTTGTATGTCGTGGTATGTGCAAATATCAATTATTGATTTGTTAACTCTGTTTTTGTTGGTTTGTAGCTGTTTCTTCCTTTTTGCCATNATTATCATTGGTGGTGCTATGTTGTAAAAATTAGCACATTGGAAGTATATATTATTGATTCTATGGCGAAGGGCGTAAGAGACCGTAGAAGGATTGACATTGCTGTGGTATGTGTGAACCGATTTGAATATTCTTATTGAGTTCCATGTAATAATGTATTGGTAACGTNTAATTCTTATTTTGACTTTGTAGGCTGAAAACCTTGACCGATTTTTTTGCATGTTGTACAACAGACCACAAGGGAGTATTGGACCATTGTCTATTGTACAACCAAATATCCCATCCCAGCCAAACCTGTAAGTTGTTATAAGCCTTCATTTTAAAATTATGTATTTTTCATTGACGTAGTGTGTCATAAGTGGTTGATGTTATNAATTTTATTGTTTTAGACATGACTGTGGAGTTATAATGTTACAAGCTATGGAACTTTGGGATGGACAGGATAAATTCAATGGGAAAAGCATGCCACAATACTCAAACGTAAGGAAGAATAGTTTTTTTTTTTATATATGTTGGTTGATTTGACAAGTTTAATATTTTCATTTCAGGAGGCATTGCTTGCAATCAGAAAGCGATATGTAACTGAATGGATCCTGGACGAGGAGAACATAAGATTAATGGATGCGCTAAACGTCTATGGATTGTTGTAGGCTAGTTTTGCAGTGTAAAAATGTAGTCTATTTTAGATTGGTGATACAGTGTACTTTGTATACGAAGACAATTTAGTTCTCGTTCTATATATATCAATACATTGTACATCTTCTTATTGGAATAAGATCGTTTTATACATTTGAATACATTGTACAAATTGTTATTTGAATTAGATGAATGATTTAAAGAATGCTTATTAGCAATGTAGACGTGATTGTTGATTTATGATTTATGTCCAAGTTCTTGTTATGTGAAATGTGTGTCTAGGGTTGACTGTCATGGTTGGGAAACCCCATGATGTCCAGGAGGTCTAGCCTGGGTCATGGGATGAAGAATGTACAAGTTGGGATAATTTTGCAGCAAAAAACACTCCTGTAATCGTTTAGAAGAGGCTTGTAAACGATTACACGAGCCTTTTGTCCATTTTGGACATCCTGTTGGCCTGCAGGGACCACTTGTGCTAACGTGGGGGACCACAGGTCATTTTGGGTGTATTCCAGGTGGAGTTGACTTGTTTTTCACTTTGAGTCTGTGTCTAGGATTGGCTTTCATGGTTGGGAAACCCCATGATGTAAAAGAGGTCCAGCCTGGGTCATGGGATGAAGAATCTACAAGTTGGGATAATTCTGCAGCAAAATACACTACTGTAATCATTTACAAGAGGCTTGTAAACGATTACACGAGCCTTTTGTCCATTTTGGACATCCTGTTG
>NC_028351.1:18707870-18714125 GCF_000741045.1 Vigna radiata var. radiata
GTAGGGACCACCTGTGCTAACATGGGGGACCACATGTTTAAATTGATGTTGTAATCGTTTACATGAGTGTGTTTGTTGTTTTGGACCACATTTGAAGGTGTTCTTTACTGGAGAAAATAACAACAACTGATTTCATTAAGCTACATAGATTGATTACACTTAGATCATTACATGAGATGTCCAAAAGTTATAAACGTCCACACTAACAACATTGAAGTACTCTACCATAAAAAGATTACATTCATCCAACCACAAGATTTAGAGTTCATAACATACTATTACAGTAATCCAATAAAGACATATTTTAACCTGCATAACCTGGTCACATTGAATCAATGATTAGTGAGTCTTTTAAAAAAATAAGTTAAAACCTGTAAGAAACAATACCTTAACAGTCAACTGCATGTCTCCCAGACCATTCGGCTTGCATTCTTTTATTAANCAAGCAACAACCGGAAGTATGGACATTCCTTTGGCTTCTTTTAGTGAATTGATGTTCTCCATTTTCCCCTCAGTAACTAGACCTGCAATAAATCACATCATGTTAATAACCAATTTTATTTGAAAAGTTCATATTTCACTTGTATTATTTGAACCCATAAATCCAACACATATGTTACCATGGTGTTCAATGAACATTTCAGCCCACTTCCATGCATTGGAGGTAAAATCTCTTTCATATGTTGCCTTGGCAACATCATTAGCAAATTCCTGTGTAGATTTTTGNCCTTCAATGTTTATCCTATTCAGCATGGCCGCTTGAACATTACCTGCTGGCCCAGGTATAAGAGAAGAAGAAGAATCACATTTTTTCAGAAATGACTCCAGCACGTCATCGTCATACACAAGATCTTCCCAAGCATCCATGACAGTCCTTTGATAAGCTGCATGTGAATCCCATGAGAGGTTAAGGACAGAACAACAATACAAACCAAGTTTCATCTAACTAAACAGAAATTACAAATACAAATAAAGAATAAGTTAACTCACAACTAAAATGAAGTGTGGCAGGCAAGGAACGTTAGGCTCTGATGGAGATATATAAAGACATGTGTATGCATCAACTTTATTAAAAATTTGATATATTAAGGCTTATTCTATTTTGATGTTTGTTTTAATGACCAAACATTACTTGGTCACTGTGCCACTCACTTTATGTCACATATTAATGAAAGATGAAGTCCAATTAGTTGGTTGATTGACATTGCATTAAATGTTTGGAAAAAAAAAAGTGAGTTGCATTTATTGTGGGCAAGGAGAGAGAACACCTTTTCATGTCAAAATTAAATGCTAGTTTTTTCTTGAAGAATTGGTTTTCCTTTTGTTTTGTTAGCTTTTATGAACGTTGCTTCAACATGTTACGTAAACACTTCTTCCCTCCAAAAGGTTTCCTTTGTTGTATCTACCATTGGCTGCTTCAACTACCTCCCTTTGATGTCATTGAAGGCACTGTGTTTATTGCCCAGGTGTGGAGTTTGGTGGAGCTTACTGTAAGCTCATTTAAGGACGACCTGAAGCTTTGTAGTAGGTTGGTGAGTAACACAACTCCTTCCTTTAACCCACTTTGTAGGTATGAATGTCTTAGGTTCATTGAATATGAGACTTAATTTCATTCTTTCTTCTTTAATGATAGGTCCCGTTCTTTTGTCAATGTGTTTCTTAATAAATTTAATTATATACTATTCAACCAAAATTCCAATGTTGTAAACCAATTTGTTATATTTGTCATGTTTATCAGAGTTATTTCTGGTGTGTTTGATGGCTACATGCTCAAATCATGTGAACGACCTGCCTCACTCCTATGCAAATGGTGATAAGCCTAATCAATCTTTTATGGACAACGAACCTAGGATTAATATGTGTTTTGATTCAATGGAAGATGCAAAGAAATTCTACACAAATTACGCCATTACATGTGGTTTTGCTGTNAGGACAAGATCATCAAAGAAGGATAANGACANTAATGTGTACTATTTGCGATTAGTTTGTTCCAGAGAAGGAAAATATGTATCTTCNATAAAACCAGAGGTGAAAACACATGCAAGTCAAACAAATCAATGTNCAGCTAGCATAACCATTGGAAGGAAGGACAANTATTGGGTTATAAAGAGCGTTGTTTTAGATCACAGTCATGACCTATGCCCTAATACATCTAAGTTGATTCCTGGGAATAGAAAGTTGACCATGCAAGCTAAACACACATTGCAGGTCAATGATGATGNGGGGGTTCGCATTAATAAGAGTTTCCTTAGCATCGTCGGTGATGTTGGTGGATTTGAGAATATGGAATTCGTGGAACGTGATGCAAGGAATTACATTGTGCAACACAGGAGATCTTTATGTAAGGACGGTGATGGTCAAGCACTTCTTAAACTTTTTTCATCCATGAAAGCATTAAACAATGACTTCTTCTACGACATTGCATTGGATGAAAGGAATATAATATGTAGTGTTTTTTGGGCAGATGCAAGAAGTATAGCTGCATGTGCAGAATTTGGTGATGTTGTGTCCTTCGACACCACTTACTTAACNAATAAGTATGACATGCCCTTTGCGCCATTTGTAGGCGTTAACCACCATGGTCACTCAATTTTACTTGGATGTGGATTGCTTTCTTCCGAAGACACTGCGTCCTTTGTGTGGTTGTTTGAATCTTGGTTGAGATGCATGGGAAATAAGGCNCCTGATGGCATTATAACGGATCAATGCAGGGCAATGGCCAATGCCATTGAAGAGGTTTTTCCAAATACAAGACACAAATGGTGTTTATGGCACATGATGAAGAAGTTGCCCGAAAAATTTCAATCCTTCAAAAATTACGTTTCAATTAAAGCAGATATACATGCGCTTATCTATGACTGTGGGTCGCCGACGGACTTTGAGAATGGATGGAAAGAACTTCTTAAAAAACATGCATTGGAGGGGAATGATTGGTTCAGTAATCTTTATGAGGAAAGAAGGAAATGGGTTCCATGTTGTTTAAGGAGTGAATTTTGGGCAGGTATGTCAACAACACAAAGAAGTGAGGGTATGAATGCCTTCTTTGATGGATTTATAAATTCAAGCACCACATTACATCAGTTTGTGGTTCAATTTGACAATGCACTTAGAGTTAAAGCACAAAAAGAAACGCAGGCTGACTTCTCCTCACTAAACACCAGATTGGTTGTGGGTCCCAGTCACCAATAGAAAGACAATTTCAAATGGAGTATACACATGAAAATTTTGACGAAGACCAAACAGAATTTCGATGTTGGATGAATTGCTTTATCAAAAACACTNTAAAGGACAGTCTTATCAATACTTATACAATAAAAGAGGAGCGGATGTTTGAGGGTAAATGTCATGATAAATTTTATACAGTTGAATTTGATCCACTTACTCACAATACCAGTTGTTCTTGTCAGTTATTTGAATTTAGAGGCATTATTTGTCGGCATTCATTGTTGGTATTTGGGCAGGAAGATGTTTGCAATGTGTCATCCAAATACGTCCTTCGGCGTTGGAGTAAAAATATTCGTAGAAGGCACACAATGATTAGAGCAGCCTATAATACATCTAAGCTTCAACCAATGATGCAAAGATACCAAGTTTTGTGTAAAAAATTTTATGAAATAGCGGAGGTCGCTTGTGAGTCTGAACATGTTTCGGATTGCCTAGAAAAAGATCTTCATGTACTTGGTAATAAATATGGCTGCAGTTCTTCCATGACGACTAAAATCATTGCTGATGGTGATGAACTCAGATATGAAAATCCTATAAACACTCCAACATCTGACACTGAATAGGGAAATGATGACGTACTTGTGCGCATTCCAGTAGCAGTGAAGCGAAAAGGGCGACCACGCACAAATAGGTTGAAGTCAACCGTTGAGAAAAGAACAAGAAAAACAAAATCATGTTCAGCAAAGAAGTCATCAACAACATTGGTAGAAAACTGTTATACTAATTATGTTGTGTGCTATTTGCATATACT
This sequence comes from Vigna radiata var. radiata, assembly GCF_000741045.1. NCBI lineage: Eukaryota > Viridiplantae > Streptophyta > Magnoliopsida > Fabales > Fabaceae > Vigna > Vigna radiata. The sequence continues at coordinate 18,711,847 of NC_028351.1, forward strand.
TGACTTAATTTGTATTTGTGTTGTAATTGAGATTTTGGTTATGTAGGAAACTCCAGTTCCTGATGTTATACAAAGTGCTGAGGTCATTCAACTTGCATCCCAAGCATACCAAGTATCAGACCAATCCGCAATGGCGCCACCTGGATTTATGTCTTTGTTATCTGCTGTGCATAACAATTTTGATAATAACATACTGTGATGTATATAACAACTGCATATCACTAACCAATGAATATTTAGTTTTTATTCTTGTGCAAAGTAAGGTTAAGTACAACATTCGTAGCTTGTGATACATGTTTGGCAGTGCACGATTCTTTAAATCCACTATTTATGCTAGAAACAGGGTTTGTAATCGATTACGACATTTGTGTAATCTTTTACAGACTACGAAGTGTTAGCTTTAAAAAGCAACACTTTAGGTTTAACTGCCCACGTTCCCCACTTTAGGTTTAACTGCCCATCACTCCTCCAGGTTTTAAAGTAACCTCATTCGTGAACGTCTCGTCCTGCATTGGCATCAGTGTGTTCGTCCATGGCTGAGCGTGCAAGGAAGAAACAGAGGAGAGCTTCGTCACGTCTTCAACGTCGCCGTCGAAGTCCGACGCCTTCCCCACCGCCATCTCCTTCAACATCCCCTCCACAATCAGGTCACCAATTGTTCTCTTCGCCTACACAGTATGAGAAATTTAGTTTGCATTTTGTCAATCGACACATATTGGAAAGCAAATACCTGGATGAGGACTACTTTGAGGTAAGCAATTTTGATTTCTACGACATTTTACGAGAAGCAGGACTTAGCGAATTTGTTTCTTTGAGAAAACCATTTTATCCCCAATTAGTTAAAGCGTTTTACACCAACCTGGAAATTTTTGAAACTGGAGTTATTCGAAGCGAGGTAAAAGGGGTTAAAATTAGAGTAAGGCCTACTCTTTTTCAACAACTTACGTTCCTCCCATGTACCGGAGTTCGTTACGAACGACGACTTGTTGATGACTGGAAAGAAGAGTACAATCCCATAACTGCAAGGCAACTTGTTTGTAATGAAAAAGCAGACTTGAGTGGTCGAATAACTGCAGGGGGATTGAAGGTCCAGCCAAGGATACTGCATTATGTCCTAACCAGAATATTAATTCCACGTTACTCAAATATTGGTCAGGCATCAAACGAGGATATCCTGCTGTTATGGGCCCTTTTGAATTCAAAGCAGATAAACTGGGGACATGTTGTCCACAATAGGATGAAAAGGGCTTTATCTGACAATGAAAGGCTGCCTTATCCTCATTTGGTAACTATGTTGTTGGAACACTTTAATGTGCCCATAAGTGATGATCCAATTACAGATATAATGGACAAACAATTGGTGGGATATGACAAAATAACATCTTTTGGTTATGTCCAAAATGTAGATGGAATGTGGGTACACAAAGACGACACAGACAACCAACAGAGAGAACGCACAAAAGTGCAGCATCGTGATCAACCAAGTTCTTCTACAACACTTGATGATGTTATAGAACGCATTGAGCAACTGAAGACGTATGTTGGTACAAGATTGGACAGCGTAGAAGCAAGACTTGGCAATATTGAGAACCGACTTCCACAAGTTGGAAACAATTCAGAACCCATTTGATCATTTCACTTCCTAGTTAGAATTTCGTCTTTATATGTATTTTCTTCCATTTGGAACTTCAAGCTGAATATTGTAATGTTTTCATTACTTAATTTCAATATCGCAATTTCGAAGTTTATTTGTAATTCTTGTTTGAATGTCTGAGTGTTAAATTTGACGTTCATATGAACAAGTACACATGAAGGAACTAATTAAACTTATGCGTATTAAATTTTACAGCCATACAACCAACTACAAAGGCACTACTGAATCTTTGTCGTTTTAGTTTTAATATTTATACAACCAACTAAAATTGAAGGAACAAATAATCAGTCAATGAACACTCATATAAATTAGTGGTCCACAGTGGTCCTCCACGTTGAAACTGGTGACACCTTCAGTTGAACAGGATGTCCAAATTCCTTTTAATGTTCGTGTAAACGATTACAGGGTCCTGTAATCGATTACAAAACTCAATTTCACAGCCACTTCACTGTACTTGAGGTTTTCATCATGGGTGGTCCCTCCCACCATGATGGGGGACCAAAAACATAAGGTTCACCTAACTCATCACGCATGAAACAATAAAACACAAGTTCAATCAAGGATTTCCATACAGAACACAGAGTGGTCCTCCACGTTGAAACTGGTGGCGCCTTCAGTTGAACAG
>NC_028351.1:18715231-18716226 GCF_000741045.1 Vigna radiata var. radiata
TCCCTCCCACCATGATGGGGGACCCTAAACATAAGGTTCACCTAACTCATCACTCAGGAAACAAAAAAACACAAGTTCAATCAAGGATTTCCATATAGAACACAGAGTGGTCCTCCACGTTGAAACTGGTGTAGCCTTCAGTTGAACAAGATGTCCAAATTCCTTTTAATGGTCGTGTAAACGATTACAGGGTCCTGTAATCAATTACAGAACTCAATTTCACAGCAAACACATTGGAAATTCACTGCACTTCATTGGATTTTGTCAAAAACTCAGTTTCTGATTGGAAACACAGTGCAAACATTGTCAAAAACACATTGGAAACACATTACATTATTTCTTATTCAATCATTTCTTTCAACATACATTACCACTACACAACCATTGATTCATTTGTTTCCACATACATTAATTTGAAGCCTTTAAATAAAACAAACATTTGATTTCCAATAACATAAATCAATGTTATACATATTGAACCAAATACTAGGTTTAAATACACAATACTTTTGTTCCAGCCTAACACAATAGTTAATCCTTTGTCTTCCTAACTCATACATTTCCTGTGTAAGGTATCCTAAGTGCTTTGCTCTTAACTCTTCTTCTTGAACCAATCCTAACATAAGTCCTCAGCTGTGATTGCTTGTGTGTCATTCCACCTGGTGCATCTGGCGACAATGGACCTTCTTCATTGTTACTCATTCCACCCCCTTCCTCGGCCGACAAACGAACAGGTGAAACGAATGCATCGTCAGTTGCTGCTTGTGGACATCCAGCACTCTGAAAACCGTCATCTACAGTTGACTTTTTACTTCTTCTTTTGGCCTTCTCTTTCTCCAACTCTTGCTCTAAGTCATTCACCTCCCTTTTAAGTTTTTCAATTAAACACTTCTGATCCTCTGCAGTGCGCATCAAACTCTCCCTGTGTTCCTTTTTTAGCAATTTCTTTTTTCTTTGCTCTGCATAGTTTTTTGGTGCTGCTTCTTCTTCTATGA
>NC_028351.1:18717541-18747447 GCF_000741045.1 Vigna radiata var. radiata
AAAAAAAAAAAGTAGCCAATAGCACGTTGACACGTGGCAGTGTCAAATGAGTGTCAAATATAGGGTGTCAAAATAACGGGATCCATTAATATTTGGTGGCAAAGCAACCCATGCACATCTTCATGCAGCACCCATGCGGATAGCAAGCAGCACACCTCCACATATCCACGGTGCAACACCAAACCTTCACGCATCCAACAGCTGCCACCCACATTCCAGCCTTCACGCACACATCTCCACACGGTCCAGCAGATGGCAACACATCCAGCAAAGGGTGTAGCTCCATGGACATCAAGCAACTTCAAACGTAACAGTAGCAGCTCCCGCAAGCACTCCTTCACGGCCCAGCAAGGTGCAGCCTGCTGCGCATCCAACATCTTCAAGGACATCATGATCCAGCAGCTGGAAATCAACTTTGCAAAACACCAAACAACAGCCCATATTGAAGCACATGTCACGCTCTATGCTGCAACAAAAAGAAGCTTGTGCACGGATGGATGCAGCAACACGTGAATGAGAAAGAACTCTTCATCCAGCTACTTTGTAAGAGCCCACACTGCAGCAACGTTTTTATTCTCCACCACACAACTGCAGTTCACGGTCCAGCTGCTGAATAAAAAACATACAGCAGCAGCTTCCATCCAGTCACACTTCACGGCCCATTGGAAATTCAATGCAGCTGGTCCAGTTTAAGGAGCTCCACACGGACAACACTCCAGCACATTAGAAGAGAGCAACCATCTTGCATCCAGTAAGTTCTGCATGGCCTATTCACGTGAAACACCAACACGGCCCTGCAGCAAAGTTGGTGCATCCAAAGGCTTGGAGAAAACAAGCACCCCATGCATCTTGAATTATTTGTTCACGGTACAGCAAGCAAACCCATCCAGCAGCTTGGTGCAGCTCCTTGTCAAGAAGTCACGGCCCACCAACTTCCACCGTGGTAGTTTCCATGCTTCACAGTCTAAGTGCACAATGACGTCTTGAATGAGAGCATCTTCAACCATCCAGCCGCCTTTGGAGTATAGTGAGCAACCACACAATTTTAAATGGAAGCAAATGTCCCATGCATATTCTATTGTCTCATATTCCAGTATATAAAAGAAACACTTGGGAGAGCCAAAAACACACAGCGAGCCTTGGGTAGTCATCTATGCTTTGAAAATTTTCATAGTTTTGTTGTAAGCTCTCTTTGGCATTATTTCTTTTTCTACTTGCAAAGTTGTTTAATTTTGGTTGATGAGGAAAAGGATGTTTCATTTTCTTTTGTAAGGTTTCTAAACTCTTGAAAACATTTTGTCTCTCTGAAATCATACCTCTGTCAAGAATAAAAATGAACTGCAACTTTGTTAATGATAAAGGGATGGGTATCACGGTTTTGATGCTTAAATGAAGAGAACATATTTTATTATCCTTTTGCTTCTTGTGCAGTAAAGTAATGAATCATCGTTATCTTGGGTTTCTAGGTACCCACGGTGGTCACTTTTCTTTGGTCAAGCAAAGCACTTTTCCTTTCTTTTAGATCATTCATGATAGGTAAATCATGGTGTTATGTGCTTACAGTTACGACTTGTTGAAAGTTCATATTTCTTTTCTTCAAGCAATATGCTCTGACTCCATTTATTTACATGATATGAAAAGGTGTGGTGTTCACTTTGAGTTTTCATTGCATTAAGAAATATAAAAAAAAGAATGATTTGATGGAGGTAGGAATGCTTTCACGGTGATTGATTTTGAGAGAGGAAACTTTACTCATTTGTTTGGAGATGAATAGTAGTTGTCACATCATGAGGTTTTCTTTTACTTTGTTTATGGAAGAGAAGGACTTTTGCATTCTTTGAAGCATTGAATAGCAACGGCTGCTGCTAGAAGGGACGTGAGAGTTTTTTTTCTTTTATTTGCTTTCAATAAATAAAAATTGAATTGGGAAAAGAGCAAGTGATGGTGCACGGTTGTGAGGTGGAGAAAAGAATATTCATTCAAGTTCTAAAATTGAGTTTTAAATGGTAATACATGTTGGATTGAGACGACCTTGACATGCTGGGAAACCATTTGCATTTTTAATTTATTTTCTTTTCTTTGAATGAAACATTGGTAGCTCCATAGGTCACGGCCAGAGAAAATTAATTTGCAGCATTTTCATTTGCAACTTCTTTTGTTTGGACACTTGGTCACCTAAAAAGGGTAGAAAGAATTTATTTATTTTTATTGCTTTTGCTTTTAATTTATTTTACTTAGTTTGTTGAGTTGTGTTTTATGTTTCTAATTTAGTGTGGCATTTTTAATGTTTTTAATAATGTTCGGTTGTATTTAATTCCAGTTTTAATTTAGTTTAATTCTCCTTGCATTTAAATTAATTTAACTATGTTAGATAATTGTTTGTTGCATTGTTGGGGTTTAATATTTTATTTTGTCTTCATGTTGTCTTGTATTTGTGGTAGAAATAATTTAGTTGTCATGCTAGCTTTAATTAATTAAGTTAATGACCGACTGTTTTTTTTATTCAAAAACATTTTTTTATTAAATCTGTATTTAATTACATCTGCGTTTTAATTTAATTTAATCCGTATTTTAATTTTAATTTTCCTACAACCACAAACATTTCAAACCCCCCCACTTCGTGTTAGACTTAATTTCTGAACCGCAAAATTGGTCTTTGGGAGACGACCTAGGGGTCATTCCCTAGCTATACTACATTCTATTGCAAATCAAATTTGTGTGGGTTGCGACAGCCCATCAACTGCCAATGATGCAATCTAGTACAGAGCTTTTGCCCAACTTTGTAGAGAACTTCAACATTTGCCTCAAGCTGAGTCCAGGACCTGACGACCCTAGTTCTAGAGAATCTAAAGCAGGAGAATGATGAACTGTTGCAGGCCTTCGTGTCTCGTTACAATGAGACTGTTTGGCAAATTAGGATTTGCATCCTAACTTCGCCTTACAGCACATAGTGACGACTTTGAAGCCTGAACCGTTTGTTGACATTTTGTGCCAAAAGTTGTCCGAGTCTACGGAAGAGTTGAGAGAGTGGGTAGCTGAGGATATGAGAGTGGAAGATATCTGGGAGTTCGGCAAGAAACGACAGTCGGAGGCTGACAATGGTGAGAGAAAAAGAATCGAAGAAGTCAAGTGACGGAAGTGACAAATCAAGTGGCTTGCACCCTATGGACCTTCGCGGTCCATGTTTTCATCAGTACACCTTGCTCAATGCACCATGGGCAAAGGTTTTGCAAGAATCCTTGAGCGTGGACCTGGTCCTTGCTCCCAAGAGGATACTCACCCCTCTGAGAGCCAATGACAATAAGTGTTAAGACTCTGACAAGTGTACCGAATCGTATCAAGTAATAATAAGTGGTAAGACCAAGTATCGTTTTCTCAAGAGACTGACGATGCTAAACAATTGTGCTTTTGCTTAACCAATTAAAACTATAAGAACAATATTTTGGGGTTTTTGAATGCAAAGTGCGGAAAAATAAACATGAATGCAATTTGATCAATTGAGGCTAAACACAAAAGAGAATGGATGATGTTGATAATATGAGATGAATATGTTGTTAGGGTTTAGATTTCACCTAATCACTCTCATGCGTAAATGAATTCTACTCCTTCATTAATGCCAATGCCACTTTCTAATTTACCCTAAACCCAATGTCTTGGTGAAAAGAGCCTACTCCTAATTACTAGCTTATAATGTCTTGTCTCCCTAGCAATTGATCATGCATTACATTCGCACATAAGCTTAAAGGCAATCGGTCCTCCTATCCCTATGTCTAGGTAATATTGCTCTTGAGAGAATTCCCCAGATCATGATTTGTAGATATCTCATGATACCAATCCTAAGGAGAGAAGAGGAGAATTGTCACCTTCCCCAAATCCACCAACCCTAAGAGTTCGATATCTCCTCATGAGACTTACAAATTATAGGATTTATGCCATACATGAAAGAAGAATATCTCTAACAATTAATGAAAGAAGAAAGAATCAATTCAAATACAAGAGAGTTTAGAGGTTACATCTTTCCCTAGTAACAAATAAGATTAGTTTTCCATCGTCATGGAGAAACTAGGTATACAATGGAATGGAAGAGATAGAAACCCTAGAAAGAGAAGAGGAGAGCTCCCACATCCCCAAATCTGCCCCTAAAAGGGTGAAAAGTGTGTTTTTATGCTTAAGTCATCAAAAGATACATTCTCTAGGGTGTCTAGGTTTAAATAGGACATAAAAATAGTAGAAAACGGGTCCAAGCCCAAAACAGATCATAAAAATCCCAGAACTGACCCAAAACTCGCTCTGGTTGACCTTTTAAACATTCTGGTTGACTGGTTGACTTTTCTGGTCGACTAGTATACTTTTACGGTTTTTGGTTGACTTTTCTGTAGTGCAACTCCTTAATACTTCAACCCTTCTTTCAAATCATTCCAAAAACCTACAAAATCAAGGGAATTTAGTAATAAAATCATTAAGTATATCCTCAACTCTCTTATTCACAAAACTAAAGCAAAATCATGAGTCAAAGCAAGTTTCTAAGGCAAAAAGGGTGCATTTGATATCAAAATTAAGTATAAAAATAACGGTTTTTGAACCGTTATCACAACCCCAAACTTAGAACTTTGCTTGTCCTGAAGCAAACAAGACGAAACTTGGTCTTCCACAAATCATCCCAATCGTTCAACTCTATCCAAAACTTTTTCTTTCAAGACAAGTAATCACTCAAATAAGCTCATCAATAGAATTTAGTCAAGATGTACACATGCCTTGATTCACGAAACTCATCATGGTGTTCACATAGTCACATAATATCCAACAAATGCTATTCTCATGAATGATCAATTAGCTAAGGATAGATATAACCATAGGTTTATGGATTCCTTCCTCACCAGATAAGGTGTTTCACTTAAGCACTCAAAAGTATTTCACTCAAAGGTGTATAAAGGTCACTCCTTCCCTCTACTATCAATATGTCACATAGAACAAAATTGCCTTTCATTTACCAGAATCAAACATTCTCACACACACATGTCATCACAAGGACTTTTTCATGGTTTATAATGAGGCTGGGCTAATAAAAAAAATTGGCTTTTCTAGGTCACAAAATCCTTGAGTTAAGAAAGTTATTCAACATTCATCATTCAAGCACAAACTCTCATTAAGCAACCAATCTCACTCACTCCCAACTTTCCCCTTTTTGCATTGAGCTTATCTTTCATTCTATCTTTTCCACCTTTTTCTATCTTTTCATCTTTTTCATGCTTTGCTCAACACTTTAGCTCAATGCTTATCTTCTCTTTTTCAATCTTCCCAACAACCCCAAACTTGAACCTTTATCAATATCTCACAATAATTCTCAACTTAACTTCAGGTCAAGATTTTCAAAACGGGGTTTCACATCTTGTTTCAGGCTTAGGTTCAAAAAGGGTAGAACGCATTGTGCTCTTTTTCATTGGGACGAAAATTTATGCATTGGCTAAGAAAGGGCTTAATAAAAAATGGCATTGATCATATGGCACATACATGTAATTCAGTCAATCATAAAAACTTGGGCAAAATCATTCATGCTTTCAAGTATATAGCAAGCATTCACAACAAAAACTCTAGAGCTCAAAACCTCTCATATAAGCTCACTCAATATTCCAAATATCCCAGATAAACACCCTACTTAACATCATAACCACAATCACAACATCATGCATCTGTTCACGTAGCTTGTGAACACCTACCTGTATATCAACATATAATGCACAATCTCAATATCATCAATATCAAAGCATCATCAAGCAATACCCATCATACACAAATATCAATATCAAACCACTACATCAGATATAGTTTTCAACCAAGTACATCAAACCTTATACTAAAAACAGAAGCAAATAAGTTTCAAAATACAAAAACAAAAGGTAGAAAAATCTTGTTCTAGTGCAGATAACATCCATTAGTAGACACTATCTCATCTCCTCAGCCCATGTTGTCATCAGAATCCTCCTCCTGTCCTTTTTTCTGCATCTTCAAAATCATCGTCCTCATCATCTTCCTCCATAGCTTGAGCTTCAGCTGCTCCAGCTCCAATTCCTTCCTCTCGTTCCCCCCACAGTCTTGATCCTCTTTCCTGATGAGGAGGTCATCCCTACATCAAGTACAATTCACAAAACCACAATAAATCTTATTAAACGTTAGAACACAAAACATCTTCTAAGGAATATGGAGGAATCAACCCCAAATAGCTGTTCTCTCATAAAACCCCAAACTTGGAAGAAAAAGAGGTGCTAAAATGGTGGAGGAAGGGTTTTTGTGAAGAGAGGTGAAGGGAAAAGTGGAGAAAGTATTTTGGAGAGAGCTTTGGAGTGGCTAAAATGAGTGAGGGTCGAATGGAAACCCAAAAACCAATTTGTAATGTCAGCGCTCAGCGCTAATTGCCGCTGAGCGGTATGCGCGATACTCACCCTCCTTCTTCCTAACTCGCCCTTAGTGTTCATATTCCAATGCCACTCAAATTCAACTCTTAAATTTCGAATTTCATGTAATTTCTACTCCCTCCACTTATGCATATAACAATCAAACCCCTAAATGCAACTAAAACGGAATTAAAACAAGAAACAAAAATAAATCAATCAACTGGGTTGCCTCCTAGGTAGCCCTTGTTTAACGTCATGAGCCTGACCCTATAATCCTCCAGCATCCTTCAGTAGATGCACATCTTTCTCTTTAACACCCATCAGTAGATGCTAATCTTTCTCATCTTCATCAGCATTCATCAGTAAATGTTGTCAATGACACCCATTAGTAGATGCCTAATCGCATAGCATCCTTCAGTAGATACTTAATCACATAACATCCTTCAGTAGATATTATTATTCCACATCCTTATCATGGCAACATCAATCAGTAGATGTTGTAGCAGCATCCATCAGTAGATGCTTTCATCAGTGCCATCAGAAGCAACATATGTCCTAAAAAAAAATTCAAACACAAAGAAAAATCAAAACCAAACCACACAAATAATCAATTAAAAAGAAAAAGTTAGAAACTGGTTTGCCTCCCAGCAAGTGCTTCTTTAACGTCACTAGCTTGACCCAATTAAGCCCAATTTGGATTTTTGATGTTGGTGGTCCTCCTTCAACAAAGTCTCAACAATTTTCTTGTCTCCAACTTCACTCTTCTAGAATAAGGATCCTCAATCTCAAGAACTTCGTTTGCCTTGATAGTCTTGACAACTCATAACCTATTCTTGAATTACACTGGTGTGTCAGGTTTGGGTTTGTCACTTTTCACATTAGGGTGTTGGTGAACCAATTCTCCTTTCTTATTTGCCTTCTTCATTATCTATCTTCTTTATCTACTACTGGCAGTCTTCTTTACTTCCAAACCTAAATGGAGAGGTCGTTATGATCTTGTGCTCCTAGTACAAATTTTCGAATTTTATCCTGCAAACACTAAAGAACACTGCATTAGAGCACCCAATTAGCACAAACAGATAAAAAATTAAAAAGATAGAAAGATGATAGAAAGATAAAAAGATAAAAATATAGAAAGATAGAAAGATAAAAAGATAAAAAGATAAAAAAAAAATAAAAAGATAGAAAGATAGAAGGATAGAAAGATAGAAAGATAAAAAGATAGGAAGAGAAAAAAATCAAAAATAAAAAGATATAAAGATAGAAAGATAGAAAGATAAAATGATAAAAAGATAAAAAGATAGAAAGATAAAAAAATTAAAAAGCCAACACAAAATTGAAGAGATGGAAAGATAAAAAGATAAAAAGATAAAAAGTCTAATCGGTTAAGAATCACACAAATAGAATAGTTATACCACAAGTCCCTAGCAACGATGCCAAAAAACTTGTTAAGACTCTGACAAGTGTACTGAATCGTATCAAGTAATAATAAGTGGTAAGACCAAGTATTGTTTTCCCAAGAGACTCACGACACTACACATTTGTGCTTTTGCTTAACCAATTAAGACTATAAGAACAATATTTTGGGGTTTCTGAATGCAAAGTGCGGAAAAATAAACATGAATGCAATTTGATCAATTGAGGCTAAAAACAAAAGTGAATTGATGATGTTGGTAATATGACATGAATATATTGTTAGGGTTTAGATTTCACCTACTCACTCTCATGTATAAACAAATTCTACTCCTTCATTAATGCCAATGCCACTTTCTAATTTATCCTAAACTCAATGTCTTGGTGAAAAGAGCCTACTCTTAATTACTAGTTTACAATCTCTTGTCTCCCTAGCAATTGATCATGCATTACATTCGCACAGAAGCTTAAAGCCAATCGGTCCTCCTATCCCTATGTCTAGGTAATATTGCTCCCGAGAGAATTCCGGAGATCATGAATTGTAGATATCTCATGATACCAATCCTAAGGAGAGAAGAGGAGAATTGTCACCTTCCCCAAATCCACCAACCCTAAGAGTGCGATATCTCCTCATGATACTTACATATCATAAGATTTATGCCATACATGAAAGAAGAATATCTCTAACAATTAATGAAAGAAGCAAGAATCAATTCAAATACAAGAGAGTTTAGAGGTTACATCTTTTCCCAGCAACAAATAAGATCAGTTCTCTATCGTCATGGAGAAACTAGGTGTACAATGGAATGGAAGAGATAGAAACCCTAGAAAGAGAAGATGAGAGCTCCCCCACCCCCAAATCTACCCCCAAAGGGTTGAAAAATGTGTTTCTATGCTTAAGCCTTCAAAAGATATATTCTTTAGGGTGTTTGGGTCTTTAAATAGGACATAAAAAATAACAGAAAACGGGTCTAGGCCCAAAAGAGATCATAAAAATCGCAGAACTGGCCCAAAACTCGCTCTGGTTGACCTTTTCAGCATTCTAGTTGACTGGTTGACTTTTCTTGTTTCTGGTTGACTTTTCTGCAGTGCAACTCCTTGATACTTCAACCCTTCTTTCAAATCATTCCAAAAACCATAGTCGAAGCAATGACTGCCCTCTACGCAGTAACATAAGCACAATCTGAAGAGGATTCGCAAAAGGCAGGTCCTTCTCTTCCGCCCAAAAAATGCATGTTTGGGCTTTAAAGACCACCCACATAGTGGACAAGAAGAAGCTCTCCATTCCTCAAATCACCTTCAACGATAAGGATTTCCAAGCCCCTGAACCAGACTAGGATGTCCTTAGTGATTACAGCTAAGATCGCTTGATATGGGGCAACAAAGTGTTGATTGACCAAGGAAGTTTGGTTAACATCCTATACTAGAAGACATTCTAGAGGATGGATCTACTTGAAGACCTCATTTTATTGTACAATGAGTAGATCGTGGGTTTCACCAGTGAGCGGGTTGACACCTGAGGGTATGTGGATTTGCATACTAAGATGGGTATCAGACATAACAACAAAGAGTTCAGGGTAAGGTACTGTTGGGGCAAATCGGCAAGTGTACCGAGTCGCATAAGTAATATAAAATGGTAAGATCAGGTATCTTATCCCAGAGGACTCTCAGCGCTGAACAGTTGTGTGAAAACAGGATTAATTAAGACTTAAAAATAAAAAGAGAATCATGGTTTGTATTGCAAAAAGAATAAAATAAAGCAAAGTAAAATTGATCAGTGGCAAAAGAGCACATAGATGAATGGAGGTTGATAATTATGAGATGAGTATGTTGTTGGGTTAGACTTCACCAAGTTTCCTCTCATGTTTATAAGAATTGTTCTTTATTCATTAATGCCAACGTCCCTCACTAAAACACTTAAACTCGATCCCTTGGTAAATAAGTCTGTCCCTAGTTACCAGTTCATACAATTCCTAGCATTCCTGGTAAAAAGATGTGAAGATCAAGAGGTTAAGACGACTAAGACTTATACCCTCATTCCTGAGCAATATAACCCTTAGGAGTAATTTAACAAGGACCTGAATTGAAAGGAACCTCCCGACACTCATGCAAATCACAGATCATGCTATTGTATAAGCAAGCAATAAGAACAGATAAATTACTCTAACAATTGATGGAAAAAGCATATGAAATTAAGAATCAATTCAAACACATGAGAGTTTACAAGGTTACATCATTCCCCAACAACAAATAGAAATTAGTTCCCTATAGACATGAGGGAACCTATGAACAATGGAAGAAGGAAAGAGAGAATGAAAGACTAAGAATTGGCTAAAAGTGTATTGCTATGCTCTTCTCTGCCAAGGATGCAAAACCTAGAGCTCCAGGATCCTTTAAATAGTGCCAGACACGTCCCAAAGTGCGGCCCAGTCCAAAAGAATCAAATCAGAGCAGAATCAAAGCTCGTCCGGGCGTGAATCAAGGGTTCTATAAGGCTTGGGCGCCAGTTTTCAGCACCTGGGCTACGAGCGTCCGTCGCCCGGGTGTCGGGTCCGTCGCCCGGGCGACCAGCGGTGATTTTCAACTTGTTGTTTCGCGTTTCTGTCGCCTGGTCTCCGCCTGGGCTTCGGGTTTCCTCCCTTCTTGGTGTCTTTTTTACCCCTTTTGAGCTCCATCTTCATGACTTTTCACTTCTTCTTCCATTATTACTTCAATCTCTGTCAAAACAAGGGGAATTTGTTAGAAAACAATTAAAATCAACCTCAACTCTCTTATTCACACAATTTACTGAAAATGTATGAGTTCAAGCAAGTTTCTAAGTAAAAAGGGTGCTTTTAGTATCAAAACCACATAGCAATAACGGTATTTTAGTCCGTTATTAGGTACCTCCTCGTGGAGCCTAACACCTCCTATAATGTGTTGATCGGGTAGCCATACCTCAAGTTCGAGACAATTATCTCCACCCTCTACTGTTGACTCACTGGAAAGCGTACCAGATCGTTCCAAGTAATATAATTGCTGTAACCCAATATCGTTCTCTCCCAAAGGACTCACGACCTTATCGTTCGTGTGAATTAAAATAGTAAGACTTGTAAAGAAAAAGATTAATTGTTTGGAATGCAAGAACACAAAATAAAAGTGCAATGTGGTTGATTCAATTGACGAAAAAGACTATGGATGAATGGAGTTGTTGGGGGTTTACAATTTCATCTTATCCACCCTCTCTTATCTACTCCTCTTGTTTAAATTGCTTTGTTATCTAATCGTTATGCAAACTTTCTTGGCCTACCCTTAGCCCGATCCCTCGGCGAAAAGAGACTATTACTAATTACCGGCTTGTTATCCCTAGCCTCCCCTAGTAACTAGCAATGCATTATCGAACAGAAACAAAAACAATTGATTGTCCTACCTCCCTATCCTTAGGTGGTATTTCGTTAATCAAGGAATTTCTCACCAGTTCATGACATTACTGTACGTTCTCGTATCAATAGAGACAAACAACTGTTATCGAATGAGTTAAACGATAAATGCTTTAAGCGTAGATGAGAACCCAACAATTGATAATCAAAGCATATGAAAATCATATAAATAAACAAGAGTTTTAATAAAAGAGAGTTTCAAAAGATTACATTGTTTCCCCCAACAACAAAAGGGTTTAGTTCACCATTGTCATGGTGAACCTAGATGGAAATAATGGAAGAACGGAAGAGCAAACCCTAGATAGAATGAAAAGGAGCCTAAGCATCCAAGAGATCTTCTCCAGAGAGTGAAAATTAGGTCTGGTCGCCCTCTTCTGTCAAAAGAATGCATCTAAACTCGCAATAGGGCTATTTATAACCAAGAAAAGTAACAAAATTCAAGCCTAGGCCCATCAGAGAACCGCCCGGCGCCAAAAATGGCCGCCCGGCGGTTTGGTCAACCGCCCAGCGCTCCGGTCAACCGCCCAACGCTCTGGTCAACTTTTCTGGTTGACTGATTGACTTTTCTGGTTGACTGGTTGACTTTTCTGGTTGACTGGTTGACTTTTCTGCATTCTGGTTGACTTTTCTGCACTGTAACCGTTTGATCTTCAACCTTTCTTTACATTCATCTCCAATTCTCATCAAAACCCTCCAAAACAATGTAAAACAAGCATAATATCTCTAAAAACAACTTTTGACTCTCAAATGACTCAACTTAAGAGTTTTACTTGATTCTAAGCTCATTCTAAGCCAAAAGGGTGTGTTTTGATATCAAATTTATGCACGAAAATAATGGTTTTTCAACCGTTATCACACCGCGCCATGAAGTTCCCTATGGAAAAAAGGGACAATCTGCACGGTCCACACGAACCAGAATATCGCCCGTGAGTTTTATGCAACTGGTCAGACAGTCGGAGATGGCAATGGTCGGCTTGGATCCTTAAATGAACACAGAGGATCGAATAGAATCACAAGGCGAAACCAAGAAGCTCCCTTTATAGGGAGGAAAGAGGGCCAAGTTACCGTCTTGGCCAACGATAGGAATCCTAGGCTAGAAAGATCAAGTATTGACACAATAGGAAGTCACATAGATATAAGAATAGAAAACAAACATTAAACGCTAGGCTAGAAACTCTAAGTTAGAAAGAACATGTATCCACACAAGTCTATTCACCAAGAAGAAAAGATGTAAATGATCCTTTGAGAAAGAAGTCTAATACACAGAAAGATCAAACTAGGCTATGACACTAGAAATATAGGACAAGCAGAAACCTAAACATAAGTTGGATACAACATAAGAGAAACATGATTAGACTAACTAAAGAAAACATTTAGGAAACAATAGGATTGTAGAAAAACATAATTCACCTTCATGGTGTCATTCTCCTTTTGACCCAGAATGCATTTTAAGGTGAGTATAACTCGTTAATATTTCCCTATGACTCCATCAGTTAAAGTCCTCCTGTGTAGAATAGTGTTTATATCTTGTGAAGTTCCAAGACAAATTAAGCAAACTGATTAACAGTTGTTCAACTATAGTGAAGATAGAGTAGCATGCTCATACACTGTTAATGTGTCTTACAACAAGGTTGAGGTCTGTGGTCGGGCTCCTTCTAGCTCAATTGGTGAGTCCCTTTTTAGATGCATAATTCAATCCTTATGGATTCCCTTAATGAGGAGTATAGCTAGAAATGTGCTGTGAACATCGAGGGTTATATGAAACTAAGTGATGTAATGGAAGAACACTCACTTGATCCAAATGGGGTAAGCCACTTCCTTTTTTGTTTAAAATATAATTCAAATAATAAATTTTCTAGTTTTAATTAATTTTATTTAATATTTATTTATAAGTTTTCACATTTGACTTGGGGTTGGCATGATAAGTTACTTGAGTTATCTACTGATAAGTGCATGCATTGATAAAGTCAACTAGCAGGCTTAGAGACGTATTACACTGATTTTGTTTGCACTTGAACAACAAAAAAAAGATTATGATGTTTTTTAGCATGTTGGTAGTTAAACATAGCTTTGTAGGTTGCACGATGTCATCAAAAGTACATTTTAAACTGCTTATAATCCAGTGTGTATCATGACTTCATTGTTGAATTCACTCCTATACTAAGAGCCCAGTGTAATTTTGCTCTAAGATGAAATTCCAAGAAAATTTCTCTAGAATTTATTTCATGCCAATAAAGAAATAAATTTATTTTCAGATACACTACAAAGAAACCAAAATAAAGATGTGGTATGATTAAGAAAATATTAGATTTATGCATGAGATAGAAATGACATACCTTTATCTTTGAAAAGATTGCTCACAAGTTCTTGGATACCCTCCTTGCCCAATATACTCTTTAACTACATTGTAGCAGAGGCTACCTCCTCAACAGTTACTTTCCCATCATAATCTCTATAGAAAGGCCCAAAACAACTCTTAATATATGTACATCGTTGGAACCAAAGAAGAAAACATCTTGCACATGATCGATCAAATTTATCTTGTGAAATAATAATACACGCTATGACATCCCAAACATGCTATGACCACACTATGAAGGTAAAAAAATCCACGTCCTCACATATATGTGAATAAAATCCGCGACGGATAGTTGGTATCTATTACCCGTGGGTTGTGGGTAGTTGGTATTTTAATATTCGTTTATATACGGGCCGGGTGCATGTATTATATTATCCATATCTGCAAATATCCGCTACCAGCAAAAAATAAAAATAAAAATTTAATTTATATTTTTTTAAGTTAAATTTAATTAAAATTAAAATTAATTTATATTTTATAAGGTTAAATTTAATTAAAATTAAATTTTAATTTATATTTAATTTAATTTATATTATATTTTATATATTTTTTGTAATTTTATTTAAATTTTATTTTAATAGTTTATGAAAATATGTTTTTTTAAATATTTGCGGGTATCCGCGGATTTTAAAATATCCGTAAATATTTTTTAAATAGGTATCCAGATAGCAGGCAGGTAGAAAGTGAATTTCTTTTTTTTGAGTTGAGTTGCAGGTAAACATTATTCGTGTCCGACTCGACCGGTTTTCATCCCTATATCACATTCTTTTTAACACATTTTTTTAATTATTTGTTGAAACTTATTGGAAACAACAAAGACTTGCTTCAGTCATGAGTTTCATTTAAAAAAAAATCACTAGTGGAAAAATTGCTTTTTATGACGGGTAAAAATGACCTATTATGACGGATAACTTGGCATCATAGTTTTGGGCATCATAATAGGTCCTGTGCATTTTATGACGGATAGAAAAATCCATCATAATAGGTCCAATGTATTATGACGGACTTTCTGTCACCTATCATAATAGATCCAGTGTATTATGACAAATTTTCACTTATACGTCATAATATAGTGTCGTTACCTATCATAATATGTAGCATTTTATGACGATGACTCTTTCACCTATCATAATATGTAGAACATATTATGACAAATAATTGTTCACCTATCATAGTATATACTTTTCAGAAATTATCTTTTATTACACATACATTGTTTACCTATAATAAAAACTTGTTTTATACAAAAAAAATTCATTATTACATTTGACATATTCATTCAATTTACAATTAATTTCTTGTATTATAATCATATCAATCAATTTATAATCAATATAACATGAAATGAACATATTCAATTAAACCAACATAATGAAATTCATTTCAAACATTAAATTGTGTAATAATATTTAATACATAAGTTGTAAATCAAACCATATATTAAATCCAAATATAACATCAATCTACACTACATTATAGTCAAGTTTCTACAATTTACTAACACTTAAAATAAAAGAAGCCCACTTAGTTCTAAAGTCTTCAATGTCTGGAGCTTCCATTGGAGATGAATTATTAAAAATCTACAAATAAAATAATTAAGTTAGAACAATTTTGTAATGAACAGTTAGATATATGATTTACATAATAATTTTAAGGTAAGCTTTTGAGAGAATAAAACTAGAAAATAAAAAATTTATAGTAACCATCTCATATAAACCTTGACAAAAATGGAGCAACATTTCAAGAGCAATTTATTGAAGCTCTTATTCAAAATTTGTTCCAATTTAGTCATGGTCTCATTTTAGATTACCTGGAAGATAGATTATAAGAGCCTAAAGGGCTATATAGAAGGAAAAAAGATACAAAACGCAAGAGGGTGATTAAGGGGCTAAAATGTCTAAAGACTACACACTTGTCAATAATTTGTACACTACACTTTATAGTATGCAAAAAATCATCACAATGAAACTCCAGATACAAATCAGGACGAGCATCACATAAGTAAATAACATAAACTACATAATTCTAGATTTACCACATATATTTGCTAGGTTGAAACACAACAAACAAATAATTTCTCTTAAATATACTAAATATCAGTACATGCCAAGTGGGTTGGTTAAACCGTGAATCGATGATGAACAGAATGAGAAATGTTAAAGAACGAGTGATACAATCAACATGGAAATGAAAGTAAGATCTTTTAAATAGGCTCTAAATTGTACCAAGCAACTTCTTTGGTTTCCTCAAAGGATCAAACTTTTCTCCTATAGCCAGTGTAATGGAAGGACCAAAAATAAAACCTCGAGCTTCAATTCCTACATAACATAATTATTCATCAGAACCACATAAGCGACAATACATGCACTATTGCAAATGACATGTAGTTCGACACCATCAAGGAACCGTGTATTAGTAACAAAGTGCTACATTACATGCTAAACCCAAAAGGAACAAACGACGTAAAGAAATTTCACCACATATGATCGAAAATTTGCTTTGAAGTGGCACCATGGAATTTTAAATGTTAGTATCATCATCTTCACAATTTGTCATTAAATATAATGCAATACACAATATATGCTTTACACATTATAATTCAATACACAATGCATATAATTCACGGGTAATATCTGGTGACAGTGGTTGGTAATAACAGGTATAAGCATGTTATAGCAAATGTAGAATAGATGATCAAACATTATTGTTATTATAAATTAAAACAAACACACAAACACCTACTACATAGGTTCATGACAACATGAATAAATCAAATATTCAATGTCATAGTTACAGAAAAGTACAAGGTAGAACATCTCAACCTTCAAAAATCAAATGTTCAAGTTGTGGAGATCAGATAGATACAAAAATGCAAAGATACATGCATGTATCTTCTTTCCCTCAATAAACAATTCATTCCAAACATTTAATATCACCAAGTGGCACCTCCTTCAAGTAATGATCGCTATCTTAGATGTAGGGCATTGTTCATAGAAAAAAACTCAACAAAATTATAATATTTTTTTAATAAAGAAAAAAACTCAACAAAATTATAATATTTTTTTAATGAAAAGAAGAATAAACCCCATTCAAATCCCTAACCCCCTTGCCTCGCCGAGACGTTTTGCTGCAACCATGGTGCCTCCAAGAGGGAGGTCGCGCTTGCTGTCGAAATCGCTTCCCCTCCCTGCGTGAACGAACTAGGAACAAGGAAGGAAAGGACGCCTCCTTGCTCGACGATGAGCCTATACTCGAAATGTCGTTGTCGCCTCCTCGTGCCACCAGCGTTCGCGGATTCGAACCAGGACGAAGGAGAAGAAGAGGAAAACCCATGGACACCCGAGGCTAGGTCTGTCCGCGAGAGAGACATAGAGGGGAAAAAAACTTGTGATTAGGTTGGGGCTCTGTCCGTGAAGTGACAAAAATTTGGAGAAAAAAAAAAGTTCAGTGATCAGGCTATTATGACAGGTTTTTAAAACTCGGTTATAATATGTTTTTAGAAGTAATTTCAATTTTACTATTGCATACGATAAAAAAGTTTATAATAGATTTATCTAATACGTCGTAATACCTTTTAGAGTTAATTTCAATTTTCTCACCAGTTAATATATTATAACTGATATCTATAACTAAGTCATAATATCTATTATTTTTATTACGAAAGTGCCATTAGTCACCTTATTATGATAGATGAATTTTATCCGTCATAATAGATTGTCATAAAAACATTTTTTTCACTAGTGAATAACCAATAGTAGTGTTAAAAGGATTGTGTCAGAGAGTGCGCTACCAGCCTCAGAGCAACCAGGTCAAATCTGTTCAATAAACTTGAAGCAGTATATATTCAAGAATGCAGGAACAATCACAAATTCACAGTTCAACTTCCACTAAACTGAACTTATGCAAATAGAGTATGAAACCACATATTACACGTTATCAGAATCTGATACGATTAGGACAAAACATGACCAATATAAACACAATGTGGAAGAGCCTTAGATAAAAAAAGGCACCAGTTCACTTTAGGGACTGCTATATTAACCATCTAAGTCAAGCCACTTTGCCTAAACTATAGAATGACTCCCCCCACATCCCCAAATAATAATGTTGAAGCAAGTGCATACCTGTCTAGCAGCCTCCAAAGATCACCAATTTTTACATCCACGTCATCTATTTCCTTCTCGAGATTTTGAAGCATAGCATCAACCTGACAAGTTTTAAATATTTATATATTAAAGAAGTGTAAAATTAGTTTCTAGTATTTACACAAACCAGTAAATGGATGGGTAATGGATTAAATAATGACAGCATCAAGCCATAGTTCCTCAATCAATGGTGCATACTCACGAGTAGCAGCTGGAAAGACATCAAGTTTGCCATATACCATAGCTTTTAGCTACCAATCAGAGAAAGCTTTCAATCTTGGGCCAATGGATTATACAGTCTTGTCATCATTTTTTGGACTACTTCATGTAGATAACAAAAATTGTAACACTCAACCCTTAAGTATTAAAAAACACGACATATAAACATAATTATGAAATATAACTCCACACAAACCTTGAAGGGTTGTTCTCCCAAAGAATTTGAAGATTTAGAAGGAACTGAGAAAGACAAGAAAGCACATACAAGCTTCGTTCCAGCCTAACAAGCAGAAATAAAGAAATACATAGTAAATAACGTCTGGCAGGAAGAAAAGGAGGTATTTTCTTTCCCATCTCAAAAAAGTAAGAGGTTACCTTGCCCCCATATATAACCTCTAGTATTCCTCTGCCCCTCTTCTTGGTAGGAACCATCATTGACCCAAAAAACCAGTTTTCTCTGATCATGCATATATATGGCGAGGGGGAGAGAAGACATACCTAATGATACCATAACAAGCTCCCAATCCACACACCAACAACCTAGTACACTTTGCACAATTTGAATCTTATGACCCATTGTCATCATCAACTATTCACGATTACCTTAGGAGTGTTCATAGATAGAAATGGGTTTTGACAGATAACATTATGTCAGCAGCGTTATCACAAGATTGTCTACATCTGTTCTTTCTTCAAGGCTTGAGAAGTGCGATCATCAACACTCTAAATAAATAAAAGTAACAGAAGAAGTTGAGGTGGAAGAGAGAATGCAAAATCACAAAATAGAAAATACGTTTGCAGCTATGATATTGTTGCTGCTGATGCCATTAAGCATCACATATTTCAGCAATTGTGTAAAAGGATTACTGCATAGTTCTTGAGGAGATATTGATATACACAAGCTAATCTTATAAGCAAAAGCAAGTTGAGTATAGAGCACATGGGCAATATGGTGCATAGACTGTTAGAAACCTCATATTAAGTAGGAAATGATTTTGACCAATGTTCCAAGGGCATTACTCTGTCTAAACATTGTACCATTGCCGCTTTCATTGGGATAAATAATGAAATGGTTCTAAAACTCAAAGACAAGGAAGACTCACTCACGGAGTAATCCTTCAAGAAGTAAATAAGAAAAGGGACGTTACTGTCATAATGGAAAACTCTTTTACCATAAATTCACATGAAGCTAGTTTAAACCAATCTGATTGAAAATAGGTCAGAAAGAAAGTAGAAGTTGAATAGTACCTGGGTTAGACAGACAACATTCTTACTGTAAAGAGCGTTGTTAACAAATGAACTAGCCAGCTGATCCCACTCACTCTGTTTTCTTCCATAGACGGAGATCCTATACTCAGCCATCTATAATGATTTACTCAACTACTTTTAACTCGTCTGATCAATGTTAATGAGATTTCCATCACTATATCTTGTGGTCAGTTTAACGAGTCTAATGAGTATAAACCATCCGATTAGTTCAGTTCAAAAGTAAACTTGAGTGGTATGAACATATGTTAGACTAAACAAAATATTGAGAAAATAATTGTAGGTCTATCTTGTGAGAACAAATGTTAAAGCACTTCATAATAACTATCAACCATAATCCTTCCTTGTATCGTTTATTTAGTGTAATTCAATATTGTATTTGTGAGAACCCCAATTCATTTAAAAAAAAAAACCCTTTTGTCTCTAAATTCAGTTTTCTCTTAACACCAGCCTCAAATTCCTGATTCAGCTCTTTGCATTTTGCAGAACCAACTGTTGGCAAAAGAACAAGATATTCAATAAAGAATTTTAATGATGATAATGTATGAAGAAGATTTAAAATTTAAAGAATGAATTAGTTCAAACCAGACATTGAAAATCAAATAATATAATTGTTGAAGTCTTGAACCCCCTAGATGTACCTATGTAAGCAGACGCATTTAACCAAAAGTGTCTAACCTAAACGAGTCTACTAGTCAAACATTCCTAGAAGCGTCTAACCTCCAAACAAGTCTACCAGTCAAAAAGTTCCAGAATCATCTAACCCCCTAAATGCCTATACGAGTCAGGTTTGAAATGCATAGGAAAACACTAGAGATAGGGGCTGAAAAGTGTTTTCTAAATATTTTCGCAAGGCAACGTCTAATAAATCGTAATAATAGTATGTAGACGTGAACTATGTTTAGACGTTGTATATGTTGGATTAACAAATATAAATTCTCTTAGGCGATAACATAAAGACTTAACAATAATTTAAAAGAATAAAGCAATAAGGTACAATGTTTATACTAGTTCACTCAAACCTGAGCTATGTCGAATTCTCTCTTAAGAACTCTTAAGAGGTTCTATTAATATTTTCAAACTTACAATGAGTTTAACTCAATCCTGTTTGACTATTCTTACACTTTCCTAGTCTCGAGTTTAATCCTCACTCTTGGCACCGAGTATAACCCACAACTGGTTGAGTATTTTTACACCACTCCTAGTCCCCTAGCCAGCACGACTAGTACGAGTATTCTTACACCACTCTTGGTTTCGGGTTTAACCCACTCCTGGTTAAGTTTTCTAGTCACTCCTTACACCAAGTATAATTCACTCTTGGTTGAGTTTTCTAGCCACTTCTAACACCAAGTATAAGCCATTCCTGATTGAGTATTCTAGCCATTCCTGGCACTCATAGACAACTATCTAGTTCTAGTTTAGCCTCTTCAAGATCTATCCCTAGACAATTGTCAAGACTGAGTTTCCCCACTCCTGGTTGTAAGTGTTTTACTTCTTTCCAAAACATTCAATAAATCCATTGCAGCATATTACAAGGTACAAATGTTTAACTCTCATAGGATATGTGTACATTTCCAATCTAACACTTGTATGGTTATAGACTCGAGTAACTGTCTAAGAAAGGATATGTATAACGAGGTGCAGTCTTGTAACTTGGAGGTTCCTTCCTTTGCTGAAGAGCATCAAACAATGTAAGCTTAATGAAGAACAATATTGATCTTTAATCTTCATGCTTGTGCTTTATCTTTTTCTCTTCTTATTAGGGAGGTTGTTTCTTTGATTTGAGAAGCACTAGATGATGTAAGTGTGAAGGACAGTAAGACAAATACTTGCTCTTTTTATCTTTCCTTCTCTTCTTCAATGAAGTTGTTTCCTTTATTTGAAGAGTTGTATATGATGTAAGCTCTAAGTAGCAGCATTATTGATCATTTAGCTAATTAGTATTGGATGCTCCTTCTCTTCTCTATTCATTCAGGATGGAAAAGCTTCAGGTGATGTGTATAAACTTGGTAAGCAACAAAGTGAATGCTCAAAGCATGCTCTTTTTTATTATTATCTTTTCTTTTTTTTTCATTATGCTCTCAACTTCATTCTTCTTTTCTTTATTTTATTTCAACCTCAATTGTTTCAACCCCATTTCTTTTCTCTTTCTCTTTTCTTCATCCTATCTTGGACATAATACTTTATCGCTCTCTTTTTCTTTTCTTTATCTCTTCATGTTTTTTATTTCAAGAGCATCAAGTTGTATCTGCATTGAGGTGAAGTAGAATAGATCATTTTTTAATGTATATCTCCATTTACTCTATCTTTTTCACATTTTCTCTCTTTCATATTTCAAACTACTTCTCTATATTTTTCTCATTTTTCAACAACACTCTTCTCTTTAATTCATCTTCTTTATATAATCTCTTTTGAAACATAAGTGTTGGATGCATAATTGGGAGGTCAGACTTTAGTCTTTTCAAAAATTGTACAATGCTTTATTAAGGTCTTTATTTGAGAGTAGCTTGTACAGTGCTAAACATCTACATATAGCTTTGAAAACTCTTACTCTAGATGGTTAAAAAACCTTATAAATTCATTTGCAAAGGATAGAAACTTCAACAAATTAAAAAAAGAAAAAAAGAATTTGCAGAATATCAATTTTTTTAGTAATATATGTAATATATAAATATTGTATAAGATTATGATTAGTATCTTTGGTTTTCAAAGTGTTATGATTTGTGAGATTATGTTATATCTTGGTTGTGATGGAAAATTATTATAAGTATCATTGGCAACATTATGTTCCAGCAACAAATTAATATATAATGAAAAATATATATATATATATATATATATATATATATATATATATATATATTGTATTTAAATTTTGTTTTATAATAAGACGTAAAATGAGATAAACTAAATTCTAGCAATGTAATAAATATTGTATAAGGTGTGTAAGTTGTATTATGATTAGTATATTTGCTTTTCATACTGTTATGATTTGTGAAATTATGTTATATCATGATTGTCATGGAAAATTATTATAAGAATCATGGGCAACATTATGTTCCAGCAACAAATTAATATATAATAAGTAGAACTTTTACATACAGTAATCGACATATTGTGCTCCTTAACATAGATAAATGTTATCCTTTCTACCCATCGAAAAACAGAAATAGGGAAAAAGACTGGGTCAAGATTAGAAAGACCTAAACCTATGCATTAGGTAATTTTATTGGTTGCAAGAAAAGTAAAATTTTAATTAGGGTTGTTATAATTGTAATAATTCCAAAAAAAATTTTTTTAGAAACAAATTAATATATAATAAATAGAATATTTACAACATTCATCAAGATCGAGATATTATGGGCTTGAACATAAATGTTATTCTATCTGTCCATTTGAAAAACAAAAATAGGAAAGGAGACTAGTTCAAGATTAGAAACTTTAGGTAACAAAAAAAGTAAAATTTTTGTAGTTCTAAAATTAAAAGTAACAAGCAGTATATAAATGTGATAGTTACTAATGTTTGTTGAGCAAGAGTTGTTGCATTGTAATTTAAAGTAATAAAATACTTTAATAAAGTTGTAATAATGGAGGAGCAAGTAAAACAAGAACCGAGTCCTCTGAGAAAAATGGTGGCAGTGTCATCCATCGCCGCCGGTATACAATTTGGATGGGCTCTACAACTCTCCCTCCTCACACCATATGTACAAACCCTAGGAGTTCCACACGTTTGGGCTTCCTTCATATGGCTTTGTGGCCCCATCTCTGGCCTCCTAGTTCAACCTATTGTAGGCTACAGCAGTGACCATTGCCAATCTTCCTTTGGCCGTCGCCGTCCATTTATCCTTGCCGGTGCAATAGCTGTCGCAATCGCCATTATCCTTATTGGCTATGCTTCCGATATAGGACACATGGCCGGCGATGACATAACAAAGACAACCCGTCCACGAGCCGTTGCCATCTTCGTCGTCGGCTTTTGGATCTTAGATGTTGCCAACAACATGCTCCAGGGACCATGTCGTGCCTTCCTTGGTGACTTGGCTGCCGGCGATCCAAAAAAAACGAGAACCGCCAACGCATTCTTCTCATTTTTCATGGCCGTGGGCAACGTCCTGGGCTATGCAGCAGGATCCTATAACGATCTCCACAAGATCTTCCCTTTCACTCAAACCGAGGCATGCAACGTATTCTGTGCAAACCTAAAGAGTTGCTTCTTCTTCTCAATCATTCTTCTTCTTGCTTTGTGCATTACCGTTCTCACTTGCGTGAACGACCCTAAGTTCACACCGGCACCTAAGGAGTCGAAGATAGAAGATGGGCAGACACAAGTTTCGTGCTTCTACGGAGAGTGTTGTGTTGCATTCAGAGAACTTGAGAAGCCAATGTGGATGTTGATGCTAGTGACAGCTATCACATGGATTGCGTGGTTCCCTTATGTGTTGTTCGACACTGATTGGATGGGTCGTGAGGTGTACGGCGGTGATGTGGGTCAGAAGGCATACGATAATGGTGTGCATGCTGGTTCTTTGGGGCTCATGTTGAATTCAGTGGTGTTGGCTGTGGCGTCTTTGGGTGTAGAACCATTGGGTCGCTTGGTTGGTGGAGTCAAGTGGTTGTGGGCAATCGTTAATGTTATTCTAGCAATTTGCTTAGCAGCGACTGTGCTTATCACAAGAGTCGCTGAGCGAGAACGTGCCAAAAACCCTGCTCTCATTGGAAACCCTTCCATGGATGTGAAAGTAGGATCCTTAGCATTCTTCTGCGTCCTTGGTATTCCTCTTGCGGTAAGTTTTCTATCTTTTGAAACAACTTTTAAGGATTTTCTCAACAATTTAAAAAATACTTTTAATTTCTATCCAATTATTAATACTTTTTCTGTATACAGGTTACATACAGTGTTCCCTTTGCTCTGGCTTCTATCTATTCTAACAGCTCAGGTGCAGGACAAGGTATATACAAAGTTACCATTTTTTTTTTTATTTTTTTTTTAATTTTAGCTTTAATTTTTTAATTTTAAGGTGAACCGAAGCTGTTAGTAAATGTTTAAGCCTAAATAAAAAAATGTGTAACCTTTTTGTTTGCTTCAAAACTTTCAGGATTATCTTTGGGTCTTCTGAATGTTTCAATTGTGATTCCTCAGGTTAGAATCCATTTACTTCATACATTCTCATCTAATTATATTCTGTCATAACTATTTCAACTATCCTAGAATACAACATATACAAGTTCCTTGGACCTACGAACCCTAATAAACAGTTATATATTTGATTTGCACAGATGATTGTATCAGCAATCAGTGGACCATGGGATGCTTTGTTTGGTGGTGGCAACTTGCCGGCATTCGTGTTGGGAGCCGCAGCGGCCGCCATAAGTGCCGTACTTGCAATTGTTATACTTCCAAACCCCAAAAAAGAAGATGAAGCCAAGATGTCCAGCCTCAACATGGGTAGTTTTCATTAATGGCTAGATCTCGACATGCCAAGCAAGAGGAAGAGTATTAGGATTCGAAGATGGTGCATGTGCTCAAGAAATTAGCGTTTAGATCCTTGAAAGGTTTCCATAGCTATCATAGCTTATTCAAGTTATCCATTTTCTTTATGTACTTAGGTGTGAGAGTTACAAAAAATTTTGTCCGAAAAACATCATCAACTTTAATCAATAAACGAGATTTTTTCTTTATTACTAGAATTAAAATGTTAAAAGTGAAATGTGCGTATTGTTTTTCTTTTTCTTTACTTAAGTGTTATTTAAATGGTTAATCTCTTAGTTAGAAAAAAAATCCATCGTTTTATTCTACCTAAATTAAATTATATTAATATTTCCAAACAAAAATGATAATAATTAAAAATAATCTATCTACGTTAATTCAACACTGAAATANTTTCTTTCTTACACACAAATAATTGCTTCATAGATTTGTTTCATATATTTGAATTTATGTAAATTCAATTTAAAAAATGATATTAGTACTTACATATTTTATATTTTTTTATTGTAAACAACATAATCTTTAAAACATCTAAGTCTCTTGGGTGACATTTTTAAGGTCAATCACTCCTCGTCTGAAATATTGTCTGTTTTAGAGTTTGTGCTTCATCACTATTTTTCCTTAAAAGGTGTTTCAAAGTGTGTAAGAAATATTTAAATTGTCTTAGGTCTTGATCCCTAACGATTTGAAACTATTGAACGTAGTAGGAACATAAGCCATTTAATTGAGGTTTAAACGAAATGAGAGTTTATCCCAATAAAGAGCTTGAGGTTGGGATCTGGAGTATGAACCTTCGAATAAGCGGTAATAACTGAGTAGACTGAAGAATCTTGATGTACTCCTTACAAGACAAAATCCACCTACAAAATACTCTTCAACACAAGTTAATAAGAGAATTTGGAATTTTATGAATAAAAAAAACAGTAACGAGAGAGTGTTTTTAAATGAAATACTATGTATATTTATAGAATTTTTAAAATGTACAAAATTTATTGTTAAAACTAATAATATTAATAGAATATCAAATAATATCAATAAATATAACAATTTTCTTTTTATAAGTTAAACTAGTATAATAATAACAATAATGCAATATCTTACCTTTGGAGGTCAAGTTACAACTACTTCATGTTTGCAACTATTTTTGAAAAAAAAAAATACCTACAAAATTTCTTATACAAAACTATTTTCAAGAAATCATTCTTAATATTTATATATTTTAATGCATAAATGATAATTATATTTTTCTTTATGGGAATAAAATTTTGAAGTAAAAACTAAATGCTATAAATTATTTACTATAAAATCTTTTGTAGATATAAACTTTTAGATAATATTAATAAATGATAAAAATTTTATTTTCCTATATCACTACTAGAAAAGTCTTTCTTACCTACAAATTTTTCTAAAAAAATTAGGGTTAAATATGTTTTTAATCCCTAAATTATTACGCGAATTTGTTTTTAGTCCATCTCTCAAAGTAAGGTACATTTTGATCATTCTCCTTAAACAAACTATAACTTTTCGTCCTCCAAAATTAACGGCATTAAAAAACAGCTGACATGACTAATGGTGGTGTGCCACTTTTTTTTTTCTGACACCGAATAAATTTTCACAGCTTTTCTTCCTCTCTCTCCCTCCCTCTACCTCAATCTTCTCCTTAAACGCCTTCTTATCCTTTTTGCTCACACCTAGTTTCGGAGGGTTACTCCTTTCATCACCACATGTTGCTCCCTACACCTTTCCATTAAGTTATATTAAAATAATAATAACGCAATAGTTATCTTTGGTCAAGTTTATCTACTTTATGTTTACAACTATTTTTGAGAAAAAAAAACACCTACAAAATTTCTTATGCAAAACTATTTTCAAGAAATCATTCTTAATATTTACATATTTTAATGCATAATTATATTTTTCTTTATGGGAATAAAATTTTGAACTAAAAAACTAGATATTATACATTATTTATTATAAAATCTTTTGTAGATATAAACTTTTAGATAATATTAATAACTAATAAAAATTAGATTTTCCTATATATAAAAGTCTTTCTTACCTACAAATTTTCCTGAAAACATTATCCATAAAAATTTTGCATCTTTTAACAAATATTTCTTGCAAGAAAAATTTACTTGAGTTTTTGTGCAAAATTATTTGTAGAAAATCGATTTTAATACTCATAGATTTTGTTGTGCATTATTTAAAAAGTATTTATAAGATCTACACATTTTTTTTATAAGCAAGCAATTACTCATAAAAAATAGTTACATTTTTTTCCTAAAAACAATTATTCATAGTAGCTATATTTTCTATTATGGAAATGTTTATTACTAGAATTTAAATGTTAAAAGCGTATTGGGCGTTTTTCTTTTTCTTTACTGAAGTGTTATTTCACAAATTAATCTCTTGATTTCTTTTAAACAAAATCCACTACCTAAATTAAATTATATTAATATTTCCAAAAAAAATGATAATAATTAAAAATAATCTATCTACGTTAATTTACCTGTTGTACAAATTTGAATTTTGTGTAAAATTATTTTATAAAATTGATAATAATACTTATCTATTTCACATTTTTTATTATAAAATACATAATCCTTAAAATACTTATATACTTTTTTTTTAAATAATACTTACAGTGCTAACTCTCCTAAACTTTTTTCCACATAAGACACAACTTCATCAATTCTGGTTGCACCGTCCACCATCAATTATCCATTATGGTATCTATTAAAGTGTGTTCAAATAGAACGGCTTACTTTCTCACACTAAGAGGGGGTGAATTGGTAAAGTGTAAAAATAAAAGCTTTCAAAATCTTTTTTCACAAAATAATATGCCTTTACACTTTTCTTAAATCGCAAGTTAAAAGATATGCAATGCAACAGTGAACTTAATCAAATATACTGAAAGCGTAATCGAATGAATAAAAGAGAATAGGGATAAAAAATTCAAACGTAGATTTTTATACTGGTTCGGCCAACCTGCCTACATCCAGTATCCTTCCAACCACGGGAAGCAAATGCACTATAAAGATTAAGGTTTTTACAACAAGGTTTTACAGAGACCTCACGTCAAAATTATAAAACACCTCTCTAACTCTCTAATCTAAATATAGGCAACAAATAAACAAGACCAGCAACAAGAACACCCTCTTCTACCATCTAACCCTTTGAGGCACCCTCAAAGTCAAGAACATTGTTCTTCTTCCTGTAATCACAACAGGGAACCCAAACTAATCTTCAAAGATTGCAAACACTGATCGCGCAGAATACACCCAATTGTGCAGACGTTTGAAACACAACAAGCCTTGCTTCTCAAGAAACTTCAAGTTGTTGATCACCACGGTCAATCTTGGTTCTTGGAACTTTTCCTTTCTCCATTCACTACAAAAAAAGTGTTATTTAGTGGAGTTTGTTTTTGCGATTTGCGGGGGTTTTCACCCTCTGCAAATTAATTTGCAGGGGTTTTTCAAACCGCCGCAGTTTGAGTCGTCACAAACTATTTGCGGGGGTTTTTTACAACCCCTGGTATCACATTCAATTTGCGGAGGTTTTTCTGCGGAGGGTAAAAACCTCCTCTATTACTGGCTTTTATTCTGTGGGAGTTTTTAACCTCCTTTATTTCTAACTTTTTTATTGCAAATAATACCCGTATTCTTGCCTTTTTTTGTTTTGGATTAACATATATTATTCAATTTGACAATTATACTATAGAAGTTTTAACCTCCCTCATTTGTATTATTTAGTTTGAGGGTTTATTACTTTATTTTGCATTATTTAATTTATGTCACCATTTAAAATGTTTATATTTTTGGGTCAAAAATATTTATTTCTAACAAGATTAAAATATATCAATGTAACAAAAGACCTCACAAATGCATATCATTCCATTGTCAATATCAACATAATAACATAAAAGTAATTTAAAATGAAATACATTCTTACAACTTAATCAATAATTATTCAAAATTAATAATAGAATGGATATAGGTTTATCCCAAAATACATCATAAATTTTCTAAATGTTACTTCCACCAAAGGGGACCATTCAGGAGAAGGAAGTGTTGTGTATCTTCGAAGACTAAGTGGAGTTTCACAGCAGCAGGGCAACTTGACCAACTCCTTCATCAACTAACAAGAAGAAACATTTGGGGCAACCTCAATCAATGGAATTGATCTTCAAACTCTTTCAGTTGTTGGTTAGCTTCCAGCTCAAAGTCTAGCCAAGCTTCAAGCCGCGACACTTGGCAGGACAACTGCTAAAGCTGGTGTGTCTATGCCTCTATCTGATCAAAAGAACCTTCTCAGTTTTGAGAGCCCAAGATTAAGATTCGCAGAAGGGTCAGTGCATCATTTAAGCAACAGTAAACCAATGAACTTGCTTCATGGCATTCCTACCAACATGGAGCCAAAACAGGTTGTCACTTTGCACCAATCTACCCAAACCCTTGGTAACTTGAACATGCGAGTTAGTACTCCTACTGCACAGAACAACCCCTTGTTGATGCAGATGGCTCAGTCTCAACCAAGAGGTCAGATGCTAAGTGAAAATGTTGATTCTCATGCAACCAGGTTTCCATCATCTTTGGTTCAGCCTATAGTACCAAATAGTATTTCGAATGATGATGGAGGTTGAAAAAGAGCTATTTTCATATGTCAATTTGGACCAAATTACACCCTTTACTACTTGGAATGAGCCTAGAATCAAGCAAAACTCAATAAATGAGTCTGTAGAGAGTCAAAAGCTGTTTTTAGCGATTTTATGCTTGTTTTGCATTGTTTTGTAGCTATTTTGAGAAAATGAAAAATGGAGTTAAAGATACAGGTCGTTGACTCAAGAAAAGAGCAGAAAAATGAAGATTTGAAGAGTCGATGCACCGCCCGGTGACACACTTAAACCGCTGGGCGGTCCAGGACGAGGAGTAGGCATGGAATTGACCCTGGGCGGTTCTGAGGGAAACTGCCGGGCGGTGGCGATTGTCGCCGGGCGGTTTGGAGGATTATGGCAAACTGTCGGGCAGCACTCTTAAACCGCCGGGCGGTGGCTCGCTGGGCCTGGGCCTGTTTTCTGACGCGCTCCTCACCTTTAAATACCCCTATTTCGAGTTCAGAGTCATTCTTTTGACAGGGGAGAACGGCCAGACCTAATTTTTATCTCTAGAGAGGATCTCTGGGATGCTTAGGCTCCTTTTCATCTTT
>NC_028351.1:18748087-18757181 GCF_000741045.1 Vigna radiata var. radiata
GTCAATTGAATCAACTTTATTTTGCATGTTAATATTTTTTGTTCTCAAATCCAATTTATTAAATTTTATTTTTCAAGTCTTATTATTTTAATTCACGCAAACGAGAAAGCCATTCGAGTCTCTTGGGAAAACGATACTTGGTCTTACCATTTATATTACTTGTACGATTTGGTACACTTGCCAATTTGTCAACAAATGGTGTTTTGGGAAATAGAATTACTGGCTCCAACAATATAACTAGTGCTTATAATACAGTTCCACAAAACTCTTCATTGTTGAATTAATGAGTACATATAAGATGGACCATTAATAAACGTGAGCCACATTCTCCCTTCTACTTCTAAGTTAGTTTATCAATGAGTACATATAAAAAGGACCATTAATATATAATTAAAAAGATATATAAATCAGCCTGGAGATGATACTTATATAGAAAATGCATTACACCACGATTTTACTACTACTATTAAGTATATTCAGTAGTAAAAGTCATACACTTTATACTTTTCTAAATTAAAAACAGCTCCTAAATTATTGCCTGTGAGATTTTTTCTTATATTTTTGAAATCATATAAAGTTTTGAAGAGTGAGAATTCAAATCTGTTTGTTGAGAGTTTTTAGGTTACTTCACTTAAATATTAGTGAGATGGACAATACAGATATACACAAATCTATGTCTTGGTGAACTCAATTCCTTAAATCTAAATTTTTATTCGACAACCTCTAATCTAGTTATCCGAAGAGCTCAGTAGTTCGTGTAGAAAAATGATTTACAATCATTACAAGATTTTGGATTTATAAGGAACGAATGACTCAGACACTCAAAAAAATTAAGAAAAAATTCACAGTCTAGTTATAAGCTTCAGTTTATAATAAATGAAATCAAACATTAAAAGAAGACGGTGAAGAATCAAGTGTAGAGTTAAGATTCCCCTACATTTGCTTGAAAAAAGACAAAAAATTCCATTTAAAATATAAAGTAGCAGTGTGACACTAACCTTGGAAAACTACTGTTTTTTACTATCTTTTTCCATTATTTTCTCCACTGGTACCCATCATCCAAAACATCAACCGCGCTTCTCATTTGAAATGCATATATGTGGTGCTTAGCTTCCTTGTCACTTTTGTTCTGATGCCATATGTTGCAAAATTCATGTCCTCCACGTATTCAACAGAGATAAATTGAGAGTATTTACTTCCTTCAAGCAAAAAACAACTTAATGAAGATATATCACAAAGCTCAATGGCTCTGTTGCTAAAATCTGAGCCAAAAAAATTCCGAATTTTTTCCAAACTTCTTTCCACACAGAAAAAGAATAACAATGCCACTGGATATTTCATACAAAAAACAAAACACAACAACTGATGAAAGTCACATTTGGCAACCATGAAATAAGGTAATAAAGGCAATGTTTATGAAAAATAAAATCATTAGAGAGAAGTAATGCTTACAGGAGTCTACCAAGAGCGTCAATTTTGTCCTTTCCTGAGCCACTCCCACCACCACGCCCTCTTGTTTTTTCTTTATCATTTTTCATATCAAATGCCTTTCCTCAGCCACTGCCAGAATTGAACATAAATATCAAAAAGAATAAAACCTCCTGATTGATTCAAATGGTAGTTACTAAGTGAATTGATAAGTGTACATAATGTAAAACAAATACAAAAATTAAAGAAGAATTATAATGAAGATTCTAGGGTTAGGGATTTGGGACATTTTGATCGGTGAATAGAAAGGATTCAATGATTGAATCGATGGAATGGAACGAAAAAAGGTTTTAATCGCGTAAAAGTGAAGATAGAACAGTGAGGATAGGTTTAATCGGTGAAAAGTGGATTCTATGGTGGATTAGACTTATGTAAGGGAGAAATGTACATGAGAATGAAGATCTAGAAACTAACCGTGGCTGGCGGATGATGATTTGAGGCGGAGGAGCTCAAAATATGGATTGGAGATGAACGGAGGTTCGAGAGAAAAAGAGACGTGTGCGGGTGGATCTCTCGAGAAGAATGGCTAGATGAAGGGAGAAAGTTCTTTTAGGGTTTTGATCTGGGCAAATTTCATTTAGGTTTAGATTTAGGGGGAGTTTTAAAGAGAGTAAAATCATGGAGGGAAACAAAAAGTATTAAAGAAAAGAAAAGAAAAAATTACTATAATTTAGGGAAGATATAAACCTCTTCTAAAAAGAATTTAAACCCCCTCTATTATCAATACTTAAACAATTCACCAAAATTCTTTTAAATCATGTTAGTTTGTGGGAGTTTTTTAAAACCTCCGCAGAATAACCTCTACTGAATAGCAGTTTTTTTGTAGTGGTTAGATCACACAACTTTCTGTAAAAGATATGAAAGTGTCAAATGCACAAAAGTTCTTACAGAATTCAAATTAGCATGTTCTTCAACAAGAAGTTGATGACACAATTTTTCCAAGAATAATTGGTGCCACAAGTGCAAAACAAGCTTGGACATAATATAAGATGAGTTTTAAGGAAGTGATGAGGTACACAATGTTAAAATTCATTCTCTAAGACGAGAATTTGAATTATTAAGAATGAAACAATGAGACCATTAAAGACTACTATTCTAGAATAAAAGAAATAGTTAGTCAGATGAGAGCCTATGGGGAAATTATTGTTGACAAAAAAAATCATTGATAAAATTTTAATTTCTATTCCCCAAAATATGATCCAATCGCAACCGCGATTGAACAAACAAAAAGTTTGGCTATATTTTCAATAACACAACTAATGGGCTCTCTTAAAACTTATGAAGAAAGATTGAAAAGGCATGAAGAAGACTCGGTCGAAAATGCCTTTCAATCCAAACGAAAATTACTGTTTCAGAATAAAGAATATGAAGGAAACAAAAGTACAAGAGAAATTTCTAGAAATATAGAAAATTCTAGAAACTTCTTTATGACTCGTCAAGGAAAATATCCTTCATGTGGCATCTATAAAAAGACAAGTAACTTGGAAAAAGATTGTTGGCATCATGGAAAACCTCAATGTCAGAACTACAAGAAATTTGGTCACGTAGAGTGTGAGATTTGAGATAGATGTAAGAAAATAATTAGTATTGAATTGTTTGACACTTATATTATTGAAGAGGTAAATTAAATTAAATGATTTTTTTTTTCTAGATTGGTTAGGTAAATGGTGTTTTATTTAGTTTAGAATTTTGTTTTTTGTGCATAATATGAAATCAAAATTTGAATGGTGTAGTGGTTGTATGATGCTTGTTTGTTGTTTTGATTGTTATGGCTGAATGAGAAAAAAATGGAATGATAGGAATTTCATAGCAATGTTCTGGGTGCATAGATAAAAGCATAGGGTTACTATATATTAGGGTTTGAGTTATTGAAAGAATTTAGTTGTTTTAATTAAATGATTAGTTTTGGTAGAAATTATAGTTATAGATAATATTGTAATTGGGTAAGTTACGTATATCTATATATATATTACGCATATAGATATATAATAAAATAATATATTAAGTTAGTTAGTAAAATCAAATATAATAAAATAATATATATATATATATATATATATATATATATATATATATATATATATATATATATATATATATATACTAATATTTTACGTAACAGAATTGGGGAGTAAAAGTTAAGATTAAAATATCTTTGATTTGATAAAAGATAAGGAAAAACAAGTAAAATAAAAGNGAANGNTTTATCTTTGTAAAGGAGGAGCGTAATAATAACAGAAAAGAAGATANAAGAAAAAAAAATANGAGATAGAAACANAAGGATATAAGAGGCTACTGGGAGTATTAGGTNAGGAGGAAAAGAAAGTGAAAGTGGAGAGAAAAAGGAGAACGTAAGAAGATAGAAAACAGAGAAAGCTTGAGGCCACGAGAAACATCAACGAGAGAGATTTATTGCTTTTAACATATTTATATTTATGAATGTTGTTGGTATTATCAAGGTTTGTGATTTATTGCTTTTAACGTTGGATATTGTGGATATTCTTGGTTGATGATCATGTTGGAATGATGTTTGTTTGCATGGAACTTTGGTGTGTTATGTGGAGATGGGTTTTGGCTTCTACTTATAACAGCGGGGTAGATTCGGGTGAGCAAGTATTGGTATGGTAATAGAAAACAGGGTTTTAATCTGATATGGATTATCAGGCTTGTATTAGGTATATCGGGACGAAGCAATGTTATTTAGAGGAAGAATCAAGTGAGGTTATTATGTTTTGTAGTTCATGTGATAGGTTTCCAGCAGGTTGGATATTTATACAGGTCTCTATATGAGATTACGGTTTTAATTCTTGAAAAGGGTGTAGGTTGGGGAGAACTTCGGTTGGTCTACACAACCAGTGTATGAGTGTGGTAGGTTGATTAAGTGTTGGACAGTCTAGTACAAGCTTGAAGTGTAGGAAAATTAATATAAGATGCGTGAGTGCAACATGTTTAACGTCTTGAGTAACGAGTTTTTTTTTTGGAAAGTAAGGTGGCTGGGGGGGATTCTAGTTTCCTTAAGTGGGAGCCATTAGAGAAAGTTAAAATGCAAAGGAATATATATATACATATATATGTGTGTGTGTTCGGACTGTATTAGAAAAAGAGGTACAAGGTTACATTTTTTTTATATACTGGTGTATGAGAGAAAATAAGAGTATGGGTTCTGTTTGAATATATTAAGTGCATTGGAGCCGTATGAAACTAAATGGTACAGGTGTATTATGATATTGGGAGGTGAGAGAAGGAGAAATAAATGTTTCATGTAGTGAACGTGGATGAAAGAAGTTAATGGCCTGGGTTGCAGTGGAAAAGGGTTCGTATGTTAGTATATATATAAAAGTTGGGGTTTTACGTGAATTAATGTTTGTACGTTAAAATATATAATATTGTTATATATATTAGGTTGGGGTTTCACGTAGGGGTTTATTTTCATGAAATGAAATTGATGCATGGACTTATGAGTTATGGCATATTATATATATGTATATGTATGAATTTACGAAAGCAATGGTGGGTTGGTCAGTGAAGTACATGGCATTTGGGACGGACTTTTAATTTTTTTGGTTGACCTTTATATTGGTATGATAATAATAATGGTAGTTATGTTTTCTGAGTATACTTCTATACTTTTGGTTGTACCTTTCCTCTTACGGGAGGGTAGAAAGGTGGATCTCTTCGTCCTTGAGGGGCGGTAGAAGAGACTGAAAATTCGATTGCTAACCTTTCCTCTTGCGGGAGGGTAGAAAGGGAGGGATGTCTCGCCCGTAGGGTTCCGACTCATGTTGAGTTTAATGTCGTGAGGGACATTTTGGAGCAGGGGAGACACGTCTGAAGCTGCGGTGGAGGACCACTCGAATTGTTCTATTTCGGTAAAATAGAATATTTGTTGAAGTATAGAAGAAGAAAAGAAAAAGGGGGTTATAAGAGAATTTGGTGTAGGCACGGGTTGCCTTGCTCAACGAGTGAGGAAGAGCTAAAGGGAATGGTACAATTTCTAGTTAAAGGAACGATTTAAGCATGTGATAATGGTTGGTATTATCTTATTGAGTATTAATAATTGTTACATGTGTTTGAATGGTGATAAAGACTTAACAACTGTGATATAAATGTTATATCGTTTGAATCGATGTTTATTCTGTTAGCTCACCCTTGCATTTGTTTGTGGTTGTGGTTTCCACCTGCGATGATTGTATGACTCGGGTTGTTATATGGGAGCAGATGATGATACAGGTAGTCCGGTGGATGCTTAATGCGGCGAGGATAACGAGAGACTTGGGAATTTTATTTCTTTGGGAATTTTGAGTACAGACATAGTTTATAAATTTGTTTGACGGAACAATATTTTCAATGGTTTTGAATTAGTTGTTGAGATTAATTTCGGATTTGAAAGTCTTGAATCAATTTTACGAGTTGTTTTAATGATTTGTATTTATTTTTACACTAAAATGATTTCGTTATAACATCCTAAATTGGGGTGTTACATAGAGAAATATTGTTGTAATAAAAATAAGCATAAAGTAAAGTTTGTGGAAGAACATAATCAAGAGAAACTCTTATTCTACGCTATCAAGAATCTCCTAGAGTGGAGAATGAAATTGGTATTTGAATAATGGATGATGGCAACCCCTAAAGGGACTTCCCATTCAAAGAAGTATCAACTACACTAAGACTATGAAAGGGAAGTTGATTGAGAACTTACTTTTACTTTCTAAAGTCTTAGAAAGATTCTCCTTAATCTATATACTTTTACCTTGTTTTGTAGGCCACCAATAAGGATGAGAAAGCATGCCATGTGTGATGAGTCATTATTTTCTAGTACTCACTTAGCTTTTCGCACCATATTGTGTTAGTGAAATGTGTTTAATTCCCCATTTTTATCTCATTTTCACTATTTGGGCTGAATTTCAAGACTAATTCTTATCCGGGTTAATTTGAATTATTTGGGCTTAATTATTACAATCATTTTGTGCAGGACAATCACTGTTGAAAGGTTGAGAAAGAATCCATTGAAGACGGCCAGTCCTGACCGAATGGTCTGCTGAAGGCCTGACCGAACGATCTTTATGAAGTCTGCACCGATCACCAGTTCCTAAGCCTATAAAGCACTACAGACCGAACGACCAGTTGATGACCAAGACCGAACGGTCTTGGAAGCCCATACCAATTCTGTTGAACCCTACACTGAATGGCCGAGCACTACAGACCGAACGGTCTGCTGATGATTAATACCGTACGGTCTCGGTAGCTGCATGTGAGTCCAGACCGAACGATTTGCAGAAGGCTTGACCGAACGGTTTGTTGAAGCCTACACTAAAGGCCTGTCAATGACCGAGAACTACACTACCGAATGGTTTGATGAAGACTACACTATGCACCCATGAACTAACCTCCAGAGTAGTGTGTCACCGAATGGCAAGCTAGTATGATCGAACGGTTTAAGTTAGGCCCATCAGGAGGGCATTTTGGTATTTTGGGGGTATATAAAACCCCTAAAAACAGATTTCTCTGTAAGCTCTCAGCCACCACTTGCATTTCTCTTGGGGAGCTTCTTCTTCCTCCTCCCCTTTGGGGAGGTTTAGGTTTTGCCTTCATTCTATTTTCATGTAGTAAACTCTTTTTCCATTGCAATTTAAGAGTTGAAATCATTCCTGCAATTACTGTTCACTTTCTTTCTCATCTCTAGTGGTTGTGCTTTTACTGTTCATGCTCATTTTCATTTCTGCAATTTGAATGTCATTATCGCTTCCATTGCAACTTTCAATTCGTTTTAATGCATTGCTTGTGTATTTTACTATTTGCAACTTCACATTCTGTTATGTTAGTCTCGTTTCTAATGTGTTGTTTTGTTTCTGCCATCAATTTTGCATTCTGCATTTTTAGTTTCTGCATCACGCTACTATTGTGTTTAAACCAATCGTTCACTCCATGTAGTACGATCGGTTCTTAACTTGTGAACAGGACCGTTCGGCCTTGTTTAGAACGGTTCGGTCATCTGTAGGACCGTTTGATCTTCATGCTTTGTTCATTTATTTCAGTGTTTTCAATTATGTTTGGTTGTGTTTAATTTCCAGTTTTAATTTAATTTAATTATCCTTGCAAAAACACTTTCAAAACCCCCCCACTTTGTGTTAGACCTAAGACTCGAACCGCATTTGGTCCTTGAGAGACGACCTAGGAGTCACTTCCTACTCTATACTGCATTCTTTTATGCACATTAAATTTTGCATGGGGTGCGAAATCCATCAATGTGTGCCAACTAAAGGAAGCAAGTAGGAGTGCATGGTGCAGCCAATCGTGTAGCCTCTTTGAAGCATGTGTTCAACATTTTTCATGTGAATAT
The DNA here is from genome assembly GCF_000741045.1 of Vigna radiata var. radiata. Lineage (NCBI taxonomy): Eukaryota > Viridiplantae > Streptophyta > Magnoliopsida > Fabales > Fabaceae > Vigna > Vigna radiata. Next base: position 18,755,916 of record NC_028351.1, read on the forward strand.
GCAGCCAAAATCATCTTCCACGTGCAACATACAACTAGCCACATTTTTAATGTCTTCCATGTGAAAGATACAAGCCAAATCTACACTGAGCGAGCTCTTCCTATATCATCACGTTTTAATTACTTTTCTCATGGAACATGTAGCCACTTTGGATAGCTTATCTAGCACACTTCACGTGTAACAAGACCTTTGGATAGCTTCCAATGCACATTTCAGAACCTCTCTTCATCTATAATGGAAAAAAGACCTTTTATGACGTACAAAAATGACATTTTATGACGTAGTTCTTAGGGGTCATAGTTCTGGGCGTCATAATAAGTCTGCGCATTTTATGACGTAGTAGAAATTTACGTCATAATAGCTTGAACATATTATGACGTAGTTTCCAAAATCAGTCATAAAATGCGCGAAAGATATTATGACGTAAATTATTTTATACGTTATAATATGTGATTTTCAAAACCAACATATTATGACGTACATTGTTTTGTACGTCATAATATATGTCTTTTTTTTTTAAAAAAAAAATATTATTACAATTAACATCTAATGAAATTATAATCATTCCTAATTGATTCCATTCCAATTACAGTTGCTTCCATTCACAATAAAAATACAATCACCAACACTTCAACTCTAATATGTTATAAAATTTTCAAACAAATACTGTTATTTTCTTTAAAAATCTCAAAACAAAAAAGTATACAACGATTATAAAAAACGAACTTGATTTCATAATTGAACTTTAGCTCATTGGCAAAGTAAATTCCTTAATTGAAACCCACACAATGACACAGAACAACAATCCTAGAATCAGCTTAGTTTAGGCCATCAGCCACACCAACATTGTTAAGAGGTTCAATAGAATAGCAAAAAGTTCACTTGTCTAAACCCAAGGCAATCACAACACTATCTATTTTACACATGATTCATCATGATGGTAGATTTGAACCACAACCATGAATTAATTAATTCATTGGAGGACCACCAAAGAGGTATCCCAAGGAAGATCCACCACCTGGAGCAGCATGAACCTTGGTAAATGGTCGATCCTGCACCCCAAAACCAAATCATCATTAAAAGGTTAAATTGTTTTAGGCATTCAAAAAATAAATTTTAAATAAAACTGATACATTTTAACATAAATTGTTTTATTAGTAAATAAAAATGTCTCATTCTTAAATTTATTTAAGCCTGTCTAACCCTTAAGCCACATCATTGTTGAGTGTTAACTCAACAAAGAGGAAGCTAGTGTAGTGCAGCACC
>NC_028351.1:18758416-18760322 GCF_000741045.1 Vigna radiata var. radiata
TTAATAATAGTTGATAAGCATTCTTTTATAATTAAAATTCTATGCTGTGAAATTGTGAAAACTGATGATAGCCAACTGGATTTACCTGTGGCATTGGAGAAAGAGGACAAGGTCGATGCTTTATTGGCCAACTTGCATAAAGCCATGACACCATCAAGTTGCTGCTTAGAGCTGGATGATCCAAGAAGCCCTATAAGCAACTCAAGACCTGCATGGACTGATGATCAGCTTGAACACAAATATAAAAAGGAGTTTGTAAAACAATAAATTATGAGAACCAAACCCGTGAAAAAACATTTACTAAGATACATACCATAGTGATCAATAAAAAATTTTCTCTGATCATCTACAGAATAAAGATGTGCAAGAGCCAAAGCAACTCGCCTTTGACAACCCTTTTCTGAAACTTGCATAAGATATAACAAATGGTTCAAAACCTATAAAAGGGAAAAACATCACGTTACAAATTTGAATACTATAAAACTAGCAATCAATAGTAGTCAATAGTGCCCTCATCATTTTAAAGATACCAAGTATTAACAACCAAAAGCAGAAAGTATCATGAATATGACATTTTACTCGGCCCTGAATCTTCTCCTCTAATCTTTTCAATGTCTTGACAACACAATCTTTAGTTGCCTGCAATAGAAATCAATTCCATAAAGGTCTATATTGGTCTTAGATAAATGTATTTCCCTTCAATTACAAATATTCAAATGAAATCACTATGTATTTTAATTTTTTATAGTAAAGGCATCAAAGGGTGAAGCTCATGTTACTGTTTTTAAAACTATCTTTTACAATCTAAGTCTATATATATTATTATTCCATTAATTAGAGAAAACAATAACTAGAATGTATTAAGAAAATTATAGACAACCATTAGTACTTCTTAAGTCCTTAGTCCTCCTTAGGCATTAGTACTATAGGCAATCATTAGTACTATCTTCCTTGTTCCTCCTCTTATGAACTTCCGAAATTGCAAGAGATCTAGCAGAAAATAGCATAAACTGTGCACTGTTGTAATTTATGCAACTATGATTATATAATTTCAAAAACTATCCAAAACTTTAAGTTATAAGAAGACTTCAAAAATTCACTACCTAAAATTAAGATAGCCTACTAAACTAGCCAAAAAAGTAAATCTGCACTAAATCAACTTAGGAAGAATTAAAGAAAACATTTAGACACGTTTTAATTGGTAAAAAGAAGATAAAGAATAACTCAAACACCAAAGTCTGCATAAAATTTAAAATTTGACTATCTAAGACCTAAACTAGATTACAGTAGGCTAAAACTGCAAAATCTGAGAATTGAACTAAACTAGTATTTGGAAATGTTAAACAACTATCTAGACACATTCTAAACGACATAAAGAAAGTAAAAACTAAGGTAAAATTAAAACAAACTACCTAGTAGACACATTCTAAATGATATAACACACCTAAAACAGTAGCTAACCTATTTACACTCACGGTATCGGAGGGGGTAATTTTCGAAGAGTATGACGCAGCGGAATTAAAACACAGAGAGCGTAAAGCGTATTCGGTCACAGTTAAAACGAATTTGGCCCTTTTTAAGCAAAAGTAATTTTCTTTCAGAAAATTAACCAAACAATTGATATATGTTAAGTAAAATAAGTGTAGGGAATAGAAAAATCACACGAGAATTTTTATACTGGTTCGATTCAACAGAATCTACGTCCAGTCGTTAATCACTACAAAGAGTGATTAACAGTTCCACTAAAAATAGTTTTACAGATTACAATTAGATGAATAAGATTTAGAACGAAAAGAACCACTCTACCAACTTGAAGAAAATCGCTCCGGCAATCGACAAACGATTCGCGAGCTTCTCCTTTCACAAGACCAGGCAGAGTACCTTGCTAACTTGAAGAGAGTCTGCT
>NC_028351.1:18761642-18763349 GCF_000741045.1 Vigna radiata var. radiata
GTTACAGAGTTTTCAAAAAGTGATAATCGATTATATGAAGTGATAATCGATTATTCAAGTATGACTTGTGATAATCGATTATTGCTTCATGATAATAGATTATTCTAGTACAAAAATATGTGATACTCGATTATAGCATGACCATAATCGATTATATCAGTAAGAATTACAATATTACAATATTTTCCTACTACATTCAAAATCTACAAGTTACTTTTTAAATATTTTCCTACTATATTCAAAATCTACAAGTTGCAGCATCATCAAAACTCATCTTCAGGTTTTACCAATACTCCCTTATTAGTAACAATCTCCCTCTTTTTGATGATGATCAAAAATTGTTTTTAAAAGCAACTCAAGTTTACCTGCAACAATACAAACTAAAAAACAGCCACAGAGTTAGCAGTACCTGTACAATTGAAAAGTATTTCTCCCCTTAATTCTCCCTTAATATTTCTTCTTCCCCTTTTTTATCATAAGCAAAAAGAATAATGTAAAAACCTCCCCTTAATATGAGCTCCCCCTCAAAAAATGCATAAAATTGTCATTATATTAAGAACAGAAGGAAATTACATGAAATACATAAAGATCAAGTCTAAATACCACAAAAAAAACAATATAACAATCAAACATAGTGGCCTAAAAACTAGAATTTAGGACTAGGGGATCTTTCAGTAGGTTAGATATTGAGATGACTCTCAATGTTAGATAGGTGAACATCAAGTTCAAGGAATTGATCAACCAAGTATTCATCAAGAGATTGCTGCCACTCATGAATGTCATCAAAATGAGTCTTCTATGCTAGAGTCATATCCTCCAATTGTTTAGATAACCTTGTAAAGTGTTCTTCCATAGAAGTTGAGGAAGAGGAGGGTATGTTGGAAAGTCTAGCATCAAATGGAGCAGCAACACTCACTGGGTCAGCCATATGAGTGTCCATGTCATCATCTTCATCTTCATCAGGATGGTCACCATCTTTGTGAATAAGGACTCTTCCTCTGGTAATGAATCCCATCTGACGAAAGGTAGTATCTCCAATTTCTGATCCCACAGCTTCAATAGCTTGAATAAGTTCTCCTTCAACAAGTACACCTTTGTATTCTAAAATCCTAGAAATAAGAAGAGCATAAGGAAATTGATATGAATGGGATTTCTTGGCTTTTACCATTGTGTCAGCAATGAGAGCAGGCCAGTCGATGTGTATGTGATTTAGAATCCCATACAAAAGAAGTAAATCCTGCTCGGAGCATTGAGCATGGGTTGTTGCTCTAGGACATAAAATCCAGACAATCAAGTAGTGGATCATCCTTTTTTCAACTTTGAAACCTTCAACCAGTAATTGCCTTCTATTTGTTTGCCGTTCAGGATGACGCAGGAAGGATTGGAAAGTCATCATCCTGTTGAAATCTTCAAGTCCTAAATGGACTTTTACAGCATCATCCCAGATAGGAAGTTGAGCAACATTGGTCCACACGTCATCATCTAAAATAATACGTACGCCTTTGACCTTAGTGGATATCATCCCATCTCTATAGCGCAAATTGAAGTAGAAGGCTCTTATAAGATCAGGATAAATACATCCTTTTTGTTCTACCAGATGCGTTAACCCTGCTCAGCAAAAGTGTTTGGAAATTGAAAGCCATAGAAACGGAAAAAGTCAAGACGGATATACTTTACCGCCATGATTTTCCTTTCTTGCCAAGAGTT
>NC_028351.1:18765336-18808223 GCF_000741045.1 Vigna radiata var. radiata
GTTACCCCTTTTGATATATCTCCTATGATGTTGTCCAAAGATAGTCCTCTTGGTTGTTGATAGCTTTTGGAATCAACAACTTGGGGTGTTTCTTGAAGCTCTGGAGGATAATTCTCATTTAGATACATCTTTTCAAGGGCTTCTCTTAAGTAGTCCTCATCACCTGCAATAGGTTTATTTGACTCAAGAGGATTTACCTCAAGGTCTACAATCTCATCAAAGACAACATGCATTGATTCTTCAATTATTAGTGTTCTTCTATTGAACACTCTATAAGCTTTGCTAGTCAAAGAATATCCTAGAAAAATTGCTTCATCATATTTTGCATCAAATTTTCCTAGATTATCTTTTCCATTATTTAAGACAAAGCATTTGCATCCAAAAATTTTCAGGTGAGATATATTTGGTTTTCTACCATTCAACAATTCATAAGGAGTTAATTTTAGAATTGGCCTAATAAGCATCCTATTTAACACATAACAAGTAGTGCTTACCGCATCAGCCCAAAAGTATTTTGGCACATTAGATTCATTCATAAGCGTTCTAGCTAATTCTTCTAATGATCTATTTTTCCTTTCAACAACACCATTCTGTTGGGGAGTTCTAGGTGCAGAAAAATTATGTGCAATGCCAAATTCTTCACAAAATTTTCCAAAAGATTCATTTTCAAATTCACCACCGTGATCACTTCTCAAAGTTTTGATTTTCAAATCTTTTTCATTTTGAATATGTTTAGCAAAGGTTCTAAATGCTTTGAAAACTTCACTTTTCAGAGTTAAAAAGAAAGTCCAAGTAAATCTAGAGTAATCATCAATAATTACAAGAGCATAGTAATTTCCACCAAAGCTTTTAATTATAGATGGACCAATCAAGTCCATATGCAAAAGTTCTAAAGGTTTTGATGTTGAAATCATGCTTTTAGATGAAAATGAAGATTTGGTTTGTTTACCCTTTTGACATGCAGAACAAAGTTTGTCTTTCTCAAATTTTAGTTTAGGCAAACCAATCACAAGATCCTTAGAGATTAATTTATTTAAATGTTGCATGTGAATATGTGCAGCTCTCTTGTGCCATAGCCATGGATTTTCTTCTTTAGCAACTAAGCATGTTATACTATGATAAGATGCACTCTCAATATCAATCAAATATATGTTATTGTGNCTAANACCTTGCAAANCAATTTCAGCAGAATTTTTAAAATAAACAGTACATTTATCACTCTCAAAAGTTACCTTGAGACCTTTGTCGCATAGTTGGCTTATGCTTAGAAGATTATGTTTGAGGCCTTCAACGTATAAGACATCTTTTATCGTCAAAGTGTTTCCTCCCCCAATGTTTCCGGTTCCCATTATTCTGCCTTTGTTGTTATCCCCATAAGTTACAAATCCTTGCTTCTTCTTCTCAAAAGAGATGAACCTTTTCTTGTCACCAGTCATGTGTCTTTAGCAACCACTGTCAAGATACCACAATGACTTCTTTGACTTAAATTGATCCTACAAAACAAGTTAGCAAGAATTTTAGGTCCCCAATCTCAATATGGGTCCTTGNGGTTAGTTTTTGCAAGTTTACATCATTTCACAGCTTTAACCCATGCATATTTACCACTTGGAACACCAACATGTTTAATATTGCACTTGTTTGATGTGTGACCATGCTTCATACAGTAAAAACAACATACATCACTAACTTTACTTTTGACAAAAGTTCCTTTAACAACCTAAATTTTTCGAGTTCTTCTTACGTTGGATTTATAATTTTGATGCATGTTTCTATTTTTAACATTGCTTTCATTAAAATTTGTTTTAGCATGTGAATTAGTTTTAGTTGCCTTAGCAAGCAAATTTTCAAGTATATCAATATCAAACATATAACTTTTGCATGATAAGCATTCAACAGGTTCAATAGTAGCATTTGCATCTGATAATTTAATTTCTAAGGTATTAACTCTATTTCTTAACACAACTTCATCATCAAGCAGTTTATCATATTTTAACTTTAATTCATTATGTTCCTTTCTTAATTTTTTATGAGCGGCATCAAGTTTTTCAGATTCATTCATCAAATCAAAGAAAGCCTTTTGTAAATCTAATTCACTGGATTCAAAACTGGAGTCACTTACTTGGCTTCCTGTATCTTCAGAATCTGCCATAAGGCATAGGTTGGCTTCTTCTTCTGTGTCACTTGAGCTTGTTGAACTAGAAGCATTATCCTCCCAAGCTATGTATGCTTTCTTTTTCCTTTGAATTTTTTTTTCCTTCTTGTCTTCACTTTTCTTGCTCTTTGGACACTCAGATTTTATGTGCCCCCTTTCTCCACAACCGAAGAACTTCACATTTGATGGAGATTCTTGACTTTCTTTCCTTTCTTTATGAAACTTGTCCTTTCCCTTTGCTTTCATGAATTTTTCAAATTTCTTTATCATCAAGCTCATGTTTTCCTCATGATCAGAATCATCTTCTTCAATCCTCTTACAGCTTTTTCCTTTAGATATTTCAGACTTGAAAGCTAGAGTTTTCCTCTNGCCTTGATCCTCTTCAGCAGTCAATCTCCTCAACTCAAGTTCATGCTCACGGAGCTTTCCAAACAAGATTGGCATTGTCATCTGAGTAAGATTTTGANACTCCGAGATGGCAGTCACCTTTGGTTGCCAAGACCTATCCAAAGATTTCAGAATTTTCACATTAAGTTCATCAGTATCAAAAGTCTTACCCAACCCTGTTAAGTGATTCACAATATGAGTGAAACGCTTTTGAACGTCAGAGATCGTTTCTCNAGGTTGCATTNTGANCATCTCATATTCCTGAATGAGAGTGTTCTTCCTAGCGCGTTTCACGTCTTCTGTTCCTTCATGAGTGACTCTGAGGACTTCCCACATTTCCTGTGTTGTCTTACACACTGAAAATCTATAAAATTCATCAAGTACAACAGCAGATGAAATTATATTGCGAGCTTTAATATCAAACTAAGCTCGTCTATTTTCTTCAGCAGTCCAATTAAAATAAGGTTTTTCTGTCTCTACACCATCAACAGTATTCATAGGAATATAAGGGCCATTTTGTACAGCTTCCCAGATGCCTCTATCAACAAACCCCATAAAAATTTCCATTCTCACTTTCCAAAAAGCATAGTTATCACCAGTAAACAATGGAGGTCTGTTAATGGAAGCAACCTCAACATATACAACGTTTTGTTATGACCGGCCATTTTCACAAATATTTTGAAAAACTATCACAGCAAGCTCTGATACCAATTGACGCTATCGAAGGGGGTAATTTTCGAAGAGTATGACGCAGCGGAATTAAAACACAGAGAGCGTAAAGCGTATTCGGTCACAGTTAAAACGAATTTGGCCCTTTTTAGGCAAAAGTAATTTTCTTTCAGAAAATTAACCAAACAGTTGATATGCGTTAAGTAAAATAAGTGTAGGGAATAGAAAAATCACACGAGAATTTTTATACTGGTTCGATTCAACAGAATCTACGTTCAGTTGTTAATCACTACAAAGAGAGATTAACAGTTCCACTAAAAAATAGTTTTATAGATTACAATTAGACGAATAAGATTTATAACGAAAAGAACCACTCTACCAACTTGAAGAGAATCGCTCCGGCAATCGACAAATGATTCGCGAGCTTCTCCTTTCACAAGACCAGGCAGAGTACCTTGCTAACTTGAAGAGAGTCTGCTCGGACTATCGACACACGATATGCGAGCCTCTCCTTTCACAAGACCAAGCAAGGGAACAATGAACAAAAGCTCTTTAAGAACGTTCCTCTGACACACAGTATTCTAACAAGCTTTCTCAGTTCAAAAACGTTAAGTTCTGAATTCTCCAAAATCCAAATATATAGCCAAGTACACTGAATGCCAAAGGTCAGCTCCCAACTGCCATGAATAATCGATTATTGTAAGTGATAATCGGTTATTCAAGTCCGTTACAGAGTTTTCAAAAAGTGATAATCGATTATATGAAGTGATAATCGATTATTCAAGTATGACTTGTGATAATCGATTATTCAAGTATGACTTGTGATAATCGATTATTGCTTCATGATAATCGATTATTCTAGTACGAAAACATGTGATAATCGATTATAGCATGACCATAATCGATTATATCAGTAAGAATTACAATATTACAATATTTTCCTACTACATTCAAAATCTACAAGTTGCTTTTTAAATATTTTCCTACTATATTTAAAATCTACAAGTTGCAGCATCATCAAAACTCATCTTCATGTTTTACCAATACTCCCTTATTGGTAACATACACAACAACACTAAACCCTCCTAGAAGGAAGTAAGACAATTGTCCTAACAAGTTTAAAATGGTAAAATCTAGCTAAGAAAAAACTCAACTCACTAAATATACCTAAAAATCAAAATATGACTACTTAAGACCTAAAATTGGTAACTAAAACAAGCTAAAAGTGCGAAAACTAATAACTGTACTAAAAATATGAATGTTTATAATTGGACTCAACACTGAGTAGCAATGTTCAACTAAAGTTTCAGCAAGGACTGAAATAAGTTATATGCGAAATCAAACTGAGCTTCAAACCAAAAGTAAGTGTTAAGAATCATGTGAAAAATAATCTGAACAGACAATAAAAGAATTGAAAAAGACATCAGATTCTTTTTTTGGTATTTGTAGGAATTTTTGGTTTACACAGATTTAGTGATATTTATAACTCTATGGTTTAAACATTACTTAGGTTTTATAATTTCCCTTGTATGTAACCAAATTAATGGAAATTTTACACAAAAGGACATTACCAATTTCAAGGGAAAAAACTCTTGACAGGTCCGGTTAACAGATTCATTCCTAGATCAAGCACACCTTTAGATATTTCAACTCGCTTAATTCTCTAAGTATTAATAAGTGAAATTGAGAAAGGGAAAGCAAACCTAGAGTGAAGCAATGAGATTTCTTGGACGTGAAAGATGAGGAAGAAGGGAACGTTTGTAAGTGGGACTTCTTGTCCACGGAGAACGACTGAGACGACAAGCAAGAGCCTGCTTTGATGTGTCGTACTTCCTCCGTCGCTCCCGTTTCCTCTTAGCCGGTTCCAACTACGACGACGCCATCGAGGCCATAGAGTGAGGGTAGAGTATGTGCGACGACACCAACAGTTCCAACTGTTGGTCGGAGAGGGCCTGTGGATGCGGCGGTCTGCATTAGTGGACGAGACGAGAAAACCTAGTTGATGGCGGCCCTTTCGCGTCGCGGAAGAAGAGTGTTCTTAAAGCAAGAAAAGCACGGCGTGAAGGGAGTGTTCTTGGAACGAGAGTTCAAAGAGGAAGAGATGAAAAAAGGAAGAGAGAATGAGAGGATAAAATTAGAGATGAGAGAAAGGGCCGAGAGTCTGAGAGTGAGAGGGAAGTGAAAGAGATAAAATTAGAGAGGTAATAATACATTAAAAAATTTTAACATATTATAATGTATATCCATATATACGTAATAATATACTTTCAACTTATTTATAAGTTTGCCACCGCATTTTATATTATGACTGATGTATAAAACTACGTCATAATATATCTTACTTTTATTACAATTTTGCCACCGATCAACCAATTATGACGTATAATTTTTGTACGTCATAATAGGTCTGTCATAGAAAGGTATTTTTCCACTAGTGTATAAAAGAGAGGATTCAATCCTTTGTAAAGTCAACTTGAGTTTAAGTAATGAAATGCTGCTGAATTTCAGTCATTGCTCTCGAGTTCAACCTTGTGCCTTGTTATCAAGCACCTCTTCTAACTCCTTTCCCCTTAGGAAGACTGTCTGAGCTAGAAGTCTACCAAAACACTCATCCAAACACCACCGGACATTTTCACAAACACCTTGAGTGCAACCGAACCTCCATTTTTATCTCCAATCCATTGTGTTCCTCTACGTCGTGAAGCACTTTGTTGTGAACTGTGGAGTTGCTTCCATCAGTGGATGCATTAATCACATGGCGAAACATCAAAGAATCTTCAAAGACATTGAGAAATCTATCAATGTCAAAGTTCGGCTAGGAAATGGCACCACAGTGGAGTCTTGAGGAAAAGAGATTGTCATGGTGGAGATAAAGAAAAGTACAAAATTCATCGATGATGTTTTACTAGTTCTAAATCTTGAAGAAAATTTTTTAAGTATTGGCTAAATGATGCAGAATTGATATTCTCTTCATTTTGCGAAAGATATCTGCAAAATTTATAACAATAAAATGATAGAAATTGGCCAAGTAAAAATGGAGAATAGAAATATAAGCCTTCCTATAAGCTTCAAACCTGAAACTAATATTACTATGACGGTAGAAGTTGATGACTCATGGCTTTGGAATAGGAGATTTGGCCACTTCAACACACATGCCTTAAAGTTTCTATATTTAAAAAACACTATGAGAGATCTTCCATGCTTGAAGGAGAATAATGAATCATGTGAAGGATGTCTCCTCAGCAAACAACACTGATTACCATTCTCGGTAGACAAAGCATGGAGAGTAAAAGACTTATTGGAGTTTATTCATACCAATGTTTGCGGACTGGTGAGAACCCCTTTACATCACAACAATAGGTATTTCATCCTCTTCATTGATGACTTCTCTAGAATGATATAGGTATATATTTCTTAAAGGAAAAGACAAAAGTTTTTGAAGTACTCAAGAAATTCAAGGCCCTTGTTGAGAAGCAAAGTGGAAAACAGATAAAAGTACTTAGAAGTGATCGTGGCAAGGAGTACAGATCTCGTGAATTTGACAAATTCTGTGAAGGTGAAGGCATAGAGCGACAACTTACAGTCGCATATACTTAACAACAAAATGGTGTGTCGAAGAGAATGAATCGCACAGTTATGGAGATGGCAAGATCTATGCAAAAAGAGATAAGTATGCCTAATACTTTTTGGCATACTTTTTTGGCTGAAGTAGTCTACGTTGCAGTTTACTCCAAACAGATGTCCAACTAAGGTAGTCCAAGACAAGACTCCTATTGAAGCTTGGAGTGGAAGAGAGCCATCAGTTAAACACCTATGTAAGAAAAGTTAGGCCTGTTTCCCTTACGAAGAGGGGGGTGAATTGGTAATGAATAAAAATGCTTTCTTTTTCTATCATTTTGGAAACTTTGGATGATCTTTAGAACTATCTTGAAATGCAAGTAATTAAAGAAAAGTAAGAAATAAAATAGATAAGCATAGAAAACAAACAGAACTTTTTATACTAGTTCGACCTCAATGCCTACATTCAGTGTCATTTCAATCAAACTTAGATTAAAAGCCAATGCACTATAAAGATTTGAGTTAATAAAGCAAGACTTACAGAGCACACTCTGAAATGTAATCTCCTTACTAACTCATAAATCTAATATAGACAACACCCCTGCTGAAAGAAGAATCCTCTTCTGTGTAGTATCCCTTTGAGACCCTTCTCAAATTCACAAGAACCACACGTTCTTCTTCCTGGCCACACACACAGGGAAACCACCACTACAAGAAAAAATGTCATTATCTATAGCCCAAATCCGTATATAAAGCCCAAAATCCGTATATAATTTTTTATTATATACGAATTACATACGGGAAAAAAATCCGTATATAATATTCTCGTAGCTAAGATTATATACGAATAATCCGTATATAAGTTATATACGGAAAAATCCCTATATAATATCTGTATATAATTATATACAGAAAATCCGTATGTAATATCTGTATAAAATTTACATACGGAAAAATCCGTATGTAACTTTATAGCTTTTTAAAAAAAATATAAAAAACATTCTTGGATAGCACGCAGTAAGTTCTTAACCAGCTGCACAAAGCATTGCCCATCTGACGTGAATAAACTCAAATGCCTGATATCTGCATTAGACCACTGACCAACCTCTCCAACATTACAACTCAAGTAATGTAACATAACACATAAATAGACATCTAAATTGTGAGTCTTAGGCATACTTAAAACAAAAATGTTCAAAAACATTGTATGTTTAATGACTTGCATCCATCATAATATAATGATGACAGTTTATTATGAACTTACAAGATAACTTACTAGCCTAAAATCAATCCAATATCATTTATGAATAATAATTATAAATGTGATCTCAAATTCCATTGACAAATAATGATTATAAACTAAAATCACTGCCTTTATAGTTCAACTTACCTTGGTATTTTGTGGCCTTGTAACATATCAGCTTGCAGAAGACCACTCTGTCACCATTTGCAACTTGACATGCATATAGTAAAAAAATTAAAAATTAACATTTAGATTTTTTTATTCTTAATTTAATAAAACATAAAGAGTTTAGGAGTTACCCACTTTATTTCACTTTTATTAGTCCACCATATTGATTTGACTGGACTAAAAACACCAATATAATATATTAAACTTTCAAAAGTTAACAATGGAACATAATAATAATCCTGACCTTCTTTTAATATTTAAGCAACTCTACTTCCTTTTATTCTTATTCTTAATGCTAGATTTTTTTTATTTAAAAAAGTAAAATTTATAATTATAATAAAGTATGTAGTATATTCTAAGCCTTTTATGATATGTACAATATGTAGTATTAAAATATTCGTATCTTGTATGTGATAATATTTTATGGGTTTAATAGGATATATTAATAGGAATCCTAAATTTGAAATAGCTTCTAGTTTACAAATGAGGTAGTGCTCATTTTATCTTGTCTCTTCATTAACATGAGATGTCATGACTTACTTGGATTTACTAGTGACTTTTAGAAAAGAAAATTGCAATACTGTTAAAGTTTATGGGTTATGAGATGTGGTGGGGACACCATTTTATTGGATTAGTTTCTAGCTACACAGATTCTCTTTTTTACTGTTTGAATTGAACATGTATTTTTCCTTTGGACTTCTATATTTATAATCCAACACTTTGGCAATTTAACTCTAACTCTGGCAATTATAACCTATATAGTTAAATAAGTGGATTCTAAGATTGGAGACAGACAATTGTCAATTGGTTTAAAGGTAGCCTTTTAAGATCTGTGGAATTATTCCATGCATCTATGTTTGAGTTAAGATGTTATAGGGGATTAATTATAATAGATTTATAATGGAAAATTTTATCACCAAATGCTTTGATTAGATTTCTTTTAATATTCTCAACCAGGACGAGTTTCAAGCAAGAAATTACCTCACTATTTGGGAGCAAATTGGCATTTACAAGCATAGAAAGTTGAGCATATATGGGACCATCTTCAATTTCTACAAATAATTAGAAACATCATTTTGCCCTTATATATTAAAGTGATAAGTTTAAAATATACTTCATATAAAACCCTTAACATAAAAAAAATGAAAATATAAAAGAAAGAACTTATACTAGGCACACTATTCTTTAAGAATTATGATTTCTTTTATTTGATACCAAACGCTATATTACATTACTGTAAAATTTACTCACATTATTTTGGTACACCAGCCACAATGCTTCAACACAAGAAACATTCCCTTTATTACATAACATAACTTGGTGGAAATTGCAAGTACAAAACATTGTTAAAAGTTCATCTAAACTTACCTGTGAGGAGGAACATCTTGTAACACAAGGGAACCAACAGTTATCATCACACATTCAGCAACTTGTAAATTCCCAAGTATATTTGCATGAGCTCCACTGAGCACACCTTCAACAACTTTGGGATGCCGATCACTTGTTTCCTTTCTAGTGCCACCCAAAGTTACACGCTGCCAAAAACTAAATTTGTAATTCAATTGAATTTGAGAAAGGAATTATCCAAAAGTATCATACAAGACATTGTGAAACATCACTCACTTGCATCAGTGAAACTCTGTTTCCAATTATAGCAGTTTCACCAATAACAACACTCTTCCCATGATCTACTTAAATTCCATTCCCAATTTTCGCAGCTATAAATCAAACGGTTAGAAGTAACCACTTGAACAATGAATGTAACCGATGGAAAATATAAAGATGAAACTGGTTATTCTATTAGGAAATTCGTTATTCACTTCATTCTTACTATACTAAAGTATTCCTTGTTCGCATGCAAACATCAACCTAACATACCTGGATGTATATCAACTCCAAAAATCTACAGTGGAGAAAATAAGGGGTTGGATCATTAGCAACTGTAGTATGAAATACCCTTATGAAGTTTTCTCCATTTTTTTTACCAGGTGCAGACACTAGCTCACCAACTCGACTTTGCAAAGCTAAGGCTAAAATTTTGCGACCCTGGCCCCAAAAAGCATGAGCTACTCGATGTACTTGCAAAGACTGATAACCATGTCAGAGAATAAATCCTATGAACGAAAGGGAAAAATATTGAGGGAAGGGCACAAATTATAGAAGAAAATGCTCTGAATGTGATAACAATTTAAAAACAGTTATTTTCATACTTAATTTTGATATGAAAAACACCCTTTTGACTTAGAAACTTGCTTGGAATCATGAGTTTTCTTTATTTTTGTGAATAAAAGAGTTGAGGACGTGTTTTATGATTTTTTCGTTACATTCCCTTGATTTTGTAGGTTTTTGGAATGAAAAGTCAACCAGTCAACCAGAAAAGGCAACCAGAAAAGTCAACAGTCAACCAGTTGACCAGAATGTTGAAAAGTTGACCAGTGCCGGGCGGTGTTGCGGCTTGAGGGAAACTGCCCGACGGTGAAATTAGGTGTCGGGTGGTTGTCAGATGGGTCTGGACCTGTTTTATGTTATTTTTTATGATATATTTGGGCATGGGCTTGTTTTATGTCATTTTTATGACCTATTTAAAGGCCAAAACGTCTTAGGGTTTGTATCTTTTGATGGCTTAGGCACAGAAACACAATTTTCACCCCTTTGGGGCAGATTTGGAGATGGTGACAACACTCCTTTTCTCCTATTTAGGGTTTGTATCTCTTTCATTCCATTATTCACCTAGTTTCTCCATGACGGTGGAGAACTAATCTTATTTGTTGCTGGGGAAAGATGTAACCTTTAAACTCTCATATATTGAATTTCTTATTTATTTATATGCTTGCGTATGCTTTGATTATCAATTGTTGGGTTTCTCTTCTGCGCTTAAAGCTTTTATTGTTTAACTCATTCAATAATCGTTGTTTGTCTTTATTGATACGGGAACGTATAGTACTGTCATGAACTGGGGGAAATTCCTTGATTAAGCAATACCACCTAAGGATAGGGGGGTAGGACGATCAATTGTTTTTGCTTCTGTTCTTAATGCGTTATTAATTACTAGGGGAGGCTAGGGATAGCAAGCCAGTAACTTAGGCTCTTTTCTCCGAGGGATCGGGTTAAGGGTAGACTAAGAAAGTTTGCATGACAATTAGATAACAAAGCGAAACAAATAAGAAAANTAAATATGTGAGAGTGATTGGGTGAAATCTGAACCCTAGCAACAAATCCATCTCATCTTATCAACATCATTCATCCACTTTTGTGTTTACCATTTATTATTACTTGAAACGATTTGGTACGCTTGCCAATTTCTTAACAAGTTTTTGGCGCCGTTACTATGGACTCATGGTAGAATTATTCTATGTGTGTGATTCTTAACTGATTAGACTTTCTATCTTTCTATCCCTTTCTTTCTATCCTTTTATCTTTCTGTTTTTATTTTCTTTCTTTGTTTCAAAAAAAAAACGAAAAAAAAAATTTATTTCTTGTTGTTTTTGTTTTTTTTCGGCTAATTATGTGTTCTAGTGCAGTGTTCTTTAGTGTATGCAGGATAAAAAATTTTGGTACTAGGAGCACAAGATCATCAGGAGGCAGATAAGAAAGGAGAATTGGTTCACCAACACCCTGATGTGAAAAGTGACAAACCCAAACCTGGCGTATCAGTTATATTCAAGAATAGGTTATGGGTTGTCAAGACTATCAAAGCAAACATAATTCTGAAGATGGAGGATCCATAGAGTTGGTGACAAGAAAAGTCTCGAGATGTTGTTGATCTCATGGAGGAAGGAAGAACGCCAACAGAAAATATCAACACCTACTGATGGGTGTTTGGGCTTTACCGGGTCAAGCTAATGACGTCAAAAGAGCGCTTGCTGGGAGGCAACCCAATTTCTCAATTTTTTATCCTTAATTTCGTTTTGATTTTATTTGATTTGATTTGATTTGATTTGATTTGATTTTATTTTATTTTATTTTATTTTATTTTATTTGATTTGATTTGATTTGATTTGATTTGATTTGATTTGATTTGATTTGATTTGATTTGATTTTATTTTATTTGATTTGATTTGATTTGATTTGATTTGATTTGATTTGATTTGATTTTATTTTATTTTATTTTATTTTATTTTATTTTACTTTATTTTATTTTATTTTATTTTATTTTATTTTATTTTATTTTATTCTTTTTGGGTTCTGCGCTGCTTCTGATGGCAGTAATGACAGCATCTACTAAGGGATGCTAGAAGAATTAAGTATCTACTGAAGGATACAGGAAGGTACACCTACTGATGGGTGACGGTAAGTTTTGCACCTCCTGATGGGTGCTAGAAAGGTTTGGGTCAGGCTCGTGACGTTAAGCAAGCGCTACCTAGGAGGCAACCCAGTTTTCTAAACTTATCTTTTTAAATTGTGTTTTATTTGCTTCTGTTTTTAGAATAGGTATTGATGTACTTGGTTGGACACTATATCTGATGCAGTGGTTTGATATTGATATTTTTGCATGATGGGTATTGCTTGATGATGCTTTGATATTGATGAAGTTGAGATTGCACAAGATGCTGATATACAGGTGGTGGTTCACAAGTTGTGCGAACAGATGCATTGTGGTTTTGTGATTGTGATTATGAGGTTAAGCAGGGTATTTGATTGAATGATTGGAATAAGCTTGTGTGAGGTTTTTGAGCTCCAGAGTTCTTATTGATATATTTTCTATCTACTGGAAGCATAAATGATTTTGTCTGAGTTTCTGTGATTGATTGAATTGCATGTAGGTGTCATATGATCAAGGCCGTTTTTTATAAGCCCTTTTCTAGCCAAAAATTTCGTCCCACATGAAAAAGGAACATCATATGTTCTACCCTTTTTGAACCTAAGCCTTAAACAGGATAAAAACCCTTGCTTTAAAAGTTTTTGCCTTGAGTTAGGTTGAGAAATATTTTTGGGGTATTGTTAAAGGTTCAAGTTTGAGGTTGTTGGGAGAATTGAAAAAAAGAAGAAGAAAAGTTAGACATTGAGCTTATGAGTTGAAAAGAAAATGCATGAGAAAAGATGAAAAAGATAGAAAAAGCAAAGCATGAAGAGAAAAGCTCAATGTGAAGAAAAGGGAAAGTTGGGAATGAGTGAGATTGGTAAGAAGAGAGTTTGTGCTTGAACTATGAATGTATAGATAACTCTCTTAACTCAAGGATTTTGTGATCTAGAAAAACCAATTTTCCTTGTTAGCCCAACCACATTATAAGCCTTGAAAAGTCCTTGTAATGACATGTGCATGTGATGATGTTTGATTGTCGTCAATCAAAGGCAACTTTGTTCTATGTGACTTGTAGATAGTAGAGGGAAGGAGTGACCTTTATACACCTTTGAGTGTAACACTTGAGTGAAACACTTTATCTAGTGAGGAATGATTCCATGAATTCATGATTATATATATGCTTAGCTAATTGATCATTCATGAGAATAGCATCTGTTGGAAGATTATGTGATTATGTGAACACCAGGATGAATAATTTGAATCAAAGCATGTGCACATCTTGACTAAATTTTATTGATGAGTTGATTTGAGTGATTACCTATCTTGAAAGAAAGAGGTTTTGAACGTGATTGAACCATTGTGTTGATTTGTGGAAAAAGTTTCATCTTGTTTGCTTGAGGACAAGCAAAGTTTTAAGTTTGGGGTTGTGATAACGGTTTAAAAACAGTTATTTCATACTTAATTTTGATATCAAAAACACCCTTTTGACTTAGAAACTTCCTTGGAATCATGAGTTTTCTTTATTTTTGTGAATAAAAGAGTTGAGGACGTGTTTTATGATTTTTTCGTTAAATCCCCTTGATTTTGTAGGTTTTTGGAATGATTTGAAAGAATGGTTGAATTATCAAATGGTTGGAGTGTAGAAAAGTCAAACAAAATGCAGAAAAGTCAACCAGTCAACCAGAAAAGTCAATCAATCAACCGGAAAATTCAACCAGAAAAGTCAACAGTCAACCAGTTGACCAGAATGCTGAAAAGTTGACCAGAGTGCAGTTGACCAGCGCCGGGTGGTTAAATTGAGCGTCGGGCGATGCTGTGGCTTGAGGGAAATTGCCCGGCGGTGAAATTAGGCGTCGGGCGGTTGTCAGATGGGCCTCGACCTATTTTATTTTATTTTTTATGATTTATTTGGGCTTGGGCTTGTTTTATGTAATTTTTATGCCTTATTTAAAGGCGAGAACGTCTTAGGGTTTGTATCTTTTGATGGCTTAGGCACAAAAACACACTTTTCTCCCCTTTAGGCAGATTTGGAGATGGTGACAGCTCTCCTTTTCTCCTTTTTAGGGTTTGTATCTCTTTCATTCCATTATTCACCTAGTTTCTCCATGACGGTGGAGAACTAATCTTATTTGTTGCGGGGGAAAGATGTAACCTCTAAACTCTCATATATTGAATTTCTTATTTATTTATATGCTTGCGTATGCTTTGATTATCAATTGTTGGGTTTCTCTTTTGCGCTTAAAGCTTTTATTGTTCAACTCATTCGATAATCGTTGTTTGTCTTTATTGATACGGGAACGTACATTATTGTCATGAATTGGGGGAAATTCCTTGATTAAGCAATACCACCTAGGGATAGGGGGGTAGGACGCTCAATTGTTTTTGCTTCTGTTCTTAATGCGTTATTTAATTACTAAGGGAGGCTAGGGATAACAAGCCAGTAACTAATAATAGGCTCTTTTCGCCGAGGGATCGGGTTAAGGGTAGACTAAGAAAGTTTGCATGACAATTAGATAACAAAGCGAAACAAATAAGAAAAGTAAATATGTGAGAGTGATTGAGTGAAATCTGAACCCTAACAACAAATCCATCTTATCTTATCAACATCATCCATCCACTTTTGTGTTTAACCTCAATTGATCAAATTGCATTCATATTTATTTTTCTGCACTTTATATTGAAAAATCCCAAAATATTATTTTTAAAGTCTTGATTGGTTAAGCAAAAGCACAAAAGTTTAGTGTCGTGAGTCTCTTGGGAAAACGATACTTGGGCTTACCATTTATTATTACTTGAAACGATTTGGTATGCTTGCCAATTTGTTAACAGAATTTTACACAAAAGCACCATAATATTCAATCAAATGCTTCAGCTCCATTTCTGCTTGCACCCAAATAAAGGTATATCATTAATCTATAAACCATGTAAATGTTCTGCAGCACGCACTAAATATTGAAAATGAAGCACCTAAGTTCATATTTTGTCATATAATTAAACACAACTTATGATTAAAGGGAAAAAACAGAACAAATAATCCATTAACTTCTCAATTATTCACGCCAGATAGGCACCTCTAACTTTGCTTCTTTTCTGACATCATCCCAGATAGGATAAAAACAATATGAATTTTGAAGTGATGAATCCAACACAGGGTTAGGGATTCCCATGGCATAAACAGGGAAAACTCTCTCTTGCCGACAAGTGCGATCTACTCATCCTCACGCACAGTGTCATAGTTAGGGTTTTCTAACTTGATGTTGGGCCTAGTGCTATCGAACCGACGACGCCGCAGAGGTGGGCCTTGAGACGCTCTAACACTTCGCTGCGAACGGTCTCCAAACTTCAGCCTTGTAATGGAGCACGGGGTGAGGGCTAGGGTTCGACGGGAGGGATAACGCGGAAGAGGCTTTTACGGTGGAGGCTAAGGTTTCAATGGAGACTAGGCTAAGGTTCCAAAGAATGTGAGAAAAACCAAATTTCTTCTTTGTGAGCGAGATTGAATGACTGCGACTGAGAGAAAGAACAAAACATCTCTATGAAATTGAGGGAGAGAGAGTGTGAGAAAATTTGTTAAGGAGTGAAACCTAAAACTTCGATTGGAATTGGAATACAGGGAAAAAAACTAAAACATGGAGCTTCGATATAATCTATGGCAGGTTAGGGTACGGGAAGGACAAAGAAATTGAAACAATGTGTAAGGGTAAGGGTTTTTAACAAGAAAGAAAGGAGAGAGAAAGGGGGAAAGCTCGAGGGTTTAGAATGAGAGTCAAATTGTTCTTCAGCTTCTAATTAATCAAAGTTATCATTTTTAAAAGAAATTATTTTCTAAATCCGTATATAATAATGCTTGGTTTTCATTACATACAGATAATGAGAATTACATACGGCTGTTATCTTTAGATAATTTTCCAGTCATCACGTGCTAAATTTATATACATATTTTATATACGGAAAATCCGTATATAAAAATCCGTATATAATATCCGTATGTAATACTTTTTCAAAATCCATATGTAGTATCCGTATATAATACTTAAATTACATACGGATTTAAATTCGTATATAAATATCCATATGTAATTTCAATATTTCTTGTAGTGCACAATCCAAGATTGTAAACAAAGTTCTGATCAGAAAAGAAAACACCTTAATGTGCAGTAGATTGATTAGCCACTAAACGTCCAATGATATCCTTCAAGAACCCTTCAAAATCTTTAAATCTTTTGTATCTTGATTCTTGGACAAACCAACGCACCTGCAATTCTTTTATTGACTCACTAATATCAAATTTAAAAGTTCAGAATGATCAAAAGTTGTTAATGCAGAGTGCAATGCGTCATAATTTCTTGATTCTTGGAGAAACCAATGCATCTGCAATTCTTTTCTTGACTCACTAATATCATATTTAAAAGTTCAATTGATCAAAAGCTGCTAATGCATAGTGTAGTGCGTCATAATATAGATTTCCTTATGGCAGACACATTTTAATCGATTATGATAATAATGTAATCGGTTACACTATTAACAAAGTTACACCATAATTACATTAGAACAAATTTAACTGATTAAGCATTTATTGTAATAGATTGCACAAAAAATGTTTGTCAAAACATATGAAAAATATGACCGTTATGACAGTTAAGACTTATCCTTAAAAGTGTTTTCAATGTGTACCAGATTTAACTAATTACGTAAACAGTGTAATCGGTGAAGTACTACACTTAGATAATTTTGAAAAGCTTATTCTTCTCAAAACTCATCACAGCACATTGCAAACATGTGTATAATATAGGCATGAGTTTTAATCGATTATACATAAAATGTAATCAGTTAAAACTCATAGCTTCCTATAGTTTAAGCATTAGCTATCTGATGAACCTAATTGATTACATATTTACTATAATCGATTACTTCATACAGATAATGCATTGTGCAAGTGATTTTAACATATTGAAATATGAGAATGCATACAGTAGATGTAAACACATGTATGATCATAATATCTATGCAAATTACACAGTTCAAACAATATATGCAAATTACTCAATTCAAGCAATATATGTGTGAAACATAAAGACATATGTGTGTTGTCATCATTAAGAACAAAACATGTGTTGTCATCATAAAAAACAGAACCACATTAGGGATTGGGTTTAACATTCATATTGTTCCCCCAATCAATAACCTACGAGTATTTGGGTTTATCTGCTACATCCGTGTTCTTGATCAAAGGAGGCACAAGCTTGAAGACAAGACCATACGAGGAATATTCTTGGGATATATAGCACAAAGTCAAAAGGCTATCGAGTCCACAACCTACAAAAAAAACAACTCATCATTAGTTGAGATGTTGAAGTTGATGAAAATTCTTCTTGGAAGCGGAAGGAATAAAAAGTCCTTAAAAGCAACATTTTACTTCTAGTGCAACAATCTCAAGAAAAAAAATTAAGAAGAGGAAGAAAATTCATTTATGCTTTCTCAAATTCCACAACAACAAGATTCTTCACCTAAATTCAGTCTAACATGAGTAAGATCTTTGGTAGAAATATATGAAACTTGCAATGTGGCTATGATTAAGCCTAACTATTATGGAGAACCATCAAAGAAAAAACTATGGTAAAGGTAATGGAGGAAGAAGATCAAATTGAAGATAAGTTCCTAAGAACAAGATTTGAACTACTTCACACAATGTTTGGAATTAGGAAAAATAAAATCAAGAACAATTTATATAGGTAAAAAATCTAGAACATTCCACATAAGTTTGCCCATCAGTTTGAGGGTGGCAAGTAGTAGGAAAAAGATAACTTAGTCCCTAATCTAGACCATAAGGTCCTCCAAAAGTGACTAAGAAATTTAATGTCTCTATCTAAAATAAAAACGCGAGGTAGTCCATGGAGTCTAACCACATCTCTAAAGAATAGCCTAGCCATTACTTGCATCATCTATCTTGTGGGATGGTATAAAATGGGCCATTTTTGCTAAAACGATCCACCATCACAAAAATAGAGTCAAAACCCTTGGAAGTTTTTGGGAGTCCTATGACAAAATCCATGCTAATATCTTCCCAAGGAGTTGAAGCAATGGGTAAGGGAGTATAGAGACCATGAGGCATTGATCTAGATTTTGACTCTAAACAAGTAATGCACTTATAGCAATGTCTTTGGACATCTCTTCTCATGTGGGGCCAAAAGAATTTTTCTTTTAGCATGCTTAGGGTTTTATCTACCCCAAAGTGCCCCATTAATCCTCCTTCATGCATTTCTTTGACAAGGAGTTTTCTTTGTGAGCCTTGGGGTATACAAATTTTTCCTTCTTTGAAGAGGTACCTATCTCTCACAGAGAACCCTCCTTGTGGTTTGTACAAGCATTCTTCACACAAGGTGGCGAACTCATTATCTTGAGTATACAATTCTTTTTTTTTTTTTTTATCAAAGAGAGCCCATGAAGTTTCTCACTAAAATATGCAATGGGGTGACCTTCTTGCAATAACACAACACCTATTCCAATTCCAGAAGCATCACATTCTAGCTCAAAAGTTTATGAAAAATTGGGCAAAGTTAGAATGAGTGCTTGAGTGAGCTTCTCCTTGAGTAGCTCAAAAGCTTTTTTTTTTGTTTTTCTCCCCAATGGAATGTAACATCCTTTTTCACCAACTCATTGAGAGGTGGAGCAAGACTAGAGAAGTTAGGCACAAATCTTCTACAGAAATTGGCCAAGCAATGAAAACTCCTTACTTCACCTACATTCTTTTGGGGGTGGCCAATCTTGAATGACCTTTATTTTATCAGGGCCAACATGGACCCCTTTTTTATTGACTACAAAACCTAAAAAGATGACACTATCAACACAAAAAGTACATTTATCAAGATTTGAAAACAATTGATTGGTTCTAAGAATTGTTAATACAAGCCTCAAATGTTTTTCATGATTTTGCAAATCTTGACTATATACCAACATGTCATCAAAATAAACAACCACAAACTTCCCAATGCAATCTCTCAAGACATGATTCATAAGTCTCATGAATGTACTTGGGGCATTAGTAAGGCCAAAAGGCATCACTAGCCACTCATATAAACCAAACTTAATCTTAAAAGCAGTTTTCCACTCATCACCCTCTTTGATTCTAATTTGGTGATATCCGCTTTTAAGATCTATTTTTGAGAAAATTTGAGCCCCATGCAATTCATCCAACATATCATCAAGTCTAGGGATGGGATGTCTATACTTTATTGTGATGTTGTTAATAGCCCTACAATCACAACACATGCGCCATTTGCCATCCTTTTTGGGCACCAACAACACAGGCACAACACATGGGCTTAAGCTCTTTTGAACCCAGCCCTTATCAAACAAGTCTTGGACTTGTGACTCGATCTCTTTTGTCTCTTGGGGGTTAGTCCTATAGGCAGGCCTATTAGGAAGAGTGGCCCCTGGGACAAAGTCAATTTGATGTTCTATTCCCCTTAATGGTGGAAGCCCAATTGGAATCTGTTTGGGAAATAGATCACCAAATTCTTTCAAAAGATTTTGTATTGAAAGAGAAAAAGTGGAAGTCTTAGACTCACTAGATGTGCATGTGAGTGTTCCTTAACAAAGAAGGAGGTATGAAGGTTGCTCAACTTGAAGAGTATTTTCTAAAGTCTTTTTATTTAAAAGAACTTCAGGTTAAGTACCTTGGTGGGAGGGAACACTATTCTCCCACGCCTCTTGTTCATCCCTAAGAATTACTCTTTTCTCCCTTTTTTTTACTTTTTTTTTGTTCTTTTTCTTGTTCCCTATTGAACTTCATTTGTGCTTGATCTTTTGCTACCTGGTGATGAGTCGATATTTTATTGATTTCACTTAGTTTATTGTGCTAGAATTAATCATGGAATTATGCTTAATTGTCCGGTATTTTTCCGTTTTTCCTAATTATGTTTAATTTGACTGAAAATTCTAATTTTAATTAATTTGAATTTTCTGAGCTAATTATTTGCATTAGTATTTTTAGGGAAAATTTTGTAAACACAATTGGGGACATTTGGAGGACACCAAATAAATTCAAGACTCTCCAATTAGACATTTTAAATTTTAGTTGTATTGTAATTTTAATTGTTTAAACTTTTTAGACAAACTCTTTGCATCTTGGGCCAATTTTGGAAAAATGTTGTTGGGCCCAAAATTGTAGGACACTTGTCCTAGAGTTTCCTTTTCTTTTTGGGTGGACCCCACCCATTTTTATTAGGACACTTGGTCCTAGGAATCACGAACCAGCCGTCATTGGAGTTTGGGGAGAGGCTTGGAACATTTTTCTTTTCACTATTTTTGCTGGAAACATGTATTCACTCGGTGACTATGGTTGAATGGGAGAAACAATTTTCTTTTCTCTTATTTTTGTGCAGGAGCTGGAACGTCCAACAGGAGCTACACATATTTTTTTTTATTTGAAGTTGCTTGGAGGGATAGATGCAGCCACCACTTATGGAGAGAATTTTATTCCAGTAATTAAAAGCACACGGTCCTAGCTAAAAGTGGTGCTCACAGCCTGGTAGGAACACGCTGCATCAAGCTGAATTCAATGGCAACTCACGTGATTTTCAATTGCCTTGGAGGAAGCAACATGGTGATTTTTCACGTACAGCGGCTCTCTGTTACAAGTTTATTTTGCTTTTAAACATGATGAAAATAGATGATTAGAAATGGTAGCATGTTATGACTTATAAGGGAATTAATTTTAGAAGCACATGTTTCGTTTGTTTGCCTTTAGAAAAAAGGAGAAGCGTCGGTTTGCTTTGAAATCGATTCACACTTTTAATTTCAAAATTTTATTCCTTATGTCAACACGGTTTCTGCCATAAAAGTTCCTTATTTTATTTTATTTTTTTTCTTTCTTGACACATGAACCCAAACTTTTTTTTTATAATATATATATATATATATATATATATATATATATATATATATATATATATATATATATTTAGGAGCTGCATTAATTTCTTTCTTTAAGAGTATGGTGCATTTTATTTCTTTTGCTTTTAAATATGTTGTCTTGTATGTTGAGTTGTTTTTCATTTCTTTAATTTATTGTTGCATCTAAATAATTTTAAGTGTACTAGGTAATTGTTCGTTATAGTGTTGGGGTCTAATATTTTATTTTTATTTTTATTTTAAGGTTGTCTGGTTTGTTCGGTCATGATAATTTAATTCTGATGTTAACTTAAATTAGTCGGGTTGGTTGTTAACAAAGTTACTTTGCTTCCCTGAGACTTTTGAACTTTAATTGCCATACTGTTGCTTTGATTCTGCTTAATATTTAATCTGTTGTCTGCCTGCGGTTAGGTATACGCTTAGTTGCCTAATCGGTGTCAACTCTTCGCTTAGTTGATTAGAATGTATGGTGGATGACTAATTAAATTTGTGCATTGCATTCGCATAGTCTGTAATTTTGAAGACCGAATTAGCCTTCGCTTAGTTGGGTGATTCGTGTCGGATTTGGATTAGAGTAGTGGGTACTTGTCTTTGATCTGGGATTGGAAGCATAGTAATTGAGTTAATGACCAACTGTTTTGTTCTGTATTTGATTCCATTTTACCTTTCTATTTCGTTTTTGTTTGAATTCGTGTTTTAATTTAGTTAATTTGCATTCACAAAACCTTTCACAAACCCCCCCCTCCCACTACATGTTTGACCTAATTCTCGAACCGCAAAATTGGTCTTTGGGAGACGACCTAGGGGTCATTCCCTAGCTATACTGCATTTCTCATATGCAATCAAATTTGTATGGGCCGCGACAGCTCATCACCTGGGCAGGTGTCAAAGGATGAAGCACAAATTTCTTGTCTCCTTTGTGCATAGTTATGGTATTGGTAAGACCATTGTATATAGTGTTATGATCAAATTGCCATGGTCTACCCAATAAGACATGACAAGCTTCCATGGGAACTATGTCACAAATGACTTCATCTTTGAAGTTCCCTATGGAAATTGCCAATTTGACTTGATTCTTGACTGTGATATCCCCATCTTCGTTTAGCCAATTTGACTTGATTCTTGACATGTGTTCTAGGCTTGGTTGACTGTTAAGCACCCTTCTCACCATGAGAAGTTGACCATCATTAGCAAACACTTCCTCTTCTTTTTCTTGCTCACTCTCACTCTCACTGGTGGGGGATTCACTTTCACTGCTATAGATGTCACTACCCCTAAGAATGATTGTTCTTTTGGTAGGACATTGGGCAGCTACATGACCCCTACCCAAACACTTGAAACATTTGATGTCACTTGTGCGAATATGAGAAGAGGACTCTTTCTTGGGTTTTTCCACTATCTTGGCTAGAGGTTTGAGGGGTTCTTTTTCTTTAATAATTTTTTTTTCAAAGGGAGATTGAAATCTTTTAGTAGAAATTTTCTACAAATTTTGTTGTTCTACCTTTATACACATTTGAATAAGCTCATTCAAATCTCTATAAGGTAGAAGTTCAACCTTATCCCTTATGTCAAGATTCAACCCACTCAAAAATATAGCTAAGGTAGTCTCTTCTCCCTCTGTTATTCCCTCTCTTATTATATATAGCTCCATCTTTTGTCTATATTCTTCAACAGACATAGACTTTTGTTGTAACCTTTGGAGCTTATCCATGAGTTCCCCCTTGTAGTAAGAAGGAATGTGCCTTTTTTCTAAGAGCATTTGTGAGCTCATTCCAATATTTTATGGGAGGAAGTTGTTGTCTCAATTTCTCTTTGACTAGAGTAGTCCACCAATACATTGCATACCCTTGAAAGCTTAGGGTAGCAAGAGAGACTTTTCTTTCTTCTCCCACTTGATGGCAAGCAAAAATTTGCTCTACCTTCATTTCCCAATCTAGGTAAGCCTCCACATTATATTTTCCATGGAAATGAGACAATACTACATTGACTTCTTTGTGAGGAGGAGGATTTTCAAATTCCCTCCTATGTCTTCTTGATGAGGACGCTTGGTGGAAATACTCTCCTACTCGTAATGCCTCTTGATCATATTGGGAGTCTCCACTATAGCTCCTATCTCTAAGTTGAGCTTGCTCTTCTCTTAGTTGGACTTGCTCTTCTCTCAATAATTTCAACTCATTTTAACCCAAAGCACTATGTAGCTCTCTTTGAACTCCTTCTTGACTTATTTTTCTCTCAATCTCACTAAGGTGATTGACTAGAGTTTGGAAGCAAAATTGATCTTTGGGTGGTTCAACAATTCTAGAAGATTGTCTTCCAGACATTTTTGATGAATTTAAAAGTTTTCTTGAGGTAAAGACTAGAAGATTTCACTTAAGGACAACATTCCAGGTAAGAGAGGTGGACCATATAGGTTGCTTAAGTGCCAAGTCTTGCCTTGCCAAATATGTCCCTAGTTACTTACTAAGAGTCTTTAAATCAAAATCACCTTTAGATTCACTAAATGCTTAGAGACACACGCAAAAGGAGCAAAGAAAAGAAAATTTAGACTCTATGGCAGACTCTAAGGCTACCTAAGCGCTTTGCAAGAAAGTAAAAGGGTGAAGTCTCCTAGGTAAGGCTTGGAACTCTTCCAAATCACTTGCTTAATGGACACTTACAAATGCTTTTACAATTCAAATGAAAGGAAATAGAACGAAAGAAAAAGTTAAATTTGTGTGCAGCTCTGGATTCTTGCAAGGAAAAGTGAATTTATCCAATTCACACTAAGCTCAGAGCTGCAAAGTGACAAACTTCTGCTGTCACACCCGAATCAACTGCACCAGAAATTATGCAGACGTTTTTAACAATTCTGCTGCCAAAAATTCAGCTCCCATTTGATCTTTCCAATCTCCACGCTACCTCCTAAAACACTACCAAGCTAGAGGACGATCTGAACTAATCTCTGCACCACAATGAATCTCATACACCGACCACCAATGTTCAATTTCGAAACCAGTAAACACACTGCTGCAGACCTAAAAAGTACTCAACAAAAATGCACAACTGTCAATTTGTCAAACTGTTTATGTGCAAGATTTTCAAGCAAAGAAATCAACTAGTTAATGGGCTTGCAACGAAGGTGTCAACACCCAATTTCGTCCGGGTGACCAAATAATGAGACTTGGTTTTTATTGTTGTCCTATTTCATTCATTTGTTTTATTTATTTTATTTTATGTTATTTTGTTGTTCTTAATTTTATTTTGAAAAAATTAATTACAAAAAGAAAGAAACGAAGAAAGAATAAAAAAAGCAAAAAATTTTAAAAGAAAAAAAAAAGAAAAAAAAATGAAAAAGAAAAGAAAGAAAAGAATATTCCTTTAAAATTAAACAAAAATTATTTCAAAAGGTTTAAGCACACATGCAACCATTTGCGTCAGCCTTGTGTTGAAAACCTTTCTCTTATTCTTCATTTTCCCAAAAAATCCAAATCTTGTCCAAAACAAATTCCTCAAACAAATTTCCCAAACGATTTCTTAGAACTATGTAACCCTGATTTCTCATTTTGAGGATACGTAGGAGCAAGGTCAATCCTACGGCGCCAAAAATTGGTGGGTGTCGCCGCCCAATCAAATTTGATTGCATATAAGAAATGCAATATAGCTAGGGAATGACCCCTAGGTCGTCTCCCAAAGACCAATTTTGCGATTCGAGTTTCGAGTCTAACACAATGGGGGGGGGGTTTGAAAGTTTGTTTGGTGTGCAGAAAAATTAAAATTAAAACGCAGATGGAATTTAAATTAAAACGCAAATGTAAAAACGTAATTAAAATTAATTAAAACGAAACTAAATGCAACATCACATTTCACCATGCATGAAAATGAAACTGCTACAGTAAATACGAAAATTCAC
Organism: Vigna radiata var. radiata; assembly: GCF_000741045.1. Lineage (NCBI taxonomy): Eukaryota > Viridiplantae > Streptophyta > Magnoliopsida > Fabales > Fabaceae > Vigna > Vigna radiata. Next base: position 18,790,559 of record NC_028351.1, read on the forward strand.
GCTGGAACAGGACAACTCTGACCTTTGCTCAATGTTTTATCTATAACATTTTCTACAGAGCTCCAAATGAGATGAGGTTTTTTTTTCCTGGAAAATAGACTCAAATATCTTTCATTTGACACATAAAACGTAGCATTTGGACCTCTGGTATGGTTGCAGCTAATTTTTTAAAATCGAGTCCAGAGAATGAAAATGCTAAACCCAACATTTCAACAAACAATTATCTAAACACAATTAAAACTATTAAAATGCAAAACTAAATTAAAGAAATTAAAAACAATTAATCCTACAATGAAAATTAATTTAAATCACAAGAAATAAACAACATAAACTCCCACTAGCAATTTATATGACCAATGCATCTACTAATGAAATTGAAATTATGAATGGCCTAAAAGATAATCCTCAGCCGTGACTCACTTCCTCTCAATTAAACAAATGCCTCGGTTCCAGCAAGTCATCAGCCCTTCAACTTTTTCTCCTTTGAAAACAGCGTTACATACCCTGGATGAATCAAGATCACTCACCAAGAAGTGAATCAACGTGCTTCTTATTTATAATTAAAAAATTGTTGCTGCCAAAACTCGTGACATGAGCCAAGGTGCAGCGGCGGGATGTTGAAGCAAAACCAGAAAACTAAAGGTCCGTTGTGTGCGTCCCAACAAAAAAAATGAATGCTTTATCCCTAAGCTAGACTTGAACAGCTGTGTGTGCTTCCAAAATCAAATAGAATACGTAACTATTAAATAAAAGTGCCTGAGCTCCATTCTCATTCAATGAAAATTGAAAAACGTTCCATGTTGAGTGGCGGCTGCACACACACCATGAATCAGCGCCCCATCTAAATGAATTAGAAAAATCCAAACTAAACCCGTGAGCTGCACCAAAGCAAATTTAAAATGTTTCTTCTCAAATGAAATCAATGCATAGGTGTAACGTGTGGAATCAAACGAAGATAAGAAAATTACACATAAGTACTGGACCGAAAAAAAAATAAAGAAAGAGTAAAGGTGTTTCTTTCCATTCATCCAATCCCCAATAGCTCAAACATTGTTCAAAACCAAGAAGTTCAAAAACGTTACAGCAGCCCTCCAATCCGTTGCAGCAGCCCTCCAATCCGTTGCAGCAGCCCTCCAAAACCAAAAATGCAGAGAGAGTGAATATATTAAAACGTTCTAGCAGCTCCCATAAAATTGACTACTGCAGCCCTTAGCAAGGGACATGTGCCTCAAAACTTAGGGTGGGGTCCACCTAATTGAAAAACCTAGGTGCCATGCGTCAATTTTCTACTATTGGGCTCAACAACAAATACCAAAAATTGGCCCACAATGTCAAAGTTTGTCTAAAAATTCTAGACTACTAAATTAAAATACAACTAATTCTAAAACGCTTATGGAAGAGTCTTGATTTATTTTGTCTCCATCCTAATGCTCCAAAATATATCTCCAAAATTTTCCCTGCAAATAATAATGCAAATAATTAGCTCAGAAAATTCAAATTAATTAAAATTAGAAATTTCGGTCAAATTAAGCACTATTAACAGAAACGGGAAAATACCAGACAATTAAGCACAATTCCTTGATTAATTCTAGCATAATAAACTAAGTAAAGTCGAGAAAATATTGATTCATCAGGCCCAAAAAACCAAAAAATGTTTTTTGTTTCTTTAGATTGTCGTTTTTGGGGATAGTTAAACATTTTGTAAACCACGTCACATTCGCACATTTAACTAAAGGTACTGCCTTTGGGCAGGCGTTGTAGGGTGCTAATACCTTTCCTACACGTAACCGACTCCCGAACCCAATCTTTGGTTTTCGTGGACCGTGCTTTATCATTTTATGGTTTTTCCGTAGTTTTCAAGAATAAACTATGGTGGCGACTCCAAAACATTTTTCAAAACTTGTTTTCTTTTTTGGATCGTCGTCACGTCGCGATTCTGGTTGCGACAGAAGGTAACACTAAAAAGGAACTTAAGAAATGCTCTAGATCTGATTTAGAAAGCAATAAAAATAAATACAAGTCACATAAGATCGAATTCAGATCAATTTGAAAATTATGAACAAGTGTTTGTGAAAATGCCTGAATGAAAGTGTTGATACTGGTACATAATTCATAATTGGCACTGGTTTGATTAGCTTTTTAAGAATGCTTGCTTATCATTTCCTTTTACATTTGAGATCTTGTTTTGAATGCAATTGTAACCAAGCTTTTGCTACCAATCCGTACGAAATTATTGATGTACCAAATCAGAAAACACTTATGCAGAAAAAAGCAACTTGTATCAGAAAATTAAGTGCTGAAATTGGTGTTTCAAAAGTTAATTTGCACCAGATTGCTTAGACACTCAGATTTGCAGCACAAGCAAGTCCAAATTATTGGTTTAAACGTATAAGTGCTGCCAATTGAGGCTAAATAACTGTAATTCAAAATTTCACTGGTGTAGTTCCACTTTTTACACCAATTCAATCAACTCCACCAACAATTATGAGATGTAATGGTGTAAATAACTTTTAAACACTCAACAACAGTCAGATTCAACAATTCAAATTTGAGTGAAGCACTAAAACTAAATTTAAAGATGTTCAACAGTGAACTAAGTGTTGAACGAAAATGGACACTGTAGTAGCTTCACACAATAAAAAAAATGCAAGAAAACAGATCGGCCAACTGTCCAAAGCAAATTCAACTGTATTTTCTCAATGCATCCAAACTATGCCTAAGCATTTCATGGCTTGTATGATATGCAGTTGATTTTAGACACAAAAACAAATCACAACTTTGTAAAAATTGGATGCACAACCAATGTAACAGTGAAAACCAAGATTCAAACAGAGTCAATGCAAGTGAATTAAAATTTCAGATCTGATTGCACAGGCTGCCATCGAGCTCATTCTGTTGAATTTCGCAACTCTTAAATGATGGACATCATGCATTAATAATCCAGATTCACTTGATGCAAACACAGACACCTAATACACAGAATGGATGACAAGCAAAATCAATGCATTATAACGCACATGACTTGACAACGAAATGGATTGCACAAACTAAAATGACTCAAACTCAGATTTGACTGATTAACAAATCAAGGAAGGATGGAATGAAACACGACTCAATCCGAACCTAAAACTTCAAAAAAGTGAATGGAACAGTGAACATGAAGCAAAGACAATGTCAGAATTTTAATGACAGTATGGATTTAAGAAGTTAGACTTAGCTCGAGCGTGACGCGGAACAAACTGGAGCTTTGAATACCACTTGATAACTCGCTCCAGATCCAATTGCACTAGCGGCAGGGGAAATGTACAGAAATAGAGAAGCAATAAGATGCGGCAGCGGATGGTTTGATGAGCTTAAGGTGCGGTGATGGTCTGATGAGCTTAAGGTGCTGTGGAAACTAGCTCAGAAGGCCTTCATCTTGAAGGAAGCTAAGTGAAGGAAGGGAAAGCTCAGTGAGAGAAGACTTTCGGACAGAGTTTCAGGTGCTGGAAATTTCATCAGCAGATTGAATCTCATATATCAACAAAAGTAAAGTTATAAGGGGCGCTACCGTGAATTTATAATGGATTCACATAGCTGGTGCATGGCTGATGATGAACCATGATTAGTGGATCAGAAGCCACGTGTTACAAGCAAAGAAAATGTGCAGTTTCTAGAAGAGCACAAAATACACGTGAAGTAAAGAAAGCTGACAGCTCGTCACCGCTCAACGGTAAGGAGGTGGCGCATGAGCGTGACCCGGTCTGGTTCTTCCTTGTTTGATTTCTTTTATCCTTCTCCCTATGCTAGTTTGACCCATTCCGATTCATTTGATGTGTCTCCAGGTCTCCACTCAAAATGTGTGAATAATGCTTGTCCTTCTGCGTCAAGCTCTTCAAAGTCTTGATGTAATCTCCGAGCCATGCTTCTAGTGTCGGGTCCATGACTGGTCTTGAGACCCATGTCATCAGTTATAGTGCATTTGCTTCCTGGGTTGGAAGGACACTAGATGTAGGCATTGTTGGCCGAACCAGTATAAAAACATTGTTTGCTTTTCTCTATTCCTGCATTTTTACTTTACAGTCGACCTTACATTTAATGCAGTCAACTACGTTTTTTCCGCTGCATACTAATTTTCATTACTTGCATTTCAAGAAAGTTTGAAAAGTTTCATACTTTGATTTCAAGATTGTGAAAAGATTTTGTTTTTTATAAAACACCAATTCACCCCCCCTCCCCCCTCTTGGTGTAAAAAGAAGCCTACCTGTTTTTGAACAATTGGCACCAGAGCTGGTTTTCATAAGATATTTGAAAATCTAGTCGACTATGTTTTTCTTTGATTCGACTAAACCTGGGGATGGCTTTCTATTTTCAAACTTTTGGTGAAGGTGCTTCAACAAACAGACCTCCTCTGTTTGCTGGTGAAAATTATCCTTTTTGGAAAATCAGAATGAAAATCTTTCTTGAATTGCAAGATAAAGGAATTTTGGATGCCACTTTAAATGGTCCATTTGTGCCTACAAAAACTGTTGAAGAGAAAATTGTTTTAAAACATTTCACTTAGTGGACTGCTGATGAAAATAGAAAAGCTCAGTATGATATTAAAGCTAGAAATATTATTGCCTCTACACTGACTGTTGATGAATTTTTTAGGATATCTCAATGCAAATCTGTAAAGGAAATGTGGGATGTCTTAGAGGTAACTCATGATGGCACAGATGAAGTAAAGAGAGCAAGAAAGAACTCCCTGATACAAGAGTATGAATTGTTCATAATGAAAGCTGGAGAAACCATCTATGATGTGCAGAAACGATTCACTCATATTGTATATCATCTCATAGCTCTCGGGAAAGTATTCAACAAAGAAGAAATCAATATAAAGATTCTGAAAAGCCTGAACAGAAACTAGCAACCAATACTCATAACAATCTCTGAATCCAAAGATCTCACAACGATGAACATGGCTACCTTGTTTGGCAAGTTACGTGAACATGAGTTGGAACTTGGTAGATTAAAGGATGAAGAAGAGATTGAAGAGAAGAAGTCCATTGCTCTAAAGGCTACAAGCAGGAACAACTCTGAAACAGACATGGACGAGAAAGAATTGATGACCTTGATGATAGTCAACTGACTAACCATGTAGGTCAAGGCAGAAAGAATAGCTTCATCAAAAATGTTGTCCAGTGTTACGAATATGGAAAGGATGGACACATCAAGCCTGATTGGCCTGAATTAAAGCCTAAGCAGAAAGGCAAGAAAAGATTCCCTCAAAGCAAAAATCTGAAAAGTAAAGGACCATACATTGCTTGGGAGAACATAGATTCTGAAAGTTCAAGTGATTAAGATGTTGATCAAGAGGAGGAATCCAACTTGTGCTATATGACTGGAGTAACATGAGACGATTACGACAGTGATGCAGACATCTCAAATGAACCAGTAGAAGTCAAGTATGATCTGTTGCAAGATCGCTGTAAAGAACTACATGATGAAGCAACGCGACGACAAGACAAGGTTAATTGACTAAACTCTTAGAGAAGAGACTATGAACATAGGATTAACAACCTTGTTGATAAGAATGAAAAATTAGAAAAAGAATTAAATGAAGCTTTATTATCTGCTAAAGATGTTAAAATTGAAACTGTTACAGTAGAAAAAGCTTGTGAAAATTGTCCTACACATATTGAAAAGATAAATTACTTTACTAGCACGCTAGCTAAGTTTACTCAAGGTAGAGACAATTTAAATGTTGTATTAAAATCATCTGGTAGAGCTATATACAATCAAGGAATAGGATACAAAGCTATATCTAACAAAACCAATGCTAAAAGATATATTGATTTAAGTAAACCTGCTAAAAATGCATGTTTCTATTGTAATTGTGTTGGTCATACTGTTAGAAATTGTTATTATAGAAATGTTGTTGTTCTTAAAGGATTGTGTGTATGGATACCAAACGAACAAATGAGAAAGACTGATAATCATGGATGATGAGTCGTTATTTCTTGAACTGTATTTAGTTTATTGCACTTAAATAAACCAGGGAATTGTGTTTAATTGTCTGTTATTTCTCAATTTTCCGAATTCTACTTAATTTGGTCGAAAATTCGTAATTGTGCTAATTTGGGTTTTCTGAGCTGATTAAGTGCATTTTGGTTGTAGGGAAATTTTGGGAAACATCATTTGGAGCATTGGGGAAGGTGGCGTGATCATTCAAGACTCAACATTTAGTCACTTCCATTTTAATTAAGTTGTAATTTCGTTTTCTAGAAGACCTTAATTAGAATTAGGTGTTTTGGACCCTTTTGGGGGCAATTTTGTAAAAAACACCAATGTGTAGGACATGTGCCTTTTAGGTTAGGGTTTTTATTTTGTTGTGGACCCCATTTGGAGGGAGGCTCTCGGTTTTTAGATGGTAATACCGAGCCACACTCTTAGACACTTCATACTTTTGGGTTTTAGAGCTTTTCTCTCTAGGTTTTCATGTATGAAGACACTCTCATGGAGCTTGCCATAGATTTTTCAGTTTTGGGTTATATGAATGAACAAGTTGCAGATTTTATTCCTCTCTTGCTTTAATCTTATTTGTATTGGCTTGGTAGAAGTATATGACCATCCATTTCTCTCTTCATTTCCTTGTTGTTGATGTTGGAGCTTGAGCTTGTAAGCTTGTCTTTGCCTTTCCATGGTGGTTGTTGGTTTTGAGTGACTTTATATTTCGTTTTCCTCTCCTTTGCTGTTGTTCCTCACGTTTTTCTTTGCATTTTATTTGGTTGGATGATAAAAATGGAGTTCTATATGAGTTTTGGGTTGAATAGAGCTTAACTTGATGTGTGGGTGTTGTGGTTTGGGCTCTTTCTTCTTGCTTTTCGTTTTTGTTGTTTAAAACAAGGAATGGACAATATCTTTGTGTTGTTATGGTGGCTGGACAGAGCTGGAGTTGATGGTTTAGGTTTTATTTTCGTTTTTGCAAAGAAAGTTGAAGAAAAGTTAGTGTTAGAAGTGGATTGATGAGTAGAAGTTTGTGTTTATTGCTCTTGAATCATTTTGCAATTGAAAGTTTGGATTTCCTTGGTGCATTCACGTTGTTGATGGGTGAAGAAAGAGCATTTTAATGTTTGTGTTGGTGAAGAAAACGAAAATGGTGTGTAGAAAGGAGAGAGAATGATTCATTTAATTTTTGCCACTTTTGGCCAAGCAAAAGGAGATGCTTCTTTTACTAAAGGAATTTTTTTCCACTTTGGCTTTGCCTCTAGCATTGTAATTGCCAAGAATGGCTTTGAAGAAGGGGATGTATTGTGATTGTTTTCCTTGCTTTGACTTTGCTTACATGGCATATTGATTGGACCATCCAAAGTATATTCCATTTACACATTGGTTTGAAGCACTTTTTGTTGCCACTTCTTTCTTGCTAACGTAAATTGTGTGCTTTGGTGTGTGAATTCATTTCTTTGCTGCATAGAGGAGTGAGGGCACGGTTTCAAATGGGTTAATTTAAGTATATTTTAATTCCTTTTGAGAAATGGTGCACATGGGGACAAAAAGACAACAAATTGGATGGTTTCTTGAAGAGTAAAAATTGAAGTAGACTTGGTGGAGTGTGGGTCACGGCCATGTGCCTTTTCTTGGCCATTTGGACTTTTAAAATTAATTTTTAATTGTCATTTAGTGAAAGTAATTTGCTAGGATTAAATTAGGTTTGTTGGTTTCTTTTGTTTTCAATTAAATTGCTTAGTAGGTTGAGTTGTTTTTATGTGTTTAAGTTAGTTTTTCATTTAATTATTTTTAACTGTATTTTCTAATTAATTGGTAGCAGTGTTTGATGTTCAGATGTTGTCTACTTTGTTTAGTTGTTTCAATTTAATTTCTATGGTAGCTTAATTTAATTCAGTCGGTCATTAGCCATATTGCAAAGTTTCCCTGAGGTTTCTGAACTGTGACTGTGTAGCAACTCTGATCTGGTTAATATCAATTATGTGTTTGCACCTACAATTGGGTATACGCTTAGTTGCCTAGTTGGTGTTACATCTTCGCTTAGTTGATGGAACTATATGGTGTAAATCAGAGTTGATATTAAACTGCGTTCACTTAGTCCGCAGTTATGAATACAGATTTAACCGTCGCTTAGTCGGTTAACTCTGTGTGGATTAGAGGTGATGGGAAACATTGTGATTAGGTTAATGACTTCCTGTTTTCATTCCGTGTCGATTCCGTATTATTTACAGTATTGTTTGCATTTCTGTCGTTAAATTCCTGTATTTGCCGTAATTGAATTCTGTTTTCATCTGTGTTTCCACAAAATGATCACAACCCGCCCCCCTCGTGTTTGACTCAATTCTTGAACCACAAAATTGGTCTTTGGGAGACGACCTAGGGGTCATTCCTTAGTTATACTGCATTTCTTATATGCAATCAAATTTGTATGGGCCGCGACACCCATCAATGGACCCAAAGTTAAATGGGTACCAACAACCAAAACTTAAATTGTTTTGCAAGATATAAAGCAGATGCAGTATAATCAAATCTTGCATATTGCTAAATTTGATTGGTTGTTGTTGTGTGTTAACATGAATATATTGTCTATTAGGTGGATTGATTGTTTGAGCTTAAAAACTCTATTTTCATAAGTCTTAGTCGACTACGATTTTAATTCATTCGACTATGTTTTGCATGTGTTTCTAAAACTCTGTTTTTATAACGTTAAAATTTGAATCTTGGGGTAAATTGCAAAATCTTTGTCACGTCTCTCTCTCTTATATATATATATATATATATATATATATATATATATATATATATATATATATATATATATTTGTGTGTGTGTTTGTGTTAGTCTGTTGTACTCAAACACAGTGTAAATCAAAACCCTTTATCTGATTCAAGATTGACCCCTTCCTTGTTTTGAGCAAATGGTTGCTTCTTCATCAAGACCTGGAAAGAGACCTATGTCAGCAAGAAGAGAAGTTGATCCTTTTGGTTGGTTTAGTGACGATGATCAAAGAACAAATTATATCTACAATTGAGGTTTTAAAGAAGTTATGTGACATAAATGGTTGAGCATCTCTTTTTATTGAAATTAAGGATTCAAATTTCAAGAATGGCTTATCAGGGATGGTGTGTCAAAATTTGTGGAGATGGAAGGAGACTGTTATCCAAACCTAGTCAAAGTGTTTTACTACAACTTGAAGAGAGATGGAAGTGGACTTAAATCTAAAGTGAAAGGAGTTAACATCACCATTGATCAATCAGTCTGGGAAAACATAGCAGGCCTTCAACAAGAAGGAATTTTATCACAACATGGAATGACTGGTTTTAACAGCAAAGATGTTTACAAATGTCTCTTAAGAAATCCTACTTCTGGAAAAGAACAAAAAGAATTTAGTGTCAGAAATCTGCTGATGGATGAGTGCCTTTGTGCATACGTAATTACTTGGATTCTTCTTCCTAAAGAGGATGATCAATCATTACTAAATGAAGAGGACATGAACTTGATATGTGCTCTACTATCTGACACTCCAATAAAATGGCCCTTCACAATTCGGGACCACATGATGAAGTTCATTAAAAGCAAAGGACTACGTTTACCATATGGGGTCTTCATCAGCAAAGTGCTACAGCTGCAACAAGTGGATCTCACAAACGAAAAAGTAATTCATTGCAACAAGAGTAATGCTATGGAAACACATTTCTTAAATTCTGTTGGAATTGTCAAATTAATTGATGAATGGACCATGATTGATGACATTCAATCTACAATTGAAGCGGATCCTCGGAATATTGATGCTTCAAGATATAAGTTTCATCCTCTAAGCACATTTGAAGGATATGTGGATAGAAGATTTGACATATTAGACAATAAGCTAATTATGATGCAAAAATCTCTATATGAGCTCCAAAGAAAAATAGACAATGCACTACATATAAAGGCATTCGATGAATCATCAATTGGTGACACCGACAGTGGTGTAAACAGTGCTGACAAAAAGATTGAGGAATCTTCTGAATCAGAATAAAGTTTTGTTTACCCTGTAGTGTTTAGAGTCATAAACTATGCTTTTCTGTTTTGTATGGCTTAGAATGCCATCTTTTGTTTGTTTTTGCTCCTTGATTGCTTCTATCAATGTAATATTTTTTTTTATCAAGGAAATAAAATTTAGTTTGAATCTAATTCAGTTGCCTTAACTTGATTAATTGAAATCTGATATGCTGAATGTTGAATGATTCGACTATAAAATGATTGAAGTCGATTATGTTTAATCTGTTACACATCTTTACACATTGACTTCTATTGTTTTTTATCATATTTACTGCATAACTAATATGCTTGATCTGGAAAAGGTCTTTGAAAGGTTTTGCAAGAAGAACATTGCTTTGGAAATTACAAGTGGAATTCAACAACTTGGAAAAGCAATGCATTCAACTGCGCAAATAATGCAATCGACTGATCATAACAGGGTTACAAATTCCAATTTTGGAATTTCTTTTTCTTTCATTGATTGCTTATTTTGATTATCAGTTATCATCTCTGATCTAATTGATTTTAAATATCTTGGTTGAGATAATATTGTGATATTGTTGATGATTGTATCATTGCATAAACTATTTGATATCTTATCTTTGATACAACTCTAGTACTATATTGTTTGTATACTCTGTGATATATTGCATATTGCATCTGATCTGGTTTTGATATCCATGCATAATGGTAGGGGGAGTATTACATTTTACACATTTTTCTTCACATGCTTGCATTTCAGGGGGAGTTATCATTTACATGTGATTAAATGTGATAGGGAGAGTATAATTGCATCTTGAAAATTGCATATACTTTTTGATGCATCTGATAACGGTCTAAAAACCGTTATTTTCATACTTAAATTTGATAGTAAAACACACCCTTTATGGCTTAGAATGAGCTTTAAATCAAGTAAAACATTTAGTTGAGTCTCTTGAGAGTCAAAAGTTGGTTTTAGCGATATTATGCTTGTTTTACATTGTTTTGCAGGGTTTTGAGATGAATTAAAGATGGAAGTGAAGTAAGGTGGACTTAAACCCAAGAAAAAAGAAGAAAAATGATGAAAAGAAGGGTCAAGTGAGCTGTTGAGCACCAGAATGGTTCGCTGAGCACTCAAAGCGATTAGAGGGAAACCGCTCAGTGGCAAAACTAATTGCTGAGCGGTCAAAGCAGCAAGAGGCAAACCGTTGAGCGGTGAATTAGGCGCTTGAGCGGTTGTCTATTTTTTTAGCTAGATTCTGTAAATCTTTCTGTTATCTTTATGTTATCTTTTTGGGCTTATACATAGCCTCAGTGCGAATTAGAAGGGGATTTTTTTGGCAGAGAGAAACGTCTAGAGCTATTCCACACACCTTGGAGGAGGTTCTTTGGATGCTTAGGCTCCAATCTACCAAGTTTAGGGTTATTTCTTCCATTCTTTCATCATATTTCATCTAGTTTCACCATGAATATGATGAAGTAAAACCTTTGTTGTTGGGGAAATATGTAATCTTTTGAAACTCTCATATATTCAAATTCTTATTTATTTCATATGCTTGTCATATACTTATTTATGATTTTTTGGGTTCTCATCTGTGCTTTAATGCTTTTATTGTTTAACTCATTCATTAAAAGCCATTAGTCTTTATCGATATGGGGACGTACAGTAATGTCATGAACTGGTGAGAAATTCCTTGATTATGCCAATATCACCTAGGGATAGGGGTAGGACGATCAATTGAGCGGTCTCCTTAAGCTCTAGCACTCTCCTTTCACTTTCAAGAGTTTTTTAGAGAGATTTCCCCACTTTCTCATCACTCACTCACCAAAAATTCAACTTTCTACCATTGCTTTGTTAAAGTTTAGGGTTTTTGGTTGAGGGATTTGCATTGGAGAGGACATACATCATCAATTGATCAATTTTTCTGCAAGCATTCACAATCTCCATTCAAGTAAGTATGCAAATTCATGTTTAGGGTTTCTATTTTGGGGATTTCTTGATGAACATGCTTAGGAATATGATAAATTGGGGCTTTTGATTTCTATGCATGAATTGATAGAATAGGAACTGTTTGAACCGATTGAATTGCATGATTTTGGTATGGATTGATGAAATTAGCAAAAGAGTGGAGATTAGGATCATTTAGGAAAGGATTTTGAAAAACCCTAACCGTCACCGTGATAGGTGTCACGGCCCATACAAATTTGATTGTTGATGGGCTGTCGCAACCCACACAAATTTGATTGCATAATAAGAATGCAGTATAGACTAGGAAGTGACTCCTAGGCCGTCTCTCAAGGACCAAATGTGGTTCGAGAAATAGGTCAGACACTCAATGGGGGGGATTGAAAGATTTGGTGAATGCGGATGAATTAAATTAAAAGACGGATGCAAACAGAAATGTAAAACGGAAATGCGGACAGAAACATAAAAATGGAATCAAATACAGAATAAAAACGGTTGGTCATTAGCTCAATTACTATGCTTCCAATCCCAGATTAAAGACAAGTACACACTACTCTAATCCAAATCCAACACGAATCACCCAACTAAGCGAAGGCTAATTCGGTCTTCAAAATTGCAAACTAAGCGAATGCAATGCTCAAATCTAATCAGTCATGCACCATACAGTNTAATCAACTAAGCGAAGATTAAACACCGATTAGGCAACTAAGCGTATACCCAATCGCANGCACACAACAGATTAAATATTGAGCCAACTNAGAGCAGCAGTATGGCAATTAAAGTTCAAAAGTCTCAGGGAAGCAAAGTAACGTTGTNAACAACCAACCCGACNAATTTAAGCTAACATCANAATTAAATTATCACGACCGAACAAACCAGACAACATTAAAATAAAAATAAAAATAAAATACTAGACCCCAACACTATAACGAACAATTATNTAGTACAGTTAAAATTATTTAGATGCAACACTAAATTAAAGAAATGAAAAACAACTCAACATACAAGACAAAATATTTAAACGCAAAAGAAATAAAATGCACCATACTCTCAAAGAAAGAAATTAATGCAACTCCTAAATATATATATATATATATATATATATATTATAAAAGAAAAACAAGTTTCGGTTCATGTATCAAGAAAGAAAAAAATAAGGAAATTTTTGTATAGCAAACCGTGACCAAATGAATCACGCCTCTGCACCATATTTTTAAAAGCAAGGAAGTGCATGGAGAAGAAAATTTGGTGCAAAGTTTTGTGAACCATTGAACTCAATAAATAAACAATAAAAAAAACGTAAGAGCTTAAATGGGATTGTTGGAAGTGACGTTCACCTAGAAAATTAAAAACCTTTAAACATTAATCTATGTGCATTCCAGCAAGATGAAATGATGTCTGCATGCTGCAACAGCTAGCTTCACTCAAAAATAAAATCACCGCTCTTCCATTCAACAAAATGAGAACAACGTTTGCACCAAGAAAAGAAAAAGTAATTTGATAAAAAAAAACGTGAATCAAGCTGCTTGAATCACCGTCTGCTTCTAAGAAAATAGAATGTGCTTCCAAAAACAATCATGAGCCATCATCGTTTATGCTTTAAAATATATGCTGGACATAAATTCTTGAGACCATGAGTGCAGCGCTTCTCCCCTCATCCAAAATACATCACGGTTGACATCTTTTTAAGACAAAAAGTGCTCTCCAAAATAACGTTTCCAGCCCCTTCTCTTTTTCAATTGCCAAGAGTTGTCTCTCCAAGTCTGCAGCCAAATTCCTTTTAAAACAAAAGTGACGGCTGGCTTCTTAGCAAGGCCATGTGTCCTAAAATTAGGGTGGGATCCACCCTAAAAATAAAAGGAAACCCTACGGCAAGTGTCCTACAATTTTGGGCCCCTCACGATATTTTTAACAATGGCCCAATGTGCAAAGGTTTGTCCAAAAAGTTTAAACAGTTAAAATTACAATACAACTAAAATTTAAAATGTCTAATTTGAGAGTCTTGAATTTATTTGGTGTCCTCCAAATGTCCCAAATTGTGTTTCCATAATTTTCTCTGAAAATAATAATGCAAATAATTAGCTCATAAAATTCAAATTAATTAAAATTAGAATTTCCGGTCAGATTAAGCACTATTAGCGAAAACGGGAAAATATCGGACATTTAAACACAATTCCCTGATTAATTCTAGCACAATAAACTAAGTGAAATCAATAAAATATCGACTCATCAAAAATAGATCACACTTAGTCTTTTGCACTCCTGGGCAAAACCAAGACGAAAACCAGGGAACTACTCAAACATCAGGGAATTAACACAGACTTAGCACACAGAGAACAAAGACTCACAACGAAAGAAACAGAATTACACAGCTCTCAAGAAATCTGGACAAAGAAGAGGAAGTAGACAGTATCCAACACAGAATCAAGGAAAGCGGATACTCATGAAGTCATCCAAGCAGTACAAAGCATGACAAAATGATCAATCAGTTCAAGAGGTGAATCAAAAGCAACAGAACCTCATAGATGCACTATCAGTGTTTCTCTCAAGTGTCTAGGGTTAACAAATTCAACTCAATGCACTCAAGAAAGAAAGCAACAAACAGACTTGGCAAGTCTCTAACATCAACACTCAAAACATATGCATGTTCAAATCGAAAGGTCTTTATGGATGCAATGAGGTCAAGGAAAAAGGGAGGATAAATATGGATGAGAAGATACAAACCAAAGGAAATAGAGGAGCAATGGGGAATAAGTGAAAACACAGTAAAATCACACCCAAAACCCTCTAATTCAATCCTCTTCTTGACTCCATTATTCACACAACAAATTTTTTTTATTTTTCTCATTTTTTCTGTATATTTTTTTCTTTTTTTTTTTCATCTTGTCTCTTTTCTTTTCTCTCTTTTCAGAATACAACTTTAACAGACAAGATACTCATAATATTCACAAAACAAAAGCAAGAAGAGGAACCAATCTAGCCAATTCATCATAATCTCCTAGGAGACCACACTTATTCTCAAAACAATTCCAAAGCTCCAAAATTCCCTAAGGTTAAGGTAAACATGGTTTTTCACATAGGGCTAGTGTATGAGCTTCAAAACAAAGAAATGCGAAAAGTATAGGCTCAAAGGGGCTATCAATGGATCACAATAAGGTAGGCTCATCTGGCTAGAGAGGCTCAACAACAAAATTGCCTTTATCGCTTCCAAACATNCATATCAATCAAGAATAATCAACAAGAGTCAAGCCAAGGCATATGTGCAAGCAATCAAGAGTCATATCATACACAAGAAAGAATATCAAGTGGCCCAAATCTCACACAAGGTAATTTTGTCACAGTCAATTCAACTCTCAAAAATCATAATCATCTTTCCAAGCAGAGAAAAGCAAGGATATCCAACAAATCAGAGTATCAATGAAGTAAAAGGACAAGTCTACAACCTAAACAAAGTCCAAGAATCAAGAGAAACATGCAAAACTGTATACAAGACAAAACAAAAACTACCTAGAAAAAAAAAATTTAACGCAAAAAAAATAAACAAATCAAAGAAAAATCAGAATCTCCCCTAATATACCACACTTAAACTACACAGTATCCTAAATGTGTCACAAGCATAAGATCAGAATCATAACAATAATCAACAGATCAAGGACAAATGCAATTCAAGTGGGAAAGGAGGAGAAGGGAAAAGAAAAACTCCCCTGATCATGGTGGCAGTTGCCAATTTTGGACTTTTAGGGAGAGATCTTTCACCACGGGATTCAGCAAGGAAATGCTGAGGAGGAACTGCTTTAGTCTCCAGATTTGATCAAGTAGGGAGATGTCCTCCATAGCTGGATCTAATAAGAAGTGAATGTTGATGAGCGTGTTCAGCCGATGCCTATTGATATTCAAGCTCTTGTGTATGCGAGCACCTTTGTTCTCCATTGTGGGTGCTTGTTGATCAAATTCATATGTACCTCCTGCAACATGGTTAGTGCAACGTGGTTCCACAAAACTAACATGCAGGGGTATAACACCTAATCCCAGTGTAACATGCTGAACATCAGATATACTCTCTGTACATGAATCATTTTCAAATTCAGAAGCAATATCAAAAACAAAATTCGATTCATGTTCAGTGCATGGAGAATAAACATTCAAACAAGATGGAAAAAGTTGTTTCTCATCATGCAAAGAGTGAAAATCAAAAGCATGCTCATCAATATCATCAACAACATAACTATCAACAACATAATTATCAACAACGAAATCAATCATAGGTATGTCTACCTCTACTTCCTTGAATGTGGCTAAAGTGGTGGAAGATGAAAATTGTCTACCTGACTCAAATTCACTACTTATACCTGCCTGGTCCTCCGAATCTTCATCAGTCTCCTCAAGTGCAAGAGTGGGGACATAGGAGGGTGGGAAAGTAGATGGCGCAGTAGTAGACTCATGACTCTGCTCCCCATCTCCTATGTGGATGGCATCATCATCATCTGGAAGCTGAACAGCCTGAAATGGTGATTCCTCCGAAACATAAGACTGTTCCTCAATGAGTTGAGTGGCCGTCTGCCCTATCTGGTTGCTCAAACTCTGAATTGACGCTCTGATCTCTTGCATGAACTGAATGTTCTGCATGGCCATCTGCCTAAGTAAGTCATTCAATGTAGGCTCAAAAGTAGAAGGTTGAGGAGCTATTCGGGCAGGAGCATCATACTGCTGACTCTGGTATTGCTAGACTGGTGGAGGCATAGAAATATTCTGAGATGGTTGATATTGCTGTGGAGCGTCATACCATCCCAAGCTAGGATCATTCCATCCAGGATCGTTGTTGCAACCATACTGAGCAGGGAAGAATTCATCCAAGAACATATGCTTAAGATCTTCCCAAGAAGTGATGGATCCAGGAGGAAACAATACAACCAATCCCTTGCTGCTTCTTGTAATGAGTGTGGGAATGCCCTTAAGAACATGTGATCAACCGGGACATGAGGAGGTTTCATTGAAAAGCAAATGGTGTGGAACTCCTCCAAATGTTTATGTGCGCATTCACTTGCAAAACCATGAAACTTAGGCAACAAGTGTATCAGTCCATAGGGGAGAACACAATGAACATCATCCTCGTTAAGTGAAGCTGGCTCCCTAGGAGCACTCTCAAGAATGAGAGGATGAGTCCGGAAGGAGAATATGCATGAGAAGCAATATCAGAGTTAGATCCGGAAGGAGAATCATAATCATAGACACAGGTAGAAGAAGCAGTATTCACATAACCAAAATAGGTAGACATAGGAAAGAAGGGGGAAAAGAAGAATGCAATGAAAATATGCAACTAAAGATACCTAAATGCAACACACAATGACGAACACACAAAACTGAATATCACACTCACAACACAAGACAAGACACAACACACACTAACACCACAAAAGACCTAAAACCGAACCTTTGGTCCCCGGCAACGGCGCCAAAATTTGATGGGTTGTCGCAACCCACACAAATTTGATTGCATAATAAGAATGCAGTATAGACTAGGAAGTAACTCCTAGGTCGTCTCTCAAGGACCAAATGTGGTTTGAGAAATAGGTCAGACACTCAGTGGGGGGGGTTTGAAAGGTTTTGTGAATGCGGATGAATTAAATTAAAAGACGGATGCAAACAGAAATGTAAAACTGAAATGCAGACAGAAACATAAAAACGGAATCAAATACAGAATAAAAACGGTTGGTCATTAACTCAAT
>NC_028351.1:18808723-18827146 GCF_000741045.1 Vigna radiata var. radiata
ATATATATATATATATATATATATTATAAAAGAAAACAAGTTTCGGTTCATGTATCAAGAAAGAAAAAAATAAGGAAAGTTTTGTATAGCAAACCGTGACCAAATGAATCACGCCTCTGCACCATATTTTTAAAAGCAAGGAAGTGCATGGAGAAGAAAATTTTGGTGCAAAGTTCCGTGAACCATTGAACTCAATAAATAAACAATAAAAAAAAACGTAAGAGCTTAAATGGGATTGCTGGAAGTGGCGTTCAGCTAGGAAATTAAAAAGCTTTAAACATTAATCCGTGTGCATTCCAGCAACAGCTAGCTTCATTCAAAAATAAAATCACCGCTTCTTCCATTCAACAAAATGAGAACAACGTTTGCACCAAGAAAAGAAAAAGTAATTTGATAAAAAAAACGTGAATCAAGTTGCTAAATCACCGTGTGCTTCTAAGAGAATAGAATGTGCTTCCAAAAACAATCATGAGCCATCACCGCTTATGCTTTAAAATATATGCTGGACATAAATCCTTGAGACCATGAGTGCTGCGCTTCTCCCCTCATCCAAAATCCATCACGGTTGACATCTTTTTAAGACAAAAAGTGCTCTCCAAAATAACGTTTCCAGCCCCTCTCTTTTTCAATTGCCGAGAGTTGTCTCTCCAAGTCTGCAGCCAATTTCCTTTTAAAACAAAAGTGACGACTGGCTTCTTAGCAAGGCCATGTGTGCTAAAATTAGAGGGGGTCCACCCTAAAAATAAAAAGAAACCTTAGGGCAAGTGTCCTACAATTTTGGGCCTCTCACAATATTTTCAACAATGACCCAATGTGCAAAGGTTTGTCCAAAAAGCTTAAAAAGTTAAAATTACAATACAACTAAAATTTAAAATGTCTAATTTGAGAGTCACTAAAAGAAAAATGACTTTTTATAACGTACAAAAATGACTTTTTATAACGTAGTTACAGGAGATATAGTTCTGGGCAATATAATAAGTTTGCGCATTTTATAACGTAGCAGAAATATACGTTATAATACATTCAACATATTATAACGTAGTTTCTGAAATACGTTATAATATGCACAATGAGATATTATGACGTAAATTTATTTGTACGTTATAATTTTTTAATGATAACATGTATTCAATATAATTTTTTTTAAAAAAAAAAAATTATTAATTATTATAATTGACATCAGTTCCCATCTTTTTCTTTCTTTGGTATACGCAATCTGAAAGTCCAGTAATGGGAATTTGAATACTAAAAACCGAATGCTCGATAGCTAATAAAATATTGAAATTATAAACCAATGAGAGTGATAGATAATTCTAAAGGCTAAAATATCGAAATTATAACCCAAACACCGTTTTCCATGAGGCTTCGAATATAACCAAATTTGCAGTATATATAATATATTAACTGTAGATCAATATTTATTATTACAAAAAATTAAAGTCTGCATAACTAATATAAGTTTAGAGGAAAAATATGCATGATCTATTACAAAAATGAAAGACTTCCATCATTTATCCGTTATCATCCTTCAAGCACAACATCAAACCTTTACTTTCAGCTGAAGGAATATTTTTAACATTTGATTCATCTTGATCAATGGTTGTTGCTGAGATGTCAAGAACAACATGATGACCAACTTGCACACAGCAAAATATATATTTTGTAGCAGCCAGTTAGTTTTTGATAGAGTAGTAAATATCAATTAATACAAATATTTATTATTAAGATAATAGTAATACATAACACAGAAAACAATGTTTCATAACAGTTATTTGTTATGACACAATAAAGATAAAAAAATTAGCATTAAAAAACTTCATTATATAAGTCGTGACTAAACATAATACACCCATGACGAAATCCTTATAGTTTGTTAATGTTTGCCTTATAGAACTTAGAAGTTCTATGAAAAAAATTATTCATAGAAGTTACAATTAAACTGATTTTCTAGTAAATAATCATTTTAAAAGGAAAAAATAATTAGCAGACTTGAATAAATTAAATTTAATCACCTGTAACCCTCTATCAATAACCACTTTCAGTGCACCAATGGACTTGTATCGCCTTTTAAATTCTTGTTCAGATGTTATTTGAGCATCTATATCTCTATCTATCTCAACAACAATCTGTAAATTTTTGTATGCATTATTATCAGGAATCCATTTGATTTCAGGTGCAACATCAACAATCACATCATATCTGGAAAAGTGGAATTAATGAGAATAATTAATATAATTGCCTGTATAGTTATTGTCTAACTATGTTATCATTATTAATGATAATCTAAATGTTTAACTTATAGGTTACCTAAGAGACCCAAGAGAAGAATATGTCTCCTCCATCTCAGAAAACTTAGTAGCTATGCGTACTAAGTCCTGCAAAGCCCTCCCAGTAACCTATAAACAAAATTAGTTATCAAAGGCCAAAGTGTAAGATCAGAATAATAGTTGATCAATGATGTACTTTATTCAGTAATAACATCAAACAAAAGATCAGAAAAATATATAGAAATCTTTAATCTGTTTATCAGTATCAAGTCCTCATATCAAAGACAATATTATTTGCACAGTTGAAATCAATGAGCTATTAGATAACACTATTAAATAGACTTGGGTAATGAGGAAAGGTCAATGGTAAGTTTATGCTACTGCAATGTGCATGAACAAATAAGCTTGTCTTTCAAGAATGAAGATTTCAATGAGGTTTGTGATGGATATGACTACTTTGTAGTTATGAAAATAACAGATATAATTGCAAATAAAAACACAATTAATCTAAAATAGTTTAATACACTATCATGAAGAGATAAAGTAAGGATATAAAAAATAAGAAAATAGAAACTATATCACAACATACCAAAGTCATAGCATGTGAAAGTGTCCTTCGAAATCCAATAGATTCAATAGTAGCCTTCTGGACATTTTGTCTCCCAACATAACCAATAAGAATGTCTTCTGGAACTTTCTTTCCCGGACGAAATCCAGGGACCTGTATTTAAAGCCATGCTAAAGTAGCTTACAAGACAACATACCATCCTCTGAAACCTGGATTCGTGACAATCTCAAGCAAACTATTTATGATATATGATGATGAACAAATTATTATATGATAAGATAGAACCCAGCCGTAAGATTGTGAAGTTTAGTAACAATTAATTTTCTATGAGAAACAACACAGACTAAAGAGATCATAGTAATAGTTTCAAATTTAGAACCCAGAAGTTAGAAAAGGAAAATCTCCTTTGGCATACAAATAAATTGCACTATATTTGCAAACAATAATTTGCAGCATATTTGAGTCAGGTAACATTTTGTTGAATTGATGTATAGAGCATAAGTAACCCAATATCACCTTTGCTTGCTTCCTAAATTCTGCTATGACGCTTTTATAACAATCCTCACATACCAATGGTGGTACCTCCACATGCAATTTAACCTGCAAAGGGAAAGAAATATAAAAGTAAATGTTCAATGATATGTACTTTGGACAAAGAGATATGATTACCATTATCTAAGGTTTAATGATGCTTGCATAAATTTAGAATCAAATATAACCCCCTCCTCTTTATGTAACAAAATATGCTCATGTTGAAGAGAAAAATTGTCCATTGTTGATATAATAGATTTCCAAAAAAATATCTATGTCAAACTTCATCAGAACCAAAATCAGAATAACATACTACAGTCCAGAATATTCATATTCAAATACCTCCTAGTGATCTGCTCTTGAGAAAACTCTGCAGCATTAAAGCCCTCCTATTGCATACTTACAAGCACATTTCTTCTAGGCTCCTCTAATTTCAGCAACCAAATATAACCCTAAATCCATAATTAAATTTGAAGTAGATTCTCATGCACGAGACTCAAAACACAGAATACAATTTTTTTTTCTTCAAGAATCAATTTGAAAACTAAATTAATGGGATAAAGAGGGGAAAAAATGTTACAGAGAAGAATATGAACAATAACTATTGATGGAAGAACGACTATGAGAAGATGATTGTAGGCGCGACGCGAATCATCGAAGCTTCTTCCAGAGAGAAGACATAGCGGAAAAATCACAAAAACTCGAAGAAGAACCAGAAACAGAGGATTAAACTTGATAGAAAAAGAAGGAAACCTATTCTGGACCAATTGATCGGTGTAAGTCAAAGTTGAATTGGTGTAAAAGGTTTTTGATGGTGAAAACAAGGTTTTAATCGGTGGAATCGAAGGGAAATGGTGAAAAGGAAAAGAAAACCCAACCGAGGGTTTAGATCTATGAATGATTCGGTGGAAAATGAAGGATAGAGGAAATGGAGATGATTCTGTGAGTGAAGAAGGCTTATCGTGATGATGAAAGACGATCGACGAGGAGATCTCTCTCGTGAAGGAAGAAAGAAGGATGAGACGAAGAACACAGAATAAAGGAATCAGATGAACACGGAAGAGAGGAATGAGAGTGAGAGTGAACGTGAAATGAAAAAGGAGGAAGAGATATTATACCAATTCACCCCCCACCCCTCCTCTTGGTGTAAAAAGAAGCCTACCTGTTTTCCAACAAAGACAACTACAACACTTCTTTCAACCACAACACCTATTTCAATTACTATTGTAGGACCCTAGAAGCTTAAGAGTTACCAAGTTGTAAAAAGTTAAAATTATTAAGTAAAATATAATGTTGTCAACTTTGACATGGTTTACTATTTTATTTCTAAATTTTCTTACAAATTTCAAATTGAGGTGATTCTTTTTCATTGGAAATTAGACTCAAAGATCTTCGGTTCAAGTACTCATACATGTATTTTTGACTTCAGGAAGGGGTTCAACTGGACTGTCGAAGTTGTGAAAGTTTTTCTGCATGTAAGCTAACATCTAACACAACTAAGACAACATCTACCACAACTAAAGACAACTACAACACTTATTTCAACTTCTAGTGTAGGACCCCAGAAGCTCAAGAGTTACCAAGTTGTATAAATTTAAAATTATTAAGTAAAATAGAATGTTGTCAAGTTTGACATATTTATAACTATTTTTAAAAATGTCAAATTGAGGTGATTCTTTTTCCATTGGAAACTAGACTCAAAGATCTTCTGTTCGAGTCCTCATACAAGTGTTTTAGACTTAGGGAAGAGGTTCAACCGAACTATCGAAGTTGTGAAAGTTTTGCTGCATGTAAGCTAACATCTAACACTACTAAGACAACATCTACCACAACTAAGGACAACTACAATACTTTTTTCAACCACAACACTTATTTCAACTACTACTGTAGGACCTTAGAAGCTCAAGAGTTACCAAGTTGAAAAAGGTTAAAATTATTAAGTAAAATCGAATGTTGTCAACTTTGACATGGTTTACTGTTTTATTTATAACGTTTCTTACAAATTTCAAATTGAGGTGATTCTTTTTCCATATGAAACTAGACTCAAAGAGCTTCGGTTCGAGTACTCATACTCGTATTTTCGACTTCGGGAAGGGGTCCAACCGGACTTTCGAAGTTTTCAAAGTTTTGTTGCTAGGGGCTTGCGTCCAAGCGCTCCTCCCTATGAGGCGCCCCAACGTGCGATTTCCGAGCAAGTTGCGCCTCAACGCCCTTTCGGTGGGGCACCTTAGCGCGAGTTGGAGAATATGCTCCAAATCCATAATTTTGGTGCTTTGTGTCAGAGAGGAGCATGGGTTGACCCTCCTTTGCAGGATAAAATGTTTATTTATGGACTAAGGGACCATGGTTGTCCCTTGGATAGATCTACAAGTGTGATAGAATGGAGGAATGGGTTTTGCACTTGTGCTAGTGAGTTTTTGCTACAGAAATCCGTGTGATAGGGTGCAATTGAGAGTTTCTGAAGTTTCAAGGAGGCAAAGGTGCTGCAAGGATTATGGAGAAGGATTCAAGCTTTGCAAGGGATGTATTCAATAGGTAAGGGGAGCAAACTCTAACTTTGATTTCTAAAATTTTGTTGGATGTGAATATGGTTTCAAATGCTTGGTCTTGTCATGATGAAGTTTATGAAAATTTTTGGTTTGGCTAAATGCATGGTATGATTTCAAATAGATAACCAAATGGGTTTTGTTATAACTTTGATATGTGAATTTTGTATGAACTTTATGATGAAAAATTATTGAATATATATTGGATTGATAGTGGATTTTCATTCTAGAATGTTGATATACATGTATAAGAAGTTTTTTATGGATTGGGTTGTAAAATTGGATAAGAAACATGAGGGTTTTACCTCACTTTTTATCAAAGACGAAAATAGTTTGTTTTGGATGGTTGATAAATTTTGGATGGATGAATTGACTGGTTTATGTGGAAATCTTTGGCAAGATGGAAGTCTGATGAGTAAATCATTAAGATGTTGATATTTTACAAGTTATGAGCTAAAAATCGGTAGATCTAAAGATGTGTTTTGATGAATAAAAATGGATGATGAGTTGTTGGGAAGTTCACTTCATTAATTGTGCATTTTAAAATATGTTTCACTGATGGATGAATGAGTGATGTGTATGATGAAGGTTGAAAAATAGTTATTTTCATATGTCATTTTAGACCTATTACTCCCTTTACTGCTTAGAATGTGTTAGAATCGCTACAACGGAATTATTAGCGTGGAACAAACCAAGAGGGGGGGGGGTGAATTGGTTATATACTTTTATCGTGCCTTTTATTATTTTTCTCTTAATTTTTCTTACTGAGCAGATAATTAAATATAAATAAAAGAGTAAGGGAAAGAGAAAAATTGCACAGGTGATTTTATCCTGGTTCAGATCACNCAGATCCTACGTCCAGTCGCTTATCTCAAACAAGATAAGCCTTTTTCACTATCACAAAACAATTACAAATATTNATCACAAAGAAAAAAACAATTTGTAAGAGTTTAGAAATACCACCTCTCTTGAAACCACAAGAGATGAACTTACACCTCCTTTGAATCTTCACAAAGGATGACCACCTCCTTCGAATGCTTCACGAAGGATGATTCTCTTCCAGGCACTTCCTCGGACACACCAAGGATGAACAAGTTATTCCTTTGTCACCGCAGTAGCACTTCAGGGCTTTGCAGATAAGAGTTTCCTTAGCTTCAACAATCTCACAGAGTTCTCAAAGAGTTCAGAGGTTTTTAGCACAAGGGAAGAGTTGTTTTTGAAATAAACAGTGAGCCAATTTATAGACTCAGCCCAATACCCTTCCATTCTTCGAAAACAGGCCATCTAACGCATTTAATCGATTAACATAAGTATTAATCGATTAAAATGAGTACAACGACTAGTTTTTCGAATCTGAAACCCCCAACGGCTAGTGTTAATCGATTATTCTCAGGAATAATCGATTAATTAATCGATTATTATTAGCTTTAATCGATTATTACAGGGGCAGTTGGGTTTTCAGTGCCAGCCTCGTTTTAATCGATTAAAACTGGGTTTAACAGACTAAAACAACTTGTTTGATTCTCAAAAATAAATTAACCAAGTATAAATTACATGAATCAACCCTAATACATATTTGAGCACTATTACATCAGCTTTGATTATTATCAAAGCTTTATAAAATACAGAGATCTTCAATTTGTCTTCATGGATCTTGACTTGTGCAAATCTGTTCATCATCAAAACTTCATCTTTTATTTTTTGCTAACATTCTCCCCCTTTTTGATGATGATAAAAAATTCTCATGAGTTTAAAGCTTTTTAATAATCTGAAACAAACACAACTCACGAAAGGAGAGATCATTAGAAAAATAAAGAGTTTAAACTATCTACTCCCCCTTTTTTATCATAAGAAAAAAATATGTGCTCCCTGATGAGTCGATATTTTATTGATTTAACTTAGCTTATTGTACCGAATTTAACTAGGGAATTGAGTTTAATTGTCTGTTATTTCCCCGTTTTTCGAATTCTGCTTAATTTGGTCGAAAATTCGTAATTGTGCTAATTTGAATTTTCTGAGCTGATTAATTGCATTTTTGGGTGCAGGGAAATTTTGGAAACATCATTTGGAGCATTAATTAGGGAAGGTGGCGTGATCATTCAAGACTCAACATTTAGTCACTTCCATTTTAATTAAGTTGTAATTTCGTCTTTAGAAACTTTAATCAAACTTAAGTGCATTTGGGCCCTTTTTGGTGGCAAAATTGTAGAAGCCCAATGTGTGGGACACTTTGCATAGACCCTAGGGTTTCCTTAGAGGTGGACCCCACCATTTTAAGTCTTGGAAGGCATTTTAGAATGGCAAGACCGAGACGCACACTTCTTGTCTCCACTTTTCATTTCACTTTGCATGTATGAACTCTCTCTTGGAGACCATGTAGGGTTTTACGATTTTGGGAACTATGGAATGACAAAGATCATATTTTTCTTCTTCTCTTACTTAAATCTTGTTTATCTTTTCTTGGTGGAAGTGAATCCCTCACCCATTTTCCTTTCATTTCTTCTTGAAAGTTGAGAGCATGAGCTTGAGTCTTGAGGTGGTTCTTTGCTTTTTCATGGTGGTTTCTTTGGTTGAATGAAGACCCATTTTCCNATATATATATATATATATATATATTATAAAAGAAAACAAGTTTCGGTTCATGTATCAAGAAAGAAAAAAATAAGGAAAGTTTTGTATAGCAAACCGTGACCAAATGAATCACGCCTCTGCACCATATTTTTAAAAGCAAGGAAGTGCATGGAGAAGAAAATTTTGGTGCAAAGTTCCGTGAACCATTGAACTCAATAAATAAACAATAAAAAAAAACGTAAGAGCTTAAATGGGATTGCTGGAAGTGGCGTTCAGCTAGGAAATTAAAAAGCTTTAAACATTAATCCGTGTGCATTCCAGCAACAGCTAGCTTCATTCAAAAATAAAATCACCGCTTCTTCCATTCAACAAAATGAGAACAACGTTTGCACCAAGAAAAGAAAAAGTAATTTGATAAAAAAAACGTGAATCAAGTTGCTAAATCACCGTGTGCTTCTAAGAGAATAGAATGTGCTTCCAAAAACAATCATGAGCCATCACCGCTTATGCTTTAAAATATATGCTGGACATAAATCCTTGAGACCATGAGTGCTGCGCTTCTCCCCTCATCCAAAATCCATCACGGTTGACATCTTTTTAAGACAAAAAGTGCTCTCCAAAATAACGTTTCCAGCCCCTCTCTTTTTCAATTGCCGAGAGTTGTCTCTCCAAGTCTGCAGCCAATTTCCTTTTAAAACAAAAGTGACGACTGGCTTCTTAGCAAGGCCATGTGTGCTAAAATTAGAGGGGGTCCACCCTAAAAATAAAAAGAAACCTTAGGGCAAGTGTCCTACAATTTTGGGCCTCTCACAATATTTTCAACAATGACCCAATGTGCAAAGGTTTGTCCAAAAAGCTTAAAAAGTTAAAATTACAATACAACTAAAATTTAAAATGTCTAATTTGAGAGTCACTAAAAGAAAAATGACTTTTTATAACGTACAAAAATGACTTTTTATAACGTAGTTACAGGAGATATAGTTCTGGGCAATATAATAAGTTTGCGCATTTTATAACGTAGCAGAAATATACGTTATAATACATTCAACATATTATAACGTAGTTTCTGAAATACGTTATAATATGCACAATGAGATATTATGACGTAAATTTATTTGTACGTTATAATTTTTTAATGATAACATGTATTCAATATAATTTTTTTTAAAAAAAAAAAATTATTAATTATTATAATTGACATCAGTTCCCATCTTTTTCTTTCTTTGGTATACGCAATCTGAAAGTCCAGTAATGGGAATTTGAATACTAAAAACCGAATGCTCGATAGCTAATAAAATATTGAAATTATAAACCAATGAGAGTGATAGATAATTCTAAAGGCTAAAATATCGAAATTATAACCCAAACACCGTTTTCCATGAGGCTTCGAATATAACCAAATTTGCAGTATATATAATATATTAACTGTAGATCAATATTTATTATTACAAAAAATTAAAGTCTGCATAACTAATATAAGTTTAGAGGAAAAATATGCATGATCTATTACAAAAATGAAAGACTTCCATCATTTATCCGTTATCATCCTTCAAGCACAACATCAAACCTTTACTTTCAGCTGAAGGAATATTTTTAACATTTGATTCATCTTGATCAATGGTTGTTGCTGAGATGTCAAGAACAACATGATGACCAACTTGCACACAGCAAAATATATATTTTGTAGCAGCCAGTTAGTTTTTGATAGAGTAGTAAATATCAATTAATACAAATATTTATTATTAAGATAATAGTAATACATAACACAGAAAACAATGTTTCATAACAGTTATTTGTTATGACACAATAAAGATAAAAAAATTAGCATTAAAAAACTTCATTATATAAGTCGTGACTAAACATAATACACCCATGACGAAATCCTTATAGTTTGTTAATGTTTGCCTTATAGAACTTAGAAGTTCTATGAAAAAAATTATTCATAGAAGTTACAATTAAACTGATTTTCTAGTAAATAATCATTTTAAAAGGAAAAAATAATTAGCAGACTTGAATAAATTAAATTTAATCACCTGTAACCCTCTATCAATAACCACTTTCAGTGCACCAATGGACTTGTATCGCCTTTTAAATTCTTGTTCAGATGTTATTTGAGCATCTATATCTCTATCTATCTCAACAACAATCTGTAAATTTTTGTATGCATTATTATCAGGAATCCATTTGATTTCAGGTGCAACATCAACAATCACATCATATCTGGAAAAGTGGAATTAATGAGAATAATTAATATAATTGCCTGTATAGTTATTGTCTAACTATGTTATCATTATTAATGATAATCTAAATGTTTAACTTATAGGTTACCTAAGAGACCCAAGAGAAGAATATGTCTCCTCCATCTCAGAAAACTTAGTAGCTATGCGTACTAAGTCCTGCAAAGCCCTCCCAGTAACCTATAAACAAAATTAGTTATCAAAGGCCAAAGTGTAAGATCAGAATAATAGTTGATCAATGATGTACTTTATTCAGTAATAACATCAAACAAAAGATCAGAAAAATATATAGAAATCTTTAATCTGTTTATCAGTATCAAGTCCTCATATCAAAGACAATATTATTTGCACAGTTGAAATCAATGAGCTATTAGATAACACTATTAAATAGACTTGGGTAATGAGGAAAGGTCAATGGTAAGTTTATGCTACTGCAATGTGCATGAACAAATAAGCTTGTCTTTCAAGAATGAAGATTTCAATGAGGTTTGTGATGGATATGACTACTTTGTAGTTATGAAAATAACAGATATAATTGCAAATAAAAACACAATTAATCTAAAATAGTTTAATACACTATCATGAAGAGATAAAGTAAGGATATAAAAAATAAGAAAATAGAAACTATATCACAACATACCAAAGTCATAGCATGTGAAAGTGTCCTTCGAAATCCAATAGATTCAATAGTAGCCTTCTGGACATTTTGTCTCCCAACATAACCAATAAGAATGTCTTCTGGAACTTTCTTTCCCGGACGAAATCCAGGGACCTGTATTTAAAGCCATGCTAAAGTAGCTTACAAGACAACATACCATCCTCTGAAACCTGGATTCGTGACAATCTCAAGCAAACTATTTATGATATATGATGATGAACAAATTATTATATGATAAGATAGAACCCAGCCGTAAGATTGTGAAGTTTAGTAACAATTAATTTTCTATGAGAAACAACACAGACTAAAGAGATCATAGTAATAGTTTCAAATTTAGAACCCAGAAGTTAGAAAAGGAAAATCTCCTTTGGCATACAAATAAATTGCACTATATTTGCAAACAATAATTTGCAGCATATTTGAGTCAGGTAACATTTTGTTGAATTGATGTATAGAGCATAAGTAACCCAATATCACCTTTGCTTGCTTCCTAAATTCTGCTATGACGCTTTTATAACAATCCTCACATACCAATGGTGGTACCTCCACATGCAATTTAACCTGCAAAGGGAAAGAAATATAAAAGTAAATGTTCAATGATATGTACTTTGGACAAAGAGATATGATTACCATTATCTAAGGTTTAATGATGCTTGCATAAATTTAGAATCAAATATAACCCCCTCCTCTTTATGTAACAAAATATGCTCATGTTGAAGAGAAAAATTGTCCATTGTTGATATAATAGATTTCCAAAAAAATATCTATGTCAAACTTCATCAGAACCAAAATCAGAATAACATACTACAGTCCAGAATATTCATATTCAAATACCTCCTAGTGATCTGCTCTTGAGAAAACTCTGCAGCATTAAAGCCCTCCTATTGCATACTTACAAGCACATTTCTTCTAGGCTCCTCTAATTTCAGCAACCAAATATAACCCTAAATCCATAATTAAATTTGAAGTAGATTCTCATGCACGAGACTCAAAACACAGAATACAATTTTTTTTTCTTCAAGAATCAATTTGAAAACTAAATTAATGGGATAAAGAGGGGAAAAAATGTTACAGAGAAGAATATGAACAATAACTATTGATGGAAGAACGACTATGAGAAGATGATTGTAGGCGCGACGCGAATCATCGAAGCTTCTTCCAGAGAGAAGACATAGCGGAAAAATCACAAAAACTCGAAGAAGAACCAGAAACAGAGGATTAAACTTG
This sequence comes from Vigna radiata var. radiata, assembly GCF_000741045.1. NCBI lineage: Eukaryota > Viridiplantae > Streptophyta > Magnoliopsida > Fabales > Fabaceae > Vigna > Vigna radiata. Next base: position 18,821,329 of record NC_028351.1, read on the forward strand.
ATAGAAAAAGAAGGAAACCTATTCTGGACCAATTGATCGGTGTAAGTCAAAGTTGAATTGGTGTAAAAGGTTTTTGATGGTGAAAACAAGGTTTTAATCGGTGGAATCGAAGGGAAATGGTGAAAAGGAAAAGAAAACCCAACCGAGGGTTTAGATCTATGAATGATTCGGTGGAAAATGAAGGATAGAGGAAATGGAGATGATTCTGTGAGTGAAGAAGGCTTATCGTGATGATGAAAGACGATCGACGAGGAGATCTCTCTCGTGAAGGAAGAAAGAAGGATGAGACGAAGAACACAGAATAAAGGAATCAGATGAACACGGAAGAGAGGAATGAGAGTGAGAGTGAACGTGAAATGAAAAAGGAGGAAGAGATATTATACCAATTCACCCCCCACCCCTCCTCTTGGTGTAAAAAGAAGCCTACCTGTTTTCCAACAAAGACAACTACAACACTTCTTTCAACCACAACACCTATTTCAATTACTATTGTAGGACCCTAGAAGCTTAAGAGTTACCAAGTTGTAAAAAGTTAAAATTATTAAGTAAAATATAATGTTGTCAACTTTGACATGGTTTACTATTTTATTTCTAAATTTTCTTACAAATTTCAAATTGAGGTGATTCTTTTTCATTGGAAATTAGACTCAAAGATCTTCGGTTCAAGTACTCATACATGTATTTTTGACTTCAGGAAGGGGTTCAACTGGACTGTCGAAGTTGTGAAAGTTTTTCTGCATGTAAGCTAACATCTAACACAACTAAGACAACATCTACCACAACTAAAGACAACTACAACACTTATTTCAACTTCTAGTGTAGGACCCCAGAAGCTCAAGAGTTACCAAGTTGTATAAATTTAAAATTATTAAGTAAAATAGAATGTTGTCAAGTTTGACATATTTATAACTATTTTTAAAAATGTCAAATTGAGGTGATTCTTTTTCCATTGGAAACTAGACTCAAAGATCTTCTGTTCGAGTCCTCATACAAGTGTTTTAGACTTAGGGAAGAGGTTCAACCGAACTATCGAAGTTGTGAAAGTTTTGCTGCATGTAAGCTAACATCTAACACTACTAAGACAACATCTACCACAACTAAGGACAACTACAATACTTTTTTCAACCACAACACTTATTTCAACTACTACTGTAGGACCTTAGAAGCTCAAGAGTTACCAAGTTGAAAAAGGTTAAAATTATTAAGTAAAATCGAATGTTGTCAACTTTGACATGGTTTACTGTTTTATTTATAACGTTTCTTACAAATTTCAAATTGAGGTGATTCTTTTTCCATATGAAACTAGACTCAAAGAGCTTCGGTTCGAGTACTCATACTCGTATTTTCGACTTCGGGAAGGGGTCCAACCGGACTTTCGAAGTTTTCAAAGTTTTGTTGCTAGGGGCTTGCGTCCAAGCGCTCCTCCCTATGAGGCGCCCCAACGTGCGATTTCCGAGCAAGTTGCGCCTCAACGCCCTTTCGGTGGGGCACCTTAGCGCGAGTTGGAGAATATGCTCCAAATCCATAATTTTGGTGCTTTGTGTCAGAGAGGAGCATGGGTTGACCCTCCTTTGCAGGATAAAATGTTTATTTATGGACTAAGGGACCATGGTTGTCCCTTGGATAGATCTACAAGTGTGATAGAATGGAGGAATGGGTTTTGCACTTGTGCTAGTGAGTTTTTGCTACAGAAATCCGTGTGATAGGGTGCAATTGAGAGTTTCTGAAGTTTCAAGGAGGCAAAGGTGCTGCAAGGATTATGGAGAAGGATTCAAGCTTTGCAAGGGATGTATTCAATAGGTAAGGGGAGCAAACTCTAACTTTGATTTCTAAAATTTTGTTGGATGTGAATATGGTTTCAAATGCTTGGTCTTGTCATGATGAAGTTTATGAAAATTTTTGGTTTGGCTAAATGCATGGTATGATTTCAAATAGATAACCAAATGGGTTTTGTTATAACTTTGATATGTGAATTTTGTATGAACTTTATGATGAAAAATTATTGAATATATATTGGATTGATAGTGGATTTTCATTCTAGAATGTTGATATACATGTATAAGAAGTTTTTTATGGATTGGGTTGTAAAATTGGATAAGAAACATGAGGGTTTTACCTCACTTTTTATCAAAGACGAAAATAGTTTGTTTTGGATGGTTGATAAATTTTGGATGGATGAATTGACTGGTTTATGTGGAAATCTTTGGCAAGATGGAAGTCTGATGAGTAAATCATTAAGATGTTGATATTTTACAAGTTATGAGCTAAAAATCGGTAGATCTAAAGATGTGTTTTGATGAATAAAAATGGATGATGAGTTGTTGGGAAGTTCACTTCATTAATTGTGCATTTTAAAATATGTTTCACTGATGGATGAATGAGTGATGTGTATGATGAAGGTTGAAAAATAGTTATTTTCATATGTCATTTTAGACCTATTACTCCCTTTACTGCTTAGAATGTGTTAGAATCGCTACAACGGAATTATTAGCGTGGAACAAACCAAGAGGGGGGGGGGTGAATTGGTTATATACTTTTATCGTGCCTTTTATTATTTTTCTCTTAATTTTTCTTACTGAGCAGATAATTAAATATAAATAAAAGAGTAAGGGAAAGAGAAAAATTGCACAGGTGATTTTATCCTGGTTCAGATCACNCAGATCCTACGTCCAGTCGCTTATCTCAAACAAGATAAGCCTTTTTCACTATCACAAAACAATTACAAATATTNATCACAAAGAAAAAAACAATTTGTAAGAGTTTAGAAATACCACCTCTCTTGAAACCACAAGAGATGAACTTACACCTCCTTTGAATCTTCACAAAGGATGACCACCTCCTTTGAATGCTTCACGAAGAATGATTCTCTTCCAGGCACTTCCTCGGACACACCAAGGATGAACAAGCTATTCCTCTGTCACCGCAGTAGCACTTCAGGGCTTTGCAGACAAGAGTTTCCTTAGAAGAATTTAAGCACTTTCTGACTTGTGGACTTTTTTTTGAAGCAACTTTTGCAAAAGTCACTTGGTAGCTCACGTTAATTTATGCCTTGGTTTTGGGATTTCATTTTTGCTGCATGGAAAGGGATAAAGGCATGGTTTAATAGTGATGTTTAAGACACATTTTAATTTCCTTGGAAAATGGTGCACATGTGGAGAAGAAGTCAACACATTTTGTGACTTATTGAAGGAGAAATTGAAGTTTGACTTTGGTGCATGTAAGGTCATGTACAAGAGATCTTCTTAGGCCATTTTCATTTTCAATTTTCTTTATTTGGAGCACGCTTGGCCACATGAATTGCTAGAAAAAGTTGTGTTTGCTTATTTCTTTTATTTTAAATTAACTTGCATATTAGGATTAGTTGCTTTTGATTTCTCTAATTTAGTTTTGCATTTGATTTAATTTAACTGTGTTAGGTAGTTGTTTGTTGCCTTGTTGGGGTCTAGTATTTTATTTTATTTTGTTTTAATGTTGTCTACTATTTTTGGTCTTGTTGCTTTAGTTTCCATGTTAGTTTAAATTAACTGTGTTGGTCATTAGCGATATTGCACTACTTCCTTGAGATTTCTGGATTGTATTTGTAATTGTGACTCTGACTTGGTTAATATCAAATTTGTATTTGCATTTGCAATTGGGTATACGCTTAGTTGCCCAGTTGGTGTTACATCTTCGCTTAGTTGATGTAACTGAATGATGTAATTTAGATTTGATATTAACATTGCGTTCGCTTAGTTCGCTTTTATGAGAACAGGGTTAACCTTCGCTTAGTTAGTTAACTTTGTTGGATTAGAAGTTTGAGTCGCAACTTTATTTTGTTGATCTGTGATTGGAAACATTGTAATTAAGTTAATGACCAACCGTTTTTATTCTGTATGTGATTTCGTTTTTCAATTCTGTTTTTACATTTCTATTGCATCCGTGTTTTAATTTAGTTTATCCGCATTCATAATCCTTTCACAAACCCTCCCCACTTCATGTTTGACTTGATTCTCGAACCGCAAAATTGGTCCTTGAGAGACGACCTAGGAGTCATTTCCTAGCTATACTGCATTTCTAATATGCAATTAAATTTGTATGGGTTGCGACAACCCATCACTCCCCCTTAATAAAAAGAAAGTATGCATAGAAGAAAAAGAAATGAACAACAACTTTTTATTGAATTAAAAAAAAAACATCACTATTAAAGATAAATAACAAAACAAACAAAGAGGATCTAGAAATCATCACTTGCGTCACTATTGAAGTGTCGCTCTAATCCTGAAATCCTAGTGTCTAGATTCCTGAGATGAGTACATATTTCGTCGTGGCGAGTGTTTTGAATGTTCATCATCTCATTTTGGAGGCGAGCCATCTCAGTCATTTGTCTAGAGAGACTCTCTAGACTATATTCCTCATTCACTTGAGATGGGCCAGCAACATGTGTGGGGTCAGGCATGGGGATATCCGCAGCTTCGTCTTCATTATCTTGCCCACCAATGGCATCCTCAGGGTGGATGTAGGAGAGTCCTTGTTTGATAAAACCCATTTGCCTCAGGGAGTTATCTCCAACCTTATGACCCGGAAGGATAGTCTCATGATGTTCATTTGTGACATCTACTCCTTTGTACTCACAAATTTGGGAAACAAGAAGAGGATATGGAAGAGGTGCAACATCTAACCTTTTGGCCTTGAACATTACTGTCTGAATCAGGTGAGACCAATTGAGTGGAATGCTCTGAAGTATTCCATACATAATGATGAGATCAGTCTCAGAGCATTGGGCATGATTTGACCCTCTAGGGCACAAAAGCCACACAATAAGGTAGTGCAAGAGGCGTTCTTCCATCTTGAGTCCACNANCAAGGAAGAGACGAGCATTGTGTTGTCGAGGATTGCGGAGAAATGACTGGTACACCGCTATCTTGTTGAATTGAGCAAAGTCATTTGGAACAATTTGAGAATTTTCTAAAACAGGGACTTTTGCTACATTTGTCCAAATGTCATTGTCCAAGACAATGTCCACACCTTTTACCCTTGTTTGGAAAACCCCATCACGAACCTTTATATTAAAATAGAAGATGCAAACAAGATTCGGATAGTACCTTCCACGGAGTTCCATTATGTGTTGAACCCCTTGTTCAATGATGAGATTGGGAAAGGAGAAGGTGTATGATGTATACCAAGCGAGATCAATGAATTTTTGCTTGATGAGCTTCCTTTCCTTCCAAAATTGTGAGAATGACTGTTGATCTTGCTCATCGGAAAGCCACCCTTCTATGGTAGCATTTCTTCTGCGAACATTACTCTCCGAAACTTCACTTGTTCTTTTTCTCCTTCTTCTTGAAGGTTCAGCCATTGAGATGGATGGAAAACAAAGATTTTGGAGAAAGAAAGGAGAAAGCAAGAGAGATATGCTCAAGATTGGTTCAAGTATGGAAAGTGGGGACCAAGTGGGGTATAAATAGGCTCAAGAAGGCTCCCCAACGTGCAGAATTTGAGAATTTTCCCGTTAATAGCCGTTGAGAGTCGTTGGCAACGGCTAGTTTAATGAAAACTGCAGAATTTTCGAAAAGAAATTGTCTAGAGCGCATTTAATCGATTAAACTGGATTTTAATCGATTAATTAATCGATTAATACTTGGATTAATTGATTAAGCCATTCGTAAATGTATAGGTAACGCTTTTAATCGATTTACACGCAGATTAAACACGTTAAACAACGCAAATTGCAATATTAAGCCCAAAAATGCCTATTATACTATTTTTAATATGCCTAGATCTCATCTAAGCTCAAAAAATCTATCCTTAGGCAATGCTTTGGTGAAAATATCCGCTAATT
>NC_028351.1:18834485-18837455 GCF_000741045.1 Vigna radiata var. radiata
ACAAATTTGTAAATTCAGTTTTCAAAACATCATTTACTTTAGAAAGATTTTCAGAAGTAAATTTCAAATTTTCATTTTCTTCAAGAAGGCTGTCAAATTCAGATTTTAAATTTTTAAAATCCTTTTTCAGCTTTTTATGAGAAACATCTNATTTTTCAGATTCAATTAATAATGCAGCATATGTTTCATGCAATTCATCTTCATCAATGTGACTATCATTATCAGAATAGTGTGAATTACTTACTTGGCTGACATTATCATCATTTGCCATCAAACAGATGTTGGCTTCTTCATCTGAGTCGCTTGAATCTGAAATGGTCTCATTGTCATCTTCCCATGCAATGTAAGCCTTCTTTTTCTTGAAGAATCTTTTCTCCTTTTTGTCTTCACCCTTCTTTTGATTTGGGCAGTCTGCTTTTAGATGCCCCTTTTCTCCACAGTCGTAGCATCGGTAATTTGAGGAAGATACTTGATTATCTTTCTTTTCGTATCTAAATCTTCCTTTACCTTTAGACTTCATGAACCTATTTAATCTTTTGATCACAAGACTTAAATTTTCCTCTTCGTCTGAGTCTTCATCTTCCGATTTACCTTTGCTTCTTTCAACCTCAGACTTTAATGCCAAACTCTTCTTGTTGTTTTTGGCTTTTGCTTCTTCTTCATCAAGTCTTCCAAGATCTAGTTCATGTTCCCTCAATTTTCCAAAGAGTGCTGCCATAGTCATGGTGTTGAGGTTTTGTGACTCCGAGATTGCAGTCACCTTTGGTTGCCACGACCTGTCTAAAGACTTCAAGATTTTAATGTTAAGTTCATCGGTATCAAATGACTTACCCAGTCCAATGAGATGATTGACAATGTTGGTGAGGCGTTTTTGAACGTCTGAAATTGTTTCTCCTTGCTTCATCCGGAACATTTCATACTCTTGGATTAAGGAGTTCTTCCTTGCCCTCTTTACATCATGTGTTCCTTCATGCGTCACTCTGAGTACGTCCCACATCTCTTGAGCAGTTTTGCAGACAGAGACCCTGTAGAACTCATCAACAGTCAACGCTGATGCAATGATATTCTGGGGTTTCACGTCATTCTGAAACCTTTTCTTTTCTTCAGTGGTCCATTGACCACGGGGCTTTGGTTCCTGTGTATTGTTAGTAGGAACAAAAGAGCCAGACACAATAACATCGCAAATTTCACAATCAATAAATTCAATAAATATTTGCATTCTTACCTTCCAGAATGCATAATTCTCACCTGTGAATAGTGGGGGTCTATTGATTGATGCACCCTCTGCAAAGGTTTGATGTGATCCTGCCATTTGAATGACTATCAAAGCAAGCTCTGATGCCAATTGTTAGAATCGCTGCAACGGAATTATTAGTGTGGAACAAACCAAGAGGTGGGGTGAATTGGTTATATACTTTTATCGTGCCTTTTATTATTTTTCTCTTAATTTTTCTTACTGAGCAGATAATTAAATATAAATAAAAGAGTAAGGGAAAGAGAAAAATTGCACAGGTGATTTTATCCTGGTTCAGATCACACAGATCCTACGTCCCCTCGCTTATCTCAAACAAGATAAGCCTTTTTCACTATCACAAAACAATTACAAATATTAATCACAAAGAAAAAAACAATTTGTAAGAGTTTAGAAATACCACCTCTCTTGAAACCACAAGAGATGAACTTACACCTCCTTTGAATCTTCACAAAGGATGACCACCTTCTTCGAATGCTTCACGAAGGATGATTCTCTTCCAGGCACTTCCTCGGACACACCAAGGATGAACAAGCTATTCCTTTGTCACCGCAGTAGCACTTCAGGGCTTTGCAGACAAGAGTTTCCTTAGCTTCAACAATCTCACAGAGTTCTCAAAGAGTTCAGAGGTTTTTAGCACAAGGGAAGAGTTGTTTTTGAAATAAACAGTGAGCCAATTTATAGACTCAGCCCAATACCCTTCCATTATTGAAAACAGGCTATCTAACGCATTTAATCGATTAACATAAGTATTAATCGATTAAAATGAGTACAATGACTAGCTTTTCGAATCTGAAACCCCCAACGGCTAGTGTTAATCGATTATTCTCAAGAATAATCGATTAACTAATCGATTATTATTACCTTTAATCGATTATTACAGGGGCAGTTGGGTTTTGAGTGCTAGCCTCGTTTTAATCGATTAAAACTGGGTTTAATCGACTAAAACAGCTTGTTTGATTCTCAAAAATAAATTAACCAAGTATAAATTACATGAATCAACCCTAATACATATTTGAGCACTATTACATCAACTTTGATTATTATTTAAGCTTTATAAAATACAGAGATCTTTAATTTGTCTTCATGGATCTTGACTTGTGCAAATCTGTTCATCATCAAAACTTCATCTTTTATTTTTTGCTAACAGAATGAGCTTAGAATCAAGAAAAACTCAATAAATGAGTCTGTAGAGAGTCGAAAGTTATTTTTAGCGATATTATGCTTGTTTTGCATTGTTTTGTAGCATTTTTTACAAAGTGAAGAATGGAGTTAAAGATGAAGGTCGTCGACTCAAGAAAAGGGAAGAAAAATGAAGAAATGAAGAGTCGACGTACCGCCCGGTGGCAAATTACACCACTGGGCGGTCCGTTGTGAGGAGTTGGCACCTGGCGTGGGCGCTAGGCGAATTTGCGATTAGAGGCAAACCGCCGGGCGGTAGACCCCTGCCGTCGGGCGATGGCGCAGCTTGAGGGAAACCGCCGGGTGGTATAAGTGTGACGTCGGGCGGTTGTCTACTGGTCTTGGGCCTGTTTTCTTTTGCGCTCCTCGGTTATAAATAGCCCTATTGCGAGTTTAGATTCATTCTTTTGACAGAAGGGGGCGGCCAAACCTAATTTCACTCTCTAGAGAGGATCTCTTGGATGCTTAGGCTCCATTTCTTCTTATCTAGGGTTTGCTTTTCCATTCTTCATCCATTTTTCATCTAGATTCACCAT
>NC_028351.1:18838155-18843400 GCF_000741045.1 Vigna radiata var. radiata
TTACGATCTTAATTCACACGAACGATAAGGCCTTTCGAGTCTCTTGGGAAAACGATACTTGGACTTACCACTTATTATTACTTGATACGATTTGGTACGCTTGCCAGTCCGTTAACAGTGTACAAACTATTTTGGGATGAATTTAACATATTTTGGGATTGTTATTGTTGGTCGAAATTTGTTGGAAATCATGGAGAAAAATCTGGTTCTTTTGTAGTTAAAAGGGTTGATTTTGCATGAACAGATGGTTGTGTTGATGTTTATGATGTTTGTGGTTGTATGTGGAGTTATATTGGACTCCAAATATGTTCGAAAACAAGTTGGATCGGTTGTATATACACTAGAAATCAAATCTGGACAAAACTGGGTCAAAAATGCGAATATGGTTGTTGTCATGGGGCTTGAGTGCCCCCTGGGCAGCCCTAGAGCCCCTGGTTTCTATGCAGCTCGCACTTTAATGCCCCACGAATTAGGCAAGAATGATACTAAAAAAATTCCTCACAATTTAATAAACCTCTAGTTCAAGATTCTAATGTGCAAGATGTTGAGATTGTTGACAACACAATATTTATATCACTCTGGTTTTTTATGATGACAACACATCTTTAATAACACACATATGTTGTTGTTGTGTTACATGTTCTTATGCTTACTATTTGGTATATTTGTTGAACTTTTTTATGTGTTATATTGCTATGTGAATGCATAGTTATTGAGCTTGTACATGTTACATTATTTCTGGATGCATTGCACATGTTTTGTAGGATGAAAACCACAAGCACTTTTGTGAACTTATAACTGTGTGACAAAGTTGTAGTAAAGTTGACTTGGTTACTAATTGAATCGACTAGGCTAAAGTCTTTGTATAGATTTTCAGAATCAGTGCTTTGTGAGATTTTGTGAAGGAAAGAATTTCAAAATGTTTCAACCTGTTGAAGTCGACTGTGTAAGCCACGCATTTGACTGTATTAGTTGAATAGTATGAAATTTTGTTATGCTCATGAACAGTAACAGCTATATTTTTAAAAGTTAGTTGAGCATTGAGTAGTAGGTCAACTGTATTGAATGTGAATTTAATTTGTTTGACTGGATGCTACTGGTTTGACTAAGTTGTTATAATTATCATAACATAGTCGACTGTATTAGTAGCATAGCATATTCGATTAATTAAGAGAGCGTTTGTTTAACAGAAGTTTATAAATAGACTGAACCTAAAATTACTCAGGGAATTTTGATGATCTAACATTTTCACATTCTATTTCAGATTGATTTCTCTGAGATTATAGAGCTCCAAGAACTCATCAAGAAGACGGTGGTGATCTTGCTTGAAGGAGATTCAAAGGGAGATTGATTGCGCGCTCACTGCTTGAGGTATTTTCTGGGTTGATCAAGGTTCTCATTGGCATCCGTGGTGATTGTTGTTTGTACCTGTTGTGACTACATGGGATAGACTCGTGGAGTCTGGTTCACTTTGAGGATTGTTCAAAGTGGTTTGGTAGATTTAAAAGAGGGGACATCTTGCTGCAAGTCTGTCTGTGTGGTTTTCCTATATTTTGGTTAGAGGGTTAGAGAGGTGTTTTATAGTTTTGACGTGGAGGTCTTTTATAAAAGCCTTGTTGTAAAAACTTTGACCATTATAGTGCATTTGCTTCCTGGTATTAGAAGGACACTGGATGTAGGCATTGAGGCTGAACCATATAAAAACCAGTGTTTGATTTCTTTATCCCTGCTCTTTTATATTTAGTCGACTGTACTATCCGAGTAGTCAACTACAATTTTCCGTTGCATACAATTTTCATTACTTGCGATTCCAGAGAGTTTTGTAAAGTTTTATACTTTGTATAAAAGATTGCGAAAAGACTCTAATTTTGAAAACTCACCAATTCNCCCCCCCCCCCTTCTTGGTGTAAAAAGAAATCTACCTGTTTTCCAACACAAGATGCAAGAATAGATAAATTTGCATGAAACAAATTAATTTGGATAATATGTAGAATTTGGGGGAATGCACTTAATAACAGTATTACATGTTCTTATACTCTACTGATTGTTATATCTGCTGAACATGTTTTGATGTACTGTGGTGTATGTTCCTATGTTGATTGTGTGATATATTTGTGGAACATGCTTACATTCTTATGTGCAATGCAAACTGCTTTATCAAAAATATTTTACTGCACATTTTGTAAAGTGAAAAAATCACAAGCACCTTTGTGAACTTATAACTGTGTAACAAAGTTATAGAATAGTCGACTACATTGATAATGGATTCGACTATGCTAAAACCTTTGTACGGATTTTGAGAATCAGTGCTAAGTGATGTTGTGAATTGAAAAGAATTTCAAAGTGTTTTTACATGTGTCAGTCGACTTTGTCCAGTGTACATTCGACTGTATCTTTGATCTATTTTGGAATTCTGTTATGCTTGTGCGCTCCAACGGCTATATTTTAAAAAGTTATTTAAGCATTGATGACTTGGTCAAGTGTATTAAATGTGTGTTGTTTTTTGTTGACTGAGAGCCTCTATGTTGACTGTCTGTTATAACTGTAATAATGCAGTCGACTGAATTAGTAGGCTATTCGACTGAGAAACAATCTGATTGACAGAAAACTATAAATAGGCTGAACACGAATTGTTTAGAGACTTTTGATGCTCTAACATTTTCATTTCTTGTTTCAGATTGAATTCTCTGTTAACAGCTCCAATAATTCTCCAAGAAGACGGTGGTGATCTTTCTTGAGAGAGATCCAAAGGGACAAAGCTTGCACGCTTACTGTGTGATCAGAAACTGCACAAAGAATGTGCTTCTTGATTGATCATTGAAGGCTTGGCATCCTTTGAAGTTTGCTACATTTTGTGACGGCTTGACATCCTGTGAAGTTTGCTACATTCTGTGAAGGCTTGGCATCCTGTGAAGACTGTTTGTTGAGGTTTGGCATCCTATGAAGAGTGCTGGAATTTACACGTTGAGGATTGTTCGACGTGGGTTCAGATTGCAGAAGAGGGGATTCTTGTTGCAAGTCTGGTTTTGGTTATTGCAACTATATTTTGGTTTTGGGTTAAAGAGGAAATTTATATTTTTGGCGTGAGGTCTTCTATAAATTCCTTGTTGTAAAAACCGCAACCATTATAGTGCATTTTGCTTCCTGGGTTGGAAGGACCCTAGATGTATGATGTATGATGAAGGTTGAAAAACAGCTATTTTCATATGTCATTTTAGACCAAATTACTCTCTTTACTGCTTAGAATGAGCTTAGAATCAAGCAAAACTCAATAAATGAGTCTATAGAGAGTCAAAAGCTATGTTTAGCGATATCATGCTTGTTTTGCATTGATTTGTAGCATTTTTTAGAAAGTGAAGAATGAAGTTGAAGATGAAGGTCTTAGACTCAAGAAAAGGAAAGAAAGGTTGAAGATCAAACGGTTGCAGTGCAGAAAAGTCAACCAAAATGCAGAAAAGTCAATCAGTCAACGAGAAAAGTCAACCAGTCAACCAGAAAAAGTTGACCAAACCGTTGGGCGGTTGACCGGGGCGCCGGGCAATTGACCGAAGCGCCGGGCGGCTGTTTTTGGCGCCAGGCGGTTCTTTGATGGGCCTGGGCTTGAACTTTGTTACTTTTCTTGGTTATAAATAGCCCTATAGTGCGAGTTTAGATGTATTCTTTTGATAGAAGGGGGCGGCCAGACCTAATTTCACTCTCTGGAGAAGATCTCTTGGATGCTTAGGCGCCTTTTCATCTTTTTTAGGGTTTGCTTTTCCATTTTTCATCTAGTTTCACCATGACAATGGTGAACTAAACCCCATTGTTCTTGGGGGAAACAATGTAATCTTTTGATACTCTCTTTTATTGAAACTCATGTTTATTTATATGGTTTCCATATGCTTTGATTATTAATTGTTGGGTTCTCATCTGTGCTTAATGCTTTTATCGTTTAACTCATTCCATAATTGTTGTTTGTCTTTATTGATATGGGGACATACAGTAATCTCATGAACTGGTGAGTAATTCCTTGATTAAGCAATACCACCTAGGGATAGGGGTAGGACGATCAATTGTTTTTCACTTCTGCTGTATAATGCTTTATTAATTGCTAGGGGAGGCTAGGGATAGCAAGCCAATAATTAGTAATAGGCTCTTTTCACCGAGGGATCGGGTTAAGGGTAGGCTAAGAAAGTTGCATGAAAATTAATTAATCAAGCTAATAATTCAAGAGGAGTAAATAAGAGAGAGCGAATAAGATGAAATTGTAAACCCCAACAGCTCCATTCATCCATTGTTTTCTTCTCGTCAATTGAATCAATCTCTTTTGCATGTACATATTTTATTCTTATACCCAATTAATTAATTTTTCTTTTCAAGTCTTACGATCTTAGTTCACACAAACGATAAGGCATTTCGAGTCTCTTGGGAAAACAATACTTGAACTTACCATTTATTATTACTTGATACGAGTTGGTACGCTTGTCAATCCGTTAACAAGTTTTTGGCGTCGTTGCCGGGGACTCGAGGTTTACTTTCTCAAGTAGTGTGAATATATTGAATTTGACTTGATTTTATGTTTATTTTTTTTTTTGTTCTAATAAATGTTTTCTAGGGTTTTGTGCCTAACTTTTACAGAATGCAGTTTGAACAAGAATTTGATTTTGTAGGCACTCAATTCTACCAAAATAGTTTCAACCACTGGTGGGAACCTCCTTCAAACATGTATCATAGCCAATTTGGGCAACATTCCGCTTCGCGAAAAGAAACGTTGAGGGAAGCTAAAGAACGTTTACGGCAAAAACTATTCTCCTTGCCAAAAGAAACATTGGGGGAAGGAGAAGAACGTTTATTGCAGGAACAACACTTTTGTGCGTTGAAGTCTTTGGGTATTATTAGGGTTAATACTAAAGTTAACCCTAAAGAAGAATGTCAAGCCACTAATTTTGAGGATGACAAGGTTATTGATGAAGAGAAGATAGAGGAAGATGAGATAACAAAGGTATTGAAGTCTCTGGGCATTATTAGGGATAATACTGAAGTTAACCCTAAAGAAGAATATCAAGCCACTATCTCTAAAAATGAGTTGAGGAGGAAAAGATAGAAGAAGAAGTGATAGAGATATATGAGGAGAAAATAAAGGAAGAAAAGAAAGAGGAAATAAAAATAGAAAAAGTTGTTACTGTGGAAAAGATAGAGGAGATAGAAACAGAAAAGTTGAGTGAGAGTAAGAAGGATGATGAGAAAGGAAAAGCAGTGGTTGAAA
>NC_028351.1:18843685-18845481 GCF_000741045.1 Vigna radiata var. radiata
AAAGAAAAGAAAAAGAAAAAGAGAAAGCTAAGGGAGGAGAAAATTAAGAAAAAGAGGAAGAGAGGAATAAAGAAAAGATCATATGAAAAACCCCTTCCTCATAAAAAGAAATATCATAGGAAGAAAAATAAATTTATATGCTTCATGGAGATCTTCAAGAAATTGGAGATCAAAGTTCCTATGATAGAAACATGGAAACAGGTGCTTGGTGTTATCAACTTTCTGAAGAGATTCAGCAGGAAGAAGAAAAACAAAAGAACATCAAGCAAAGGGGAGTATCAACACTTACTGATGGGTGTTTGAACTCCACCGGGTCAAGCTAGTGACGTTAAAGAAGCGTTATTGGGAGGCAACCCAGGTTTTATTGCTTTATATTTTGACTTTTGCATTTTAAATAGGTTAAATTTTATTTTTCAGTGTGTATGCTTGGCCTGAATACTTTTCTGAAGATGTTTGATTGACTAATTTGCATGATGAGGCTATTTGATGATGATTTGATGTGATTGATAATTGAGTAGTGTTGCATGTTGATAGCCAGTGAAACATATGTGTGATGAATTATGATTGTGGTTATGATGTTAAGCAGGATGTATGAATGAATATTGTGTGAGAAAGCATGTTTTGTAAGATATTGAGCTCTAGAGTTTTTATTATTGTATGCATTGTTCACAGGAAAACATGAATGATATTGCCTTAATCTTGATGATTGATTGAATTGCATGTGAATGTCATATGATCAAGGCCATTTTTGAAAACCCTTCTCTAGCCAAACTTTCACCCGAAGTGCTTGAAAATATTATACCCTTTTTGAACCTTAGCCTTAAAAAGGATGTGAACCCTTGTCTTGAAATTCTTTGCCTTGAGTTGGGATGAGCTTAATTGTATGCGATGAAAAGGTTCAAGTTTGGGGTTGCGTGGGGGAAATTGGAAAGCTATTAAGAAGAATTGAGCTCAATTGTTGAAAAAGAAAAATGCATGTGAAAAAGAAAAAAATAAGAAAAAAACATGAAGATGAGCTCAATGAAAAGAAAAAGGGAAAAAGTTGGGAATGAGAGAGTTTGGTGAGAAATAGAGTTGTGCTTAAATGTTAAATATTATGATAGATCTCTTAACTCAAGGATTTTGTTTTCCAGAAAAACCAATTTTTCTTGTTAGCCCAACCTCATTACAAGCCTTGGAAAAGTCCTTTTGATGGCATTTGCATGTAAAGATGTTGATTGTTTGAGATGAATGGCAATTTTATTTCTTGGGACTTGTGAATGATAGAGAGTTAGAGTGTCACCCTAAACACTTGAGTGATTGAGTGAAACACTTGCTTGGTATGAATTGTTAATTTTCATGAGTGCATTGTTGCTTAGTGGATTGGTCATTCATAGTGTGAAACATCTGTTGTGCAATCTCTAGATTAAAAGCATGCATGCATCTTAATTTGATTTCACTGAAGACTTGAGATTGAGTAGTGTTTGTCATGTACTTTAGGAGTGTTGAATCATTGGATGAAATAGTACAAAGTTAAGCCCTGTTTTGTTTGCTGTTTTGTTTTGTTTGCTTGAGGACAAGCAAAGTTCTAAGTTTGGGGTGGTGATGAAGGTTGAAAAAAAACTATTTTCATATGTCATTTTAGACCAAATTACTCCCTTTACTGCTTAGAATGAGCTTAGAATCAAGCAAAACTCAATAAATAAGTCTGTAGAGAGTCAAAAGCTAGTTTTAGCGATATTATGCTTGTTTTGCATTGTTATGTAGCATTTTTGAGAAAGTGAAGAATGAAGTTGAAGATGAAGGTCTTAGACTCA
>NC_028351.1:18846306-18849486 GCF_000741045.1 Vigna radiata var. radiata
CCTTTTGAGTCTCTTGGGAAAACGATACTTGGACTTACCATTTATTATTACTTGATACGATTTGCTACGCTTGCCAATCCGTTAACAATGTAGGCATTGTTGGCCGAATCAGTATAAAAACCAGTGTTTGATTTTCTCTATTCCTGCACTCTTTATTTCTAGTCGACTTTATCTTTTACACAGTCAACTATGTTTTTCCGCTGCATAGAAATTTTCATTACTTACATTTAAAGAAAGATCAAAAAGGTTTATACTTTTGATAAAAGATTGCGAAAAGATTTTGTTTTTGAAACAACACCAATTCACCCCCCTCTTGATGTAAAAACGAAGCCTACATATTTTCCAACAACAACATGATGAAGAGAATATGGTGAAAAATTCCCTCAATGAACTAATTGGTTCATACTCAAATACACTAGAAGAAAGTATTGCTATGGCTTTGCAGAATAGTTTTATGCTCTAATTGAAAAGGAATCTATAGTGCCCGAATCTCAAAAGGATGATAGAAATTACAAATTTTTTGAATGATTGTGATGAGAATAATGATATTGCTAATTCTCAAACTTCAAGGATACAAATGTTATAATTAAACTACAGATCACCCCTTAGATGAAATAATTTTGAGTTTTGATTACAACAAAACATTGTTATGTTGTGATTATGTTTTACATACAAAATTATGCATCCCAAGAAAATGTATTGCAAGAAAATAAATAAAACAGAAGATATAATACGAATAAATCATATCATATGATACAAAATTAGATTATAAAAATTTACAATGATCAAAGACTTTAAATTGTACTGATTAGACGATAGATGTCCATAAGAGACAAACTATAGACTATAAGTTATATTGATTAAATGAAATGAGTTATGAACTCATTAAATGATATGAAGTTTGAAATGATAATATGATATGAGCTTAACTCATCAAATTGACCATATGACATCTAAAATACCACATCTAACACATTTGTTTATTTATTTATTTCAATATATTAATTAATATTATATTTTCACAACTCATAATCTAAAAAGGTTCAACTTGTAATGGCTAAATAAATTAGGCTTGTGTTACCTAGAGAGAGGTTAATACTTATTGGCACAACTGAAATTATGATGGGATGGTGAAAAATATAAGTAAAAGACATAAATAAATTCACCACCATAGTTTATTTCAAAAATTGCAGAAATATCATAAAGATAAGATCGTAGTTAGTGAAACCAAATTGGGTTTAAGAATCAATTATACATAAAGAATATGTTAACACTCTACAGTATGGTCTCAAAGAGATATATTTAATTAAATATGGAAAATGAATGTAGTTTTTCTAAATGTTTATCTTTTTCCAAAATTAATAAGAAAATATTGTGCAAAAGAAACAAAAATAATTTTTTTAAGATTTTGGATCCAACAATAATTAACCTCACTTTTACATATTTTTGTTCACAATAAAAAAAAATTAAAGTTTATATCATTTTAAAAAATTATTTTGATTTTTAAAAACAAAAAAAAAACTCAAAAAAGATTGCATCACTCATATATATTTCTTAAAAGAATGGTGTTTGTTTTGATATTTTTAATTTTGGAAATTTTATACTTTTTCTATTTTTAAATTGTTTGAAAGAATGTAGAAACACAAAAAAGTAAAAAAACAATTACATTTTTATATAATTTTTAATTTTTTAGAAAAATGGTGCGTATATGAATAATTGGGATGCCAAATACTAAAATGGATGGAGGTGTGAAAAGTAAGGTAAGGGTTATAAAACAAAGGTTTAAATACTCATTTGATACATTTTTTATAACTTAGGGACCAAAGATTTACATTTTTTAAAACGGGGATTAAACTGAACATCCACTTATAACTTAGGGACCAAAAAGAGGTTTAAACCTAAAACAAAAATAAAAGCCCAAACTAAAAAGAAAATGTAATCGAATGCAAGTTGTAAAAACGTGGCTGCAAACAGTCATAAAGTGCTACTGTCGTGGGGTGTAGCGCGTAAACATGGTGATCTGAGAAGCGAAATTAGGTGTGAGCAAAGTAGCCTGGTCCAACTTAATATGCCATCTTCCTGTTCATCAAAGGTGCTACTTCCCTCATCTTTTCCTCTTTGAATTTCACATCATTAGACACCTCCCAACTAATTCTCTTTCCTTGCCTACCACGCTAGAGCCATCAAGGACATGTAACTGAGTAGAGTCGAGAAACGCCACCTAAGCCCAAAATTATTAGTCTCATAGACGTCGTTGTAACTCATAAGAACTCCATGGTTAAGCGTGCTTAACCTAGAGTAATTATGGCATGGGTGACCTTCCGGGAAGTTCTCTCGGAAAGTGTATGAGTGAGGACAAAGCACCCTGGAAAGCCTCGTCTTGATGTGTGGGGGCAGTCAACAGTCCCTGTAAGTTGTCGGGGCGTTACATCGCACCTGCCACAAACCGACGTCGAAGACCCTGAGGTATGTGATAAGACAGTCAATTCGACGTCGGCTAGAAAAGGGCACCGATGTTCAAGTCACTGACAGGAAATCAAACGTCAACCGGTTCACCTTTAGACGTCGGATCCCTTGAAAACTCGACGTCGACTGGGCTACAATTAATGTTGTTCACCTAATTCCCAGGTGCTTAGACGTCACATAGTCAAACGACGACGTCTAAGGCCTGTCTGGAACGCGGGAAGACAAAAATTCTTCAATTTAGACGTCGGTTTTGATCGTAAGCGACGTCTAAGTTCCTGTAATTGATTATTTTCACCAAATTCGGGGGTTTAGACGTCGGCTAGGAGGGGCACCGATGTGAACTACCCCTGACAGGAAATCAAACGTCAATCTTTTCAACTTCTTGACGTAGAATAGACGTCAGATCCCCTGAGACACCGACGTCTATAAACGTCAGTTTCTGGAGCAACCGACGCCCCATTTCATTTTAAATAGACCGCAGAGTCTTCTCGCCATTCAGTTTCTGATCGCGTCTTCATCTCTTCTCCTTTTTCTCTGTTTCTCCTCTTCTTTTACTCGCTTGCGCACCTCTACTTTTTATCTCTTGCGGCATTGCATTATCATTTCTCATAACGTCATTGTCTTCGTCCTCTCCTTTTTCTCTCTTGCATCCCAGGTGCGTGGTTTTTTTTATGCTTACCGTTTAAACTTTCTTTAGTTTTTTATCGATTATCT
>NC_028351.1:18850231-18852203 GCF_000741045.1 Vigna radiata var. radiata
CACTAAAACACAACGCCGTTGTTAGACGTCGGTTAGTGCCTGGTCCGACGTCTATAAGAACATAAACGTCGGTTAATGTCATTTTGAATCTCAATAGATATTCATGTTGACGTCAGTTTAAGCAAAGGTGGACGTCTATATAGAGTAATTAGACGTCGGTGTGAGTATAAGCAGACGTCTATATAGATGTCGGTGATATCGTTACCTGACGTTTATATGGACGTCGGTTCTGAGGAATTGCGACGTCCCATAGACGTCACCCGTATAGACGTCGGATGTGAAAGTGACGTTAAAAGCCCAAATTTACCGATGTTAAATAGCGTTTCTGCATTAGTGCTAAGAGCAAACAACATTCATTTGACACGCAGTGGGACCCATTTGTGGTGAATGTTAGAAAGGGTATATTTGTCATTTGAGTCTTTGGACTGTTGTGGTGGTTTGTGAGAGAATAGATGAAACGATGCGTATATTGCATTAGGATTCTGTTTCTAATTTGAACTTTTGAAAGGTCAACCATTTCATTTTGGAAGAGGCCATTTTCGCCCTAGGGTTAGAGTTGAGAGAGAACACGAGAAAGAAAAAAAAAGGAAAACTCCTTGGCTGCCACCGGAGGCTGGACGTGATCGGAAAAGTTCATACCGACGAAGTTGAAGTCAAAGGCGAAGTTCATACCAGACGTGATCGGTGTGGAGCGCGGAAGGTTTGTCCCCTTTCTATTTTCTCCCCTTTGTACTGTTTGAAGAATATAAAGTATGAGCTTCTTCTTCCTTTCTTTTTTCTCATCATTTGTCTATCTTTCCTTTTATTTTGGTTTATTTTCGAAAACACTAAACTAAAGGGAGTAAAGTCGTGAGAGAGAGTTGCGGTAGGTGTGATACCCCAAAATATTATAATAGATATTTCTCTTCTTTGCATTACTTATAGTAAACATTTCTTGTTGTATGATAGTGGTCCGATGTTCAAGTGTTAAGTGTATGAGTCTAGTAATTTTTTTCTGTAAGAATGTCATAATATGTACGAGTAATTTTTTTTTAAAAGTCAGAATATGTATCCAATACAGTATGAAATTAACTGTCTATGATTTTATTACAGCACATATAATACTTGTTTTTGGTCAAGGAAAACTGTAACCTCCTTTTAATTTTCTTTCTTTATGTGTTTTGTATTCTTTTCCCCACTCATTTTCATTGGTTTCTCCTTTCCACGGTAGCATTCTTGACTGATTGAGGCTGGACACCGAATTTATCTTCATGTAACTAATGGGAGAAAACATACAAGACTTGAAATGAAGGCTATGGAGACTTTAAACTGAAATTAAGGAAGATTAGGCTCCTTGATTTAGGAAGCTTGTGTGTGTGTGTGATAGATAAAATTCTCGATTTTCACTCTGAGGTGATATAATGAGATTAAAGTTCTCTAAAAATGCCATAAGGCCGTGTATGTTCTGATGTAGTGGTCCTACATTCACTTGTTAATTATTTAATTCACAAGGAACCATGTAGTTAATGTCCTACTTACATATAATGGATTCATATCTTCCTCTATTTAAATAGCACATTGCTAGTCTTGGAAGAGCAACCAAGTGGCTTGATTCTTTATTGACAAGAAACTAGTGTCTGTATTTAGGGGTGGGCAAATCGAACTGAACTGTACTGCACTGCTAAAAACTGAACTGAACTGTAAAACAGTTTAGACAAATTGAATTGAACTGTAAAACAGTTCAGACAAACTGAATTGAACTGTTTTTGTTTTATCAAACTGAACTGAACTATACTGAATTGTACTAAATTACAGTACGAACTGAACTGAACTATTAACTGAATTGTAAACTACACTAATTGAACTATTAACTGAACTGTAAACTGCACTAACTAAACTAAACTATTAACTGAATTGTAAATTACACTAACTGAACTATTAACTAAATTGTAAACTACACTAATTTTAACTAAACTACAATATAAACTGAACT
>NC_028351.1:18852998-18875783 GCF_000741045.1 Vigna radiata var. radiata
TCTGTATTCCTTCTCGGGTGGTATGTTAAAATATTCATTGAAGTCATGAAAGTTAGTTTGAAAGCTTGATTCTGCCTCTTGGCATATTAATGAACAGACTCCTCGTTGGGTAATAAATTACTTATGTTACGTATGTCCCTTCTTGGCCCACTTAATTTGGAGATTTATGATGCATCAATTTTCTGATTTTAGACCTATATTATGTACTATAGTTCTGTTTTAGATAATAGTTCAATAGACTCTAGTTGTTGTTGAACCTTGGTTACTAAGAGAGTAATTAGTTAAGCTTCACTATTCTGATTTGCAGTAGTGTTGTTAGTAGTGTATCTCTTATTAGATAATAGTTAAATGTGCAGATTTCTTTTACTATTTTGACTTATTTTAATACTTGGACATGGTGCTTTGCAAAAACTGATGGAAGGTATAGATTGTAATCACCAACTAATGGCAAAAAAAAATCAGAAGTCTAACTGTAAATGGATTTTCTAAGGTCAGTATGTAACTTTTTTTAGAGTTGAATGNTGTGTTGTTCATTCATTCTTATTTTATATTCAAATGCTTATGGTCTATTTCACAGTATTTCACAGTGTGGTTGCAATTAATGATTTGACATGGAGGCCTATAAACTTGATTATGATGTTTTTGATCTGTTTTCANANAGGCCTTTGCAATGACGGGTTGGCGCCTTGGATATATTGCTAGTCCAAAACATTTTGTTGGTGCATGTGGAAAGATCCAAAGTCAAGTATGCTTTATTATTTTTGGCCATATCATCAGCCTCATCCAATGCTATACTTGTCTTGATTTCCCTTTGATACAATCTGCAATACATCAAACGGATTTATCATTTCATTAAGCTTTTAGCATTCATTTGGAATAAGCTGGACTATTCTTTCTATACCATATTATATGCGAGATGTAGTGGCTGATGCATCATATTGAATTTAGTTCACTTCAGGGGCCAGTAGTATTGCCCAGAAAGCTGCAGTTGTTGGGTTAGGACTAGGTTATGCTGGTGGGGAAGCAGTTTCTACCATGATTAGAGCATTTAAGGAGCGAAGGGATTTCTTAGTAAAAAGTTTTAGAGAAATAGATGGTGTCAAGATATCCGAACCCCAGGTGCAATTGATTTTCTTATTAATTATCCACCTCTTTTTTTGTCTCATCATTTTCTTGTCTGTTTTTCCACTTAAACACGATTCTTCTCTTTTTCACCGCAGGGAGCATTCTATTTATTCATTGATTTCAGCATCTATTATGGAAGAGAAGTTGAAGGATTTGGTAAAATTGAGGATTCTGAGTCCCTCTGTCGATACTTACTGGATGTTGGCCAACTATTCTCATGTAATTGGTTCAAAGATTTAATGATTTTTATGAGTAGGAAATTTTGTAATAATCTTTTATTTAACTGTCTCCGCTGTAAAATAGTNGGAAAGAACTAAAGAACAATTGTTCTTAGCAAAAGGCGTTAAATTGTTGTTGTAAGGTATGAGAAAACAACTGATAATATCATAACTTTGTGTTTTGCCATTTTNCTTAGCATTTAGTAGAAAGGGGAAAAAGATACTGATATTATATATCTATCATTATCAAGAAGAGTGAATAATTAAAACTAAGAGGAATAAGTTAACATTCAGCAGCTTCAAAAATAGTAATGAACAGGAATCACAAAGAACATTCTTAAAAGTAAATATAAAATAATTTCCATTTTTTCAAAATTTATACAAAATAATGACTATATTACTTTTTATTAAAATTATTTATGTTTTATTAAATAATAAAACACTAACATTGTGCTATAAAATTTTTAAATTATAATTTATCTTCAATATTTGTATAAAAATGCTTAGAGTGAAGAAAATAATAATAGTAAAATATTCTATAAAAACTGTTAAACATATATTACAAAAAAAAAATAAAAAATAATTTAAAATATATTCAAAATACTTTATTTCACCCTAAGTCACTTTAAGAATTAGAAAAATAAGACTCAATTTCATCTGATTAAGTAACAAGATATTATTATTATTTTTATTTCTCTTTTTACCTTATTTTATTTCATTATTTTAATTTATATTTATTTAACTTTTTTATATTTCATTTTAAGTGCTCTTATTTTTTTTGTGTAGTAAGTGGTTATTTACATGTATAATAATAAAAGTGGTTTAACTCTAGTAGTAATAATCACATTTATCTGTTACAGTAAATGATTATCTACTAAGTCCTGTGTGGTTATATCTCGAAGAGGTTTTGTGCAACAATAAAAGTGGTTTAATTCAATAGCAATGATCACATTTATTTGTTGCAGTAAGTGGTTATCTATTATGTCCTATGTGGTTATTTTTGAAAGAGGTTATGTACACCAATAAAAGTGGTTTAATTCAATAACAATGATCACATTTCTTTGGTGCAGTAAGTGATTATCTACTAAGTCCTAAGTGGTTATTTCAGAATGGTATTTTGTACAACAATAAAAGTGGTTTAATTCAATCCCAATGACCACATTTTTTTGGTGCAGTAAGTGGTTATTTTCTAAGTCCTAAGTGGTTATTTTCTAAGTCCTAAGTGGTTATTTCAGAATGACCTTTTGTACAATAATAAAAATTGTTTAATTCAATCTCAATGACCACATCTTTTTGATGCAGTAAGTGGTTATCTCTTAAATTCTAAGTGGTTATTTTAGAACAGTGTTTTGTACAATAATAAAAGTTGTTTAGTTCGACCCCAATGACCACATGTCTCTTGGTGCAGTAGTGCAGTAAGTTGTTATCTGTTATGTCCTAAGTGGTTATTTCATAAGTGTGTTTTGTACAACAATAAAAGTAGTTTAATTCAATCCTAATGACCACTTTTTTTTGGTGCAGTAAGTGGTTATCTCCTAAGTCCTATGTGGTTATTTCAGAATATTCTTTTGTACAACAATAAAAATGGTTTAATTCGATCTCAATTACCACATATCTCTTTTGCAATAAGTGGTTATCTCCTTAGTCCTTTGTGGTTATTTCCAAAAGGTGTTTTGTACAACAATAAAAGTGGTTTATTTCGATCCCAATGACCACATTTTTTTTTGGTGCAGTAAGTGATTATCTCCTAAGTCCTATGTGGTTATTTCTGAACGGTGATTTGTACAACAATAAAAGTGGTTTAATTCAATCACAATAACCACATTTCTTTGGTGCAGTAAATGGTTATCTACTAAGTCATATGTGGTTATTTCAGAAAGGTTATTTGTACAACAATAAAAATGATTGAATTCAATAGTAATCTTATTTCTTGAAGTAATACATTCATAATAATCTTATTATTCTTACCGTCAATGTAACCTCTTATATGTTTGAGGTTTGTACTTTCGAATTCATATTTTAAATACAAAAGAGTTAATTAAAAAATTGTGTTTGGTTTCACTAGGAAACCAAATATACACATTTTATTTAATATTGTTGTAGGAGAGCAATAATGATCATAACCCCTCTTTAATTTGTAAACAACACCTCAAAAATCCATGAAAAGATTGGGGAAATAGATGTAACGATTGGCGAAATATCAGTAGGACAAAAATTTTCTCCCATTTCAGCCACAACAGCCCAAGCCTCAATGAAATAACCCTTTTGAACAAAACAACTCATGATAGAATTATATTCTACCATCAATTGACCATTCTAACATCAATCGTGGTCCACCAAAATCATTTCAGCTAGTATTTTTTTTAGAAAAATAGCAAGATTTTATACCAATTTTATAACAACCAACAACAAATATTTTATGTTGCTTAACCAAAACATCAATGATTTTTCTGCAGAACAGATAAGGCGCCATCGCCACCCTATCCACCACCTCCCACGGTCGCTCCAGCTCCTACACCGCCGCCTTCAGCTTTGCCCGCTTCCTCATCTTGTATATCTACCGCTCCCTGGACAGACTCCCTTTCAGTAGCTGCTTCACCTTCTTCGCCTGCATCCGTTTTCACACCAACTTCGACAGACCACCTAGGTACATGTGGGGACCCCACCCATGGAGATTACGGTGCTCGCACGTGGGTGAAGATTGGGAAGAAATTGGAGGGTTTTGATGGGGTTGTGGAAAATGGGGCATTGGGAAAATGAAAGGTGGTTGTGTTGAGGGAGTAAAAGAAGGAATGCGTGAAGAAAACCACTTATGAAGAATGCCAATGAAAAAACCTAAATCTGGTTTTTCAATAAATGAACAAAAAATGGGGAAACTCAAATTTTCCTTTATTCCCATTTTATCCATACCTGCTCTGATTTTTTATTTTTTTTTGCTAAAAAACTTATGTGGAGCGTATCAAATGAATGTCACCTCCACAAACGTGAAACCCTAATGTTAATGTCTGTGTTAAGAGTTTATAAGCTTCTTTTACCTATTTATTTTTGTAATGTAAAACAAATATATCGAATAACCTCACTATTCTATCCATACCATTTACTTATTGTAAGTAATACTTTATCCTCCAACCTACTGATCGGATTTTATCTTATACCATACAATATTTTTTATTAAAATAATATTATCTAAAAAATATTTATTATAGAAGATTTTATAATAAATGGTTTATAGTTTCTTGTTTTCTTACTGTAAAATCTTATTCCCATAAAGAAACAAATAATTACTATTGATGCAGAAAAAATTGTACAAAATAGTTTCTTCCACAAGAAACGTTGCATGTATTGTTTTTCAAAAAAAAAAAAAAAATCTCAAAACAATACATATAGTGTAGGTTAAATTTTTCATAATAGAAAATATAGCTACTATACTAAGTTTTTACCGTTTATCTGAAGGTCGACACTCCAGATCTCAACCTCAAGCTCTTTATCGGGGATAAATCCCCATTCCCTTTAGACCTCAATTGAATGGTTTATGTTTCTACCACGCCCAATAGTTCCACATCGCTTAGAGGTCGAAACCTAAGATAGTTCAAATATTTCTTATACACTTTGAGACACTTTTTAAGAACAAAATAGTAATGAAGCATAAAATCTAAAGCAAAGAATATTTCATATGAGGAGTGATTAACCTTAACAATGTCACTCGAGAGATTTGGATAAAAAAATTAAGTGGTTTAGAGATTATGTTGTTTACAATAAAAAAATATAAAATATGTAAGTATTAATATATTTTTTAAAATAATTTTACATAAATTCAAATATATAAAAGAAATCTATGGAGCAATTATTTGTGTGTAAGAAAGAAATTATTTCAATGTTGAATTAACGTAGATAGATTATTTTTAATTATTATCATTGTTTTTTGGAAATATTAATATAATTTAATTTAGGTAGCATGAAACGATCGATTTTTTTTTTCTAAAAAATTAAGAGATTAACTTGTGAAATAACACTTAAGTAAAGAAAAAGAAAAACAATACGCCTAATTCACTTTTAACAAAACTAATTGAAGGTCAATGTTAGGTAAGGATACATGGTTACCATTTTCCGATTGTTAGGGAAATTGGCATTCCCTCGACTTTAGATAATAATACTATGAATAAATCAAGAGTTTTCTTTTTTACTAAGACTTTGGTTGATATAGATACGTTGATTGAATTACCTAATCAAATTTTAATGGAAAGACCTAATTATGCCTTTATAACAGACTTGGAATATGTAAAACGTGCCCCTTTTGTTCTTGTAAGATGGTTGGGCATGTTCTTGGAAACTATAGAAGGGAAAAGACTTAAAATTTGATTATGTGAAATCTAAGGAGGGAAATAATGTTAAAAAAATTTATGTTCCTGTAATGTTCTAATTAGTAGGTAATGTTGTAGTATAAAATTGATCTAGTGAAGAAGTTGATGCAGACAAGAACTAGGCAAGAATGAAACTAAAGAAAATTTCTCACAGTTTAATAAACCTTTGGTTCAAGATTCTAATGTGCAAGATGCAAGAGCAGATAAATTTGCATAAAACAAATTAATTTGTATAATATGTAGAATTTGGAGAGTGCACTTAATCAAAATTTGCAACCTTTTATGAGACAACATGATGACGAGAATATGGTAAAAAATTTCCTCAATGAACTAATTGGTTCAAACTCAAATACACTAGAAGAAGCAAATAATTTTTAAAGTATTGTTATGGCTTTGCAGAATAGTTTTTATGCTCTTATTGAAGAGGAATCTATAATGCCTAAATCTCAAAAAGATGATAGAAATTGCAAATGTTTTGAATGATTGTGATAAGAATAATGATATTGCTAATACTCAAACTTCAAGGAAACAAATGTTATAATTAAACTATACATCACCCCTTTAGACGAAGTAATTGAGTTTTGATTACAACATTTTGTTGTGATATGCTTTGCATTACAAAAATATGGATCCCAAGAAAATGTATTGCAAGAAAATAAGTAAAACAGAAGATATAATATGAACAGATCATATCATATAATACAAAATTAGATTATAAAAGTTTACAATGATCAAAGACTTTAAATTATACTGATTAGACAATATATGTCCATAAGAGACAATATACGTAAATAATATATTAACACTCTACAATGCTGGTCTGAAGACTATATATTTAATTAATTATGCAAAATGAATGTAATTTTTTTAAATGTTTATTTTTTTTTTAAATTAATGAAAAAAGATTGTGCAAAAGAAAAAAAATAAACTTTTTGAGATTTTGGATCCAACAATAATTAACCTCACTTTTATATATTTTTATTTATAATAAAAAATTTAAAATTTATGTCGTTTTCTAAAACTATTTTGATTTAAAAAAATAATTAAAAAAGATTGACATGACTCATACATATTTCCAGTTACAATAAAAAATCAAGAATTTTATAAAAGAACGGTGTTTCTATTTGATATTTTTAATTTTGGAATTTTTATATTTTTTCTATTTTTAAATATTTTGAAGGGACACTAAAAATGCGGACGGCTGTAGTGACACCAGAAAGTAAAAAAAGAAACTTTTTTATATATTTTTTAATTTTTTAAAAAAATGGTGTGTATATGAAAAATTGGGATGCCAAATACTAAAATGGATGGAGGTATAAAAGTAAGATATGGATTATAAAACTAAAATAAAAACGCAAACTAAAAAAAATAAGGGTGTTGATTCCTGCACCTTCACCTGTTTGGACCTCCACCTCCTCATCCTACTTTTATTTTTTCTTTTTTTTATTTATATTTTTATTTATTATTTATATTCCTATTATATCCTTTAGTAAAATTTAATTTATAGATTAATTTTAATTCTAATATCTTATAAAGAAATCTAAATTTTTCTTCTCACGTTCTGCTCTCTCTGGTTTTTCTGTGCTGGAGAGGTATGTAATTTACTGTTAAAAATATAAACCCTTAAAAGGATTTGATTATCCGTTAACGGATGTCAACATCCGTTTAAGGTGAAACGGATGTCCGACATCCGTTAAGGTCTGTCTTCTTCCTCCTACGCACACACACACAGACGTCTACCAGAAACTTCACAACACAAAGCAAAACAACAATCGCGCAGAGCAAAAATCAATTCAATCTTAAACCCTAAATCACATACATTTGCAAACCATGAAATCAAGCGCAACGAAAACTAACCTCTCGACGGCAGAAACCAAACGAATCGCCGCACCACCGCGCCGCATCGTCGTACACACCTGCCGCACACTCAAGTCGCACCGTCGCACACACCACACCGCATCGCCACCGCTGCAAGGCAGCACACACCCACAGAGCCACGACCACCGTGCCGCACACACTCACACCGCATTACAGAGCCACAACCACCGTGCCGCACCGCCGCACACAATCACCGGACCGCCACACACAACCGCCGGAGATGACTGGAAAAGTTGAAAACTTTTGAAAAATGAAAGGTGGAAGGTGGGGGAGATGACTGGAAAAGTTGAAAACTTTTGAAAAATGAAAGGTGGAGGGTGGGGTCTGAATGCAAAGAGGAAGGGGAGGTGGTACTCTTTCGAAAGTTTCAAAAGTCTGTCAAAATAAAACTGAAGTAGAAAGTAAAGTAAAAATTAGGATTACTTTTTAAGAAGGTTAAAAAAGTAAAAATAAAAAATAAAAAAAGATTTGTTTTGTAATTAATGAAAATAAAAAAAAAAATTGAGAGGTAGAACTCCAAAAGGTGGAGGTGAAAGAATCAACGCCCAAAAGGTAATTAGATGCATGTTGTTAAAATGTGGCTGCAAACAGTCATAAAGTGCTACTGTCGTGGGGTGTAGCGCGTAAACATGGTGATCTGAGAAGTAAAACTTGGTGTGAGCAAAAAGTAGACCGGTCCAACTTAATACACCGTCTTCTCTTCATCAAAAGTGCGACTTCCCTCCTCTTTTTCTCATTCAATGTCATATCATTAGCCACCTCTCAACTAATTCTCGTTCCGCGCTGGGCACGCAAAAGCGATTAAGGACATACAAGTGAGTGAGGTCAAGAAACATTACTGTAGTGGAGAGGGGTCGGTTGGGCCGATCGGACCAAGCGCAGTGGAGATGGGCCGGTCGGGCCGACCGGTGCGGGGCGAGTAGAAGTGAGGTTGTAGGAGCATTGATGTGCCTTGATGGAGATGTAACGGAAGATGTAGCAAATCAATGAAATTAATGGTCAGTTACGAATGTGCAGTCTATAAATAAGAATAGCAGGACAGGTAAAGTAATCTTGAATCTAATCTAAATTGGCCTAGCTAATTGATCCATTATCTGACTTGGGCGTCGGAGTGTTCTCTTTGCAGGACCTCCTGGTTGATCTTCAAAAGACATCATTAAGACGAACAGGTCGGGCGGTCGGAAGCTGGTCTAAAGGGTTGGTTCGGTCTCGGGCTCTAACACCGAAACATTTGGCGCCCACCATGGGGCCCGAAATTGTGATTTACCCAGAAACGAACACAATGGCTAAGCAGTTACAGTTGCAGGTTCTACAAGAGATGCAGAGACAGATGCAGGAGATGAGGGCGGAGATAGCGGCTCTGCGAGCGGAGCGAGAGAACGGGGTAGGGGAACCCTCGGTGCGATCGGTGAATGTGCAGACAGTCCATTCTGGGGATGAGGAGGTCATTCGGCGGCCATCGGTGGAGGAGGTGGGAGAAGCCGTTGGAGGGGAAGTTGTAGGAAGGGGTCGAGGAAGAGGGACTGACCGGGGGGAGGGGCCAGCAGGAAGAGGGGCCGGTCGGGGGGATGGGCCGAACGGGAGGGGGATCGGTAGAGGAGAGGGGTTGAACGGGAGAGGGAGGGGGAGAGATGTTCAGGGAAGGGGAAGGGGAAGAGGGGAGGAAAATATAGGACGTGACCAGGAAAACCCGGAGAGGCATAGGGAGTTTGCAGGGCAGAATCAGCAATTCGAAGAAGTTCTAGAGGGTGAGGACTAGTTTGATCAGGCTGAGGGGCTGCACCCGTTTACTAATAATGTTATGGGGGCAGTAATGCTGGAGAATAAGGTTTTCCCATGGGTTGAGAAGTATGGGGGCACGTCGGATCCGGTGAAACATCTACGATCGTTCGTAGATGCTATGGCAGTCTATTCATCCAACGAGCTGGTCTGGTGCAGGGTGTTCTCTTTATCCTTGAAGGATGAAGCTTTGGATTGGTTTCACTCACTGCCACCGTGAAGCATTGATGGGTTTGTTACCCTGAGGCAGTTGTTTAGCCAGCAGTATGCTTCAAACCGTTCGCGAGGTTTGACTTATACAGCCCTTGTCAGGATGAAGCAAGGGCGTGAAGAGTCATTGAAAGGGTTCAGGGAGCGCTTCAACCGAACCGCTCGGCAGGTGAGGAACGTAGACCAACGGCTGATAGTAAGCGCGCTTACGACAGCGCTCAAACCTGGACCCTTTGTGGATTATTTGTACGAGGAGGAACCCCAGTCTATGGGTGAACTGCAGCATAAGTTAGCCGGGTTTATACGAATAGAGGAGGGGAGGTCGTACCGTAGTGATCAGGGGGAAGAGGGGGTAACGAGAGAGAAGTCAGGGCGGGACAGAAGAGGAGAAAAACGGCCGGTCGGAGGGGAACATAGAATGACGGTGAAACGAGGGACAGAAATACAAAAAGCGCAACAATACTTCCATCACACTTCATTAAGTGCCCCGAGGGTGAGAGTCCTGGAGGAAGCCTTAAGGGCTAATCTGCTGACGGTGGCACGGTCCCCGACCCCACGGGGAGCGGATGAAAGTAAACATTGTCGATATCATCAGAACATGGGGCATTCTACGGAGGATTGTGTGGCGTTGAGAGATAAGTTGGAGAGCCTGGTACAGGCTGGGCACCTGAGGGAGTTTGTTCGAAGGGAGAATCCTAACCCGAGGGATACCCCGGGAAGGCACAGAGGTCGACTACCGGTCGGGCAGAGGGCTCAGCCGACTGCCGAACGAACGGAGGGCGATGGAAGTGGAGAAAGGCCTCTGAGAGGGGTAATAAATACCATATCGGGCAGTTTTGCCGGAGGAGGGGCATCCTCAGCCGCCCGAAAGCGGCATTTGAGAAACTTGCATAGTGTGAATAAGGTGGGGATCGGTAGAAGGACCATGCCGTCCATAACGTTTTCAGACGAGGACTTCCATGCACCAGACCCAGACCAGGATGACCCCATGGTCATAACGGCTATCATCGCTCGGTACAGCGTGGGAAAGGTGTTAATTGATCAGGGAAGTTCGGCTAACATCCTATATTGGAAAACCTTTCAACAGATGGACATACCGGACAAATCGATAATGCCTTTTAACGAGCAAATCTTGGGATTCGCAGGAGAACGGGTTGATACAAGGGGATATGTGGACCTAAGGGTGTGCTTAGGGGCAGAGGCGGGGGCGAAGGAGTTAAGGGTGCGTTTCCTGCTGGTAGAGGCGGAAACTTCATACAACGTGCTGTTGGGACGGCCTTGCCTTAATGCGTTTGGAGCAATAGTGTCCACCCCTCACTTGACAATGAAGTATCCCGCAGATGATGGCATGATCCGGACGGTTAAAGCCGACCAGAGGGTAGCAAGGGAGTGTTACGCGGCGGGATTAAAGGTGCAACCCCCAAGGCATAGGGTGTGCGAAACCCGTCCGGCAACATCGGCTGCAGAGTTGGACCCAAGAGAGGATACCACCGACCGGGTGGAACCGATGGGGGAAATCCAGCCATGTCTCCTAGAAGGCGAAGACCGGGTGACAATGGTCGGCAAGGACCTTCAGGAGGGCGAAAGGCAAAGGTTGGAGGGTGTGCTGGTGGAGAATAAGGATTTGTTCGCCTGGACTGCGTCGGATATGCCAGGTATCCACCCTGGCATTATTTCGCATAAGTTGTCTATATTTCGAGATGCTCGACCGGTATCTCAGAAGAAGAGGAGGCTAGGTGTGGAGAAGAGAAGGGCGGTAGGCGAAGAGGTGGAGAAGTTGATCGAGGCTGGGTTCATAAGAGAAGTCAAGTACACTACTTGGCTGGCCAACGTAGTCATGGTAAAAAAGTGCAGTGGTAAGTGGAGGATGTGCATTGACTTTACGGATCTAAACAAAGCCTGCCCGAAGGATATGTACCCCCTACCGAACATTGACGCGTTGGTAGATGGAGTGTCCGGGTATGAGGTAATGAGTTTTCTGGACGCCTATTCAGGGTATAATCAGATACCTATGTACCGTCCGGACAGCGATAAAACTGCTTTCATTACCGAGCAAGGAACCTTTTGCTATGAGGTCATGCCGTTCGGTTTGAAGAACGCAGGGGCTACATACCAAAGACTAATGGACAAGGTCTTTCAAGGGCAAATAGGAAGATGCATGAAGGTGTATGTCGATGATATGGTGGTGAGGAGTCGGTCGATTGAGGAACATCTGGCGGATTTAAAGGAGGTTATGGGGCAACTTCGAAAGTTTGATATGCGCCTCAATCCCGCTAGGTGTACCTTTGGGGTAAGGGCGGGGAAATTTCTGGGTTTCATGCTGACCGCACGGGGAATTGAGGCAAACCCCGACAAGTGTAAGGCGGTGTTGGAAATGAGAAGCCCCCAGACGGTGAAGGAAGTTCAGAGGCTGGTGGGGCGGCTAACGTCGTTGTCATGGTTCATCCCTCATCTGGCCGGACGGGCGAAACCGATCGTCAAGGCCATGAAGAAGACCGCGCGGGAATGTTGGGATGAAGAGAGCGAGGAGGCCTTCAAATGGATAAAGGAGGTTCTTACCCAGCCCCCCGTGATGGGTCGGCCCGAACCTGGGCATGAATTTCAGATCTACTTGGCAGTTTCGGAGGGGGCCATTAGTGCGGCCCTGGTACAGGAGGTTCCTCAGTTCAAACTGGTGTATTTCGTCAGTAGAAGCTTGAAGGAGGCAGAGTTAAGGTACCAGCAGTTGGAAAAGGTGGCCCTGTCCCTAATTTATGCCGCTCGGCGGTTACGGCCATACTTCCAAGGGTTTCAAGTCGTGGTGCGAACGAACTACCCGATAGCTAAGATCTTACGGAAACCAGATTTGGCGGGCCGAATGATAGGGTGGTCGGTAGAACTATCGGAGTTTGGGTTGAGGTACGAACCGAGGGGGTCGGTACGGGGTCAACACTTGGCAGATTTTGCGGTTGATCTACTCCCTGAAGAGGGGGAATTCTGTTGGAAACTTTCGGTTGATGGGTCGTCTAGCCGAAGGGGAGGAGGAGCGGGAGTGGTCTTAGAAGGGCCGAACGGGATATTGATTGAGCAATCGTTGGTGTTCCAGTTCATGGTTAGCAACAACCAAGCCGAATATGAGGCTTTACTGGCCGGGATGGAGTTGGCAAAGGACCTAGCAGTGGGTCGGTTGGAGTGTCGAACGGATTCCCAGTTGGTCGAGGGACAGATGAATGGGAGCTTCCAGGTGAAGGATGATCTCCTGTTGCAATATTTTCACAAGGCCAAGCAATTGGCCTCAAGTTTCAAAAAGTTCACATTGCGACATGTTCCTCGATCGGAGAACAGCCGCGCCGATACACTGTCGAAGCTGGCCGGCGGAGTCACGAAAGGGGGGTTATCTTCGGTGATCAGACAGTTGGTAACCAAGCCGACGGTGGAATGCTGCGCCATTACTACCAGGGGAATACAAAGTACCTGGAAGGACGAGATAGTACAATTGATTCGGAAGCAGGATGACGGGGGGGCCTTAAGTACCAAGGAGGCCAAGAAGATCGCTCGGTATTGCTTGATAGGTGATGAGCTGTACCGGAGGGGTTACGTCACTCCATTATTGAAGTGTTTGCTGGAGAACGAAGCGGAGTACGTTATGAGGGAGTTGCATGAAGGGATGTGCGAGAGACATACAGGTGGGCGAACTCTACGAGCTAGAGTGCTAAGGGCAGGGTTTTTCTGGCCGATGTTAGAGAAGGATTGCATGGCGTTCGTCCGGAAATGTGAAGCCTGCCAAAAGCATGGGAATATTTTCCACGGTCCAGCGGTGGAGTTGCAAGGAATAATGTCCCCTTGGCCATTCGCCCAGTGGGGAATGGACATTGTTGGACCACTGTCAACCGGGCGGTCTCAGATGAGGTTTTTGCTGGTGGCAGTGGACTACTTCACAAAATGGGTAAAGGCTGAACCTTTGTCAAAAATCTCTGCCGCCCAAGTTCAGAAATTTGTATGGAAGATCATTTGCCGGTTCGGGTTGCCCAAAATGCTCATTACGGACAACGGTCGGCAGTTTATAGATAAGAAGTTGGAAGCCTTTTATCGGGAGTGGGGCATAGCTCATGTCACCAGTTCGGTTGAGCATCCCCAGACGAACGGGCAGGCGGAGGCAATGAATAAAATAATCATACAAGAGTTGAAGAGGAGATTAGGCGAGGCAAAGGGTGCTTGGGTTGATGAATTACCATCGGTCCTGTGGGAGTATCGATGTTCTCCCTACGGGGCAACAGGAGAGTCCCCATTTAACCTGACCTATGGGACGGACGCGATGATGCCGGTCGAGGTGGGCGAGGAGACACTGAGAAGACAGGTGAATGACTCAGTGGCGAATGAAGAAGGTCTGAGGGGAAACCTGGACGTGTTGCAAGAGAGAAGGGAAACTGCAGCGGTCCGGACAGAGGCACTAAAGAGGTTGGTCGCGCGAAGGTACAACACTAAGGTGCGACCAAGGCAATTGATCGAGGGCGATCTCATTTGGAGGAAAGTCGGGGAAGCTCGGAGGGAGAAGATTCACAGAAAACTGGCAGCCAGCTGGGAGGGGCCATTCAGAATAAGTGAAGGTTTGAATAATGGGGCTTACCGACTGGAGCATCTAGACGGGAAGCCAATTCCGAATACATGGAATATATCTCATTTAAAATTGTACTTTAGTTAAAATCTTTCTTTTTGAACCGCAATAAAGCATGTACTTATGAAGCCATAAGTTGAATGATACGAGGCATTTCATTGTTACTTAATTCTGATTTTCCCGTTCGGTGGAGAAGGAAGGAAGGAGGAGGAACTTTCCGGCGTTCTTCCCGTTCGATAGCATAAGGAAGGAAAACGCTCTGGCGTACCAACGAAGTCAGGAAAATGACTTCCTCTAACTTAGAAGAATGAGGGAAAGTTAGGAAAATGACTTCCCGTTCGGTGGAGAAGGAAGGAAGGAGGAGGAAATGACTTCCCGTTCGGTGGAGAAGGAAGGAAGGAAGAAGAACGTTCCGGCGTTCTTCCCGTTCGGTAGCATAAGGAAGGAAAACGCTCCGGCGTATCAACGAAGTCAGGAAAATGACTTCCTCTAACTTAGAAGAATGAGGGAAAGTCAGGAATGTTCTGGCGTTCTCCCCGTTCGGTGGTGATAGTAAGTCCCTGGTCTGGGAAGAACTAGGGGTATCATGAGACTAATCCCCCGTTCGGTGGAGCTTAAACCTTGAAAACAAGGTTAGGAAAACGCTCCCTTATTCTGGCACATTGACCGTCAAACATAAATACAAGGGCGTTCGGGAATAAACGAATACGTCGGTCGACACAGCACAAATCGCAAACATATGGTAATCGTAAATTGCAGACATGTAATAATTGCAAAGTAAAGACAAAAGTATGCAACGAGTTCGGTACAAACGATGTGCAAATACTAATCACAAAATGACAAAGGAAAAATAAGAAGCTAGCAACTAATCCTT
Organism: Vigna radiata var. radiata; assembly: GCF_000741045.1. Classification (NCBI taxonomy): domain Eukaryota; kingdom Viridiplantae; phylum Streptophyta; class Magnoliopsida; order Fabales; family Fabaceae; genus Vigna; species Vigna radiata. The sequence continues at coordinate 18,868,038 of NC_028351.1, forward strand.
GGTGGTTTTGTCTGATGGAGAAGCAAGTGGGGAAGCCTGGTGAGCATCGGTCGGGACCGCCTGATCGGGTGCGCTAACAGGTTCGGCAGGAAGCTGGGAGGAGATGTCAACAAGTTGCCCGCCCACCAAAATCTTCATGATGTTGAAACCTTCATGCTCTAAGGGCGACTGGAAGAAGTAGTGGCACTGAGCGATTCCCTGCTCGAACCCACGCTGGCGCTCTTCACAAAATTCATCCTCCAGAGCAGTGAAGTCGGCCAGCGATTTATCCCGGTCGGCAATAGCGGCGTCCCTTTCAGAGGTTAGCTGTTTGAGTTGGTCGGAGGATTGCTGGAGGCTGAGGGTTAGGGCATCCACTGATTCTTGGAGGCGCTTCGCTTCCTTTTGAGATTCAAGGAGGGATGCGGCGGCCTTGGACCGTTCGTCCTCCACTAATTTGTTGGCCTTCTCAAGACGCTCGGTAAGAGAGGAAACCTCCTCTTTCGCTTGGGTCAGTTGGTTGTTGGAGATTTCGATTTCGGACACCAAGAGGGGCTTCGTGGTTCCAGCAGCATAGTTCATACAGATGCCAGCTCAGGAGAGGAATTCATAGGCCATGTCGGAGGCCTCAGAGGGAGTCAATTTCTTGAAGGGTTCTTTCTCTTCGGGAGAAAGGTTGAACTCTAGGCGGTCAGACACATGAATGTTGGGATCAAGGAGACTGGAGAGAAGGCGGCTGGAGAGTTTCTTCTTTTTGGGTGGTGAAGGTGTCTTTTCTTGGGAAGGACGCTTCCTGCTTTTGGTCTTAGGCAAAAAGGAGATCACGATCGGCTTGGACTCGTCGATCTTCGGAACGTTGAGGGGGGCCGGTGAAGCGGAACTGGAGGGGGCAGCGGTTGAGGAGGAGGGAACGGTAACATGTCCGCTGCGTTGGTTCTTGCGGGCCAAAGCTCGGGCAAAAGCTTGGTGTTTCTCCATGCCACCAAAGAAATCTGCAAGGAAAGCGCAAATTTAGCAAGTTAATAATGACCGGTCGATAATTCCAAAATGTAAAGAAACTTACCGAACACTCTAGTTCGTAGAGTGTTAGAGTTAGATCCGATGAGTTCGATGAGTTTGCGAGAGGAGGTCTTGCGGGGCAGCTGATCGATTTGGCGTATCACCTCCAACTCGTCGTCGGTCATTTCGGACTTCTTCCAGGAAATGACTTGTTTGGGATGCTCGGTCCAGTAGAGGGGGAATTTGGGCCGGCCCTCCGAAAAGTATTTGGGCCGGCCGGGTTCACGTATGGCAACCTTGAAGAAGTTTGATTTGAAATCCTTGTAAGAAGAGTTGAAAGGAGCGAATAGCTGCTTATCCTTTACAGGGATCAGAGAGATCCAACTTTTGTTGGGATGGGGTAAAGCCCGGAAGAAGAAAAGGAAGGACGCTGGAGTTGGGGTTAATAGTAAACCGGTACATAGAATGGAAAAGGCTTGCATGCATGCCCAGCCGTTCGGATGGAGCTGAGCGGGACAAATATTCAGTTCGCGAAGCACGCCGCACTGAAAGTCGGAGAAGGGAAGCCTCACCCCCAGGTCACGAAAAAGGGTTAGGTAGGCGTAAAAGAAGTCCAGGGCATACCCTTCCCGACTGTGGCACACCCGCTCGTTAGAACGACATACCACCAAGGATATGTCAGCCGCATCTCGACGGAGATTGGACATGAGATCCACCGATTCGAGCAAACGAACGATGGAGGAGGTGGAAATAAAGTAGGAAGGATGACCCCGAGCTTCATGGGGAGCCTAGTCATAACCTGAGATGGCGGGGGGAGGAGCCACGCTGGTCCACTCCAGGGAGTTGTCAATGTTGAATTCAACATCATCGGCGCGAGCCTCCTTCGGGCAGGGCGACCGGACGAGGTGGACGACGAAGAGGGAGAAGAGGTCGACGCAGCCGCATCATCAGCGTACCCCCGACCTTCACCTTCGAACTCATCGGAAGACCACGACGACGAAGACATCTACCTGAGCAACTGAAGGAAGGAAGCAGAAGAACGGGAAGAGAGCAGAGTGAGATCGGGAATCGGAGGGTAGAGGGAAGAGAGCGCGAGAATGAGGGAGGGGCCCTCCACCTTTTATAGCCGAAAAAGAGGGCTTCAAGAACGCATCTCAGCCGTCCATCGATGGTAGATCCAACGGAGGAAAACTTGTGACTCTTTGGTGAACAGATGTGATTGATGGGGGAAAGGATCATGGCCGTTGTTGAAGGCAAGATCGAATAGCTATAATAGCGAGACGTTTCGTTGCCCAGAACCATTTGGAGAGTTTAAACCCCTTCGCTAGTCGAAGACGCTCGGGGCTTGGGGGGCTTGTGTAGTGGAGAGGGGCCGGTTGGGCCGATCGGACCAAGCGCAGTGGAGATGGGCCGGTCGGGCCGACCAGTGCGGGGCGAGTAGAAGTGAGGTTGTAGGAGCATTGATGTGCCTTGATGGAGATGTAACGGAAGATGTAGCAAATCAATGAAATTAATGGTCAGTTACGAATGTGCAGTCTATAAATAAGAATAGCAGGACAGGTAAAGTAATCTTGAATCTAATCTAAATTGGCCTAGCTAATTGATCCATTATCTGACTTGGGCGTCGAAGTGTTCTCTTTGCAAGACCTCCTCGTTGATCTTCAAAAGACATCATTAAGACGAACAGGTCGGGCGGTCGGAAGCTGGTCCAAAGGGTCGGTTCGGTCTCGGGCTCTAACACCGAAACAATTACCAAGGTCTAAAATTATTAGTTCCATAATAATATCTGTGTTGATCGTAACCCAATACCACATAAGCTCAGAGCTTATAAGTTTCTTTTACTTGTTTACTTTTGTAATGTAAAACAAATATATCCAACGGTTTGACTATTCTATCGATATTGTTCGGTTAATACAACATGTTTACTGTAGACAATACTTTATCATCTGACTTATTAACTGGATCTTATCTTATACCATCCAATATTTTTTATTAAAATAATATTATCTAAAAATTTATATTTTTAAAAGATTTTATGATAAATGATATATAATTGTTTGTCTTTTATTGTAAAATCTTAGTCCCATGATGAAATATATAATTACTATTGATGCATAAACAATTGAACAAACTAGTTTCTTGCACAAGAAACGTTGCATGTATTGTTTTTCAAAATAATAATAATAATCTCAAAACAATATATACAGTGTAGGTTAAATTTTTCACAATAGAAAATGTAGCTTATATATGAATAATTGTTTTTAGGAAAAAAATGTAACTATTTTATGAGTAATTGCTTCCTTATAAAAAACAATGTGTAGATCTTATAAATACTTTTTAAATAATGCACAACAAAATCTATGAGTATTATAATCGATTTTCTATACAAATAATTTTGCACAAAAACTCAAGTAAATTTTTCTTGCAAGGAATATTTGTTAAAAGATGCAAAATTTTTATGGATAATGTTTTCAGGAAAATTTGTAGGTAAGAAGGACTTTTCTATATAGGAAAATCTATTTTTTATATTTATTAATATTATCTAAATGTTCATATTTACAAAAGATTTTATAATAAATAATTTATAATATCTAGTTTTTTACTTCAAAATTTTATTCCCATAAAAGAAAAATATAATTATGCATTAAAATATGTAAATATTAAGAATGATTTCTTGAAAATAGTTTTGCATAAGAAATTTTGTAGGTATTTTTTTTTCAAAAATAGTTGTAAATATAAAGTAGATATAACTTGACTAAAGATAACTATTGCGTTATTATTATTCTAATTTAACTTAAAGAAAAAAAAATTTAATTGCAGATAAAATGAGAATGGGAAGGTGCAGGGAGCAACATGTGGTGATGAAGGAAGTAACCCTTCGAAACTAGGTGTGAGAGAAAAGTGGCACCCGACTTAGTACACCGTCTTCCTCTTCATCAAAAATGCGACTTTCCTCATCTTTTTTTCATTCAATTTTACATCATTAAGACATCTCTCAACTAATTCTCGTTTCTCACCAACGACACTAGGGCAATCAAGGACATCGTTAGCACCATTTTTCAAAAATAATAAAAAATCTAATTTTATACTTTTTATTAAAATAATATTATCTAGAAATTTATATTTATAGAAGATTTTATAATAAATAAATTTATATTTATAGAAGATTTCATAATAGAGAATATGTCGACTATATATGAATAATTATTTTTAAGAAAAAAAGTGTAACAATTTTATATGAATAATTGCTTATAAGAAAATTTGTCGATCTTATAAATACTTTATAAATAATAATGTACAACAAATTCTATAAGTATTAAAATCGATTTTTTACAAATAATTTTGCACAAAAATTCTAGTAATTTCTTTTTGCAAGAGATATTTGTTAAAAGATGCAAATGTTAATGGATAATTTTTTAAAATAAATATGTTTTTAGTCCCTAAACTATTAAGCGAATTTGTTTTTAGTCTCTTTTTCAAAGTAAGGTACACTTTGATCCTTCTTCTTAAGAAAATTATAACTTTTTGTCCTCTAAAAATAACAACGTTAAAAGTCAGCTGAGGTGGCTAACGGTGTATGTATTGTCTTCTCTCACCTATTCTCTTCTTCTTTCTTTTCTTTCTCTCTGTTCTCGCAATGGCTCACTCTTCAGAACCTATCATTGGGCCATTCCAAGGGAGACACAACTCTGCCCACCATAATGCCTCCAAAACCTTCCGCCCTTTCTTCCGGCGACGACCTCCCTTCTCTGCCTAGGCAACTCGCTGCCAACCTTTCTGATTCTGACCTTTCCTTAACAGCCTGAGAGATCTTCGTTGCCGCCTACTGCACCTCCTCCAGCAACCCGCTTGGTTCCATCCCTAATCACTCCTCTGCTAATTCACTCAGCCAAAACTCTATAAACTCGTAAGCACTCCAGCGATCCATCTCTTTTACCGCCGCTAGCAAGGTTAAGAAGGCCTTTGGCTTCAAATCACATGGTTTGGGCTCCAAAAAGAGTTTTGGCTCTGGTTCGACTTTCGGTTTAGGCCAGGGAAACCCAAAGCAACCGTTAACAGTCAGAGAACTCATGCGGAACCAGATGTGCACTAGTTCAAAAACGCTGTTTAACGTCACCCAATAGACGTCAGTTTATTCGTAACTCGACGTATGTGAGAGGACGGTGGCATTATCGTAAATAGCTTGGTGACCAAGACGTCGGTTTTCGGTTAAGGCGACGTCTTTTACACTGTAGACGTCCACATTAGCTCAAACTGACGTCTCATGGTCTGGGGTAGGTGAGAAGATAGTCCATTGACGTCATTGTTCACGGGGGGCCGACGTCTATGGGGCTGCAATTAATGCTCTTTACCTAATTCCCAGACGCTTAGACGTCGCTTCGTCAAAAGACGACGTCTACGGTCTGAATGGAAGGCGGGAAGACAAAAAATCTTCAACTTAGACGTCGGTGTTCAGTGGGAGCGACGTCTAGGTGCCTGTAATTAATTAGGTTCACCAAACTCGAAGGACATAGACGTCGGGTCGAAGGGGCACCGACGTCTATGTGCCTGCAAGTAATTATGTTCATCATTATAGACGTCAATGCCCCATGACAACTGTCGTCAACATCCGTGACAGGAAATCAAACGTCAATCGTTTCAGCTTTCTAGACGTCGGCTCCCCTAGACACCAACGTCTAATGGTATTCAAAAGGTCAGATGAAATGTTAACTTGGACGTCATATTAGTGAGAGAACCAACGTCTATGTCAATATAGACGTCGGTGTCTTGAGCAACCGACGCCCAATTTCATTTTAAATGCAACCGCATACTCTTCACGACATTCAATTTCTGATATCGTCCTCTCCAATTTCTCTTGCGGCCTCTTCCTTTTCTCGCTTGCAACACCTCTTCTTTTTCTTTCTGCCTCTTCTTCTTTTTCTCTCTTGTGGCATCCCAGGTGCAGGGTTTTTTTTTATGCTTACCATTTAAACTTTGTTTAGTCTTTCATCGATTATCTTCTGGTTCAACTGATTAAAATTTGCTTTCTTTGTGTTGTGTTTTAGTGAAGTTTTGTTCCTTTCTTGGGATAACATAGTAACACATTCTCCCTCTGCTAGCTGCCTCCTAGAAAAAAGCGGCGTCTATTAAATTTCTTTTGATCATTTCAACCCAAAAACGACCTTGGGGTCGTTGTCTAGTTATCGTTTCACCGTGATTTTTTCTTCTTGCGGACGAAAATGGAACTAAGTAAGAACCCAGGTTCGGTTTTGGGTTGAAAAGATCCATAAGACATTCAAGAGACGCAAGCTTTTTTTTTGGGGGAAACTAGCAAAAGGAGATTGTGCTACTAAGCTATCCAAAGAAGGGAACAAAATTGCACTAAAACACAACAACTGTATTAGATGTCGATTAATGTACACACCGACGTCTATAGCACCTCGTAGACGTCGGTCAGTGTCATTTTCGAAGTCTTGTGCCTCTTCGATGTTAGTTATTGCGAAGACTGACGTCTATATAATGTCTTTAGACATCCATTTCCCCCCTACACCGACGTTTTAGTGACGTCGGACCTGTCAGTGACTGACGTCACGATAGATGTCGGTTATACTAGTTTTCCGACATCGCATTGACGTCACCGGAAATGACGTCGGTTCATGTGTAGACGTTAAAAGCCCAAAATAACCGACGTTAATCAGCGTTTTTGGACTAGTGGTGGTTGCAATTACGATCGGCGAGATTTCAGAATCCTTTGATATGCTATTAGATTCTCTCAAAGGCTTCGAATTTTACTGATCAGCTCTACGTTGACTTCTATATTGGGGTGGGCTGAGAAAAGGCTCCTTGCATATCATGAAACTTATGACCGGGGTAATGTTGAAACCATGCAGGGCATAGTCTCTTTAGGGGTAGCCACAACTAAGATTTTGGTTGAGGATATATCCAATGAGTATTGTCGGAGGAGAAGAAATGATGTCAATGTGGCACATGAAATAATTGAAACCTACATCAGGTCATCACTACGCACTACTTTTGCCCAGGCAAGTTCATCTGTTAGCTGTTGCTTTGTCCATTCAGTTAAAGGTGAATGACATGGGGGTTATCATCTACTTTGATTGCATTAGTGCTTGAAGAGGGAGATAGGGGTGGGGGCGGGCGTGCGGGGGTGGGAGACAACTCTTTAACTCACAGGTTTGTTGCGTATGAAAATATAACGTACACACATTTTACAGGGTCTATAATGATGAATCATCTATTATTGAGTAATTTGATGAGTTGATGCAACAAATCATGCCAACGACAATTCTGTGGCGGTTATGGGCTTCGGCAAAGGTTTTGGGGAAAGGGACTTTTGGGACGACGACGGTTCTTGAGGCAGGATTGATGGTGGCGGTGAAGAGGTTGAAGGATGAGAAGGCGTTTAAGGAGAAGATTGAGGTAGAGGGAAGGAGAGAGAGGAAGAAAAGCTGCGAAAATTTATTCGGTGTCAAAAAAAAAAAGTGGCACACCACCATTAGTCATGTCAGTTGTTTTTTAATGTCATTAGTTTTGGAGGACGAAAAGTTATAGTTTGTTTAAGAAGAATGATCAAAGTGTACCTTACTTTGAAAGATGGATTAAAAACAAATTCACGTAATAGTTTAGGGATTAAAAACATATTTAACCCTAATGTTTTCAGAAAAATTTGTAGGTAAGAAAGACTTTTCTAGTAGTGATATAGGAAAATAAAATTTTTATCATTTATTAATATTATCTAAAAGTTTATATCTACAAAAGATTTTATAGTAA
>NC_028351.1:18876278-18883537 GCF_000741045.1 Vigna radiata var. radiata
TTTTATTCATAAAATTCCAAATTCTCTTATTAACTTGTGTTGAAGAGTATTTTGTAGGTGGATTTTGTCTTGTAAGGAGTACATCAAGATTCTTCAGTCTACTCAGTTATTACCGCTTATTCGAAGGTTCATACTCCAGATCCCAACCTCAAGCTCTTTATTGGGATAAACTCTCATTTCGTTTAAACCTCAATTAAATGGCTTATGTTCCTACTACGTTCAATAGTTTCAAATCGTTAGGGATCAAGACCTAAGACAATTTAAATATTTCTTACACACTTTGAAACACCTTTTAAGGAAAAATAGTGATGAAGCACAAACTCTAAAACAGACAATATTTCAGACGAGGAGTGATTGACCTTAAAAATGTCACCCAAGAGACTTAGATGTTTTAAAGATTATGTTGTTTACAATAAAAAAATATAAAATATGTAAGTACTAATATCATTTTTTAAATTGAATTTACATAAATTCAAATATATGAAACAAATCTATGAAGCAATTATTTGTGTGTAAGAAAGAAAATATTTCAGTGTTGAATTAACGTAGATAGATTATTTTTAATTATTATCATTTTTGTTTGGAAATATTAATATAATTTAATTTAGGTAGAATAAAACGATGGATTTTTTTTCTAACTAAGAGATTAACCATTTAAATAACACTTAAGTAAAGAAAAAGAAAAACAATACGCACATTTCACTTTTAACATTTTAATTCTAGTAATAAAGAAAAAATCTCGTTTATTGATTAAAGTTGATGATGTTTTTCGGACAAAATTTTTTGTAACTCTCACACCTAAGTACATAAAGAAAATGGATAACTTGAATAAGCTATGATAGCTATGGAAACCTTTCAAGGATCTAAACGCTAATTTCTTGAGCACATGCACCATCTTCGAATCCTAATACTCTTCCTCTTGCTTGGCATGTCGAGATCTAGCCATTAATGAAAACTACCCATGTTGAGGCTGGACATCTTGGCTTCATCTTCTTTTTTGGGGTTTGGAAGTATAACAATTGCAAGTACGGCACTTATGGCGGCCGCTGCGGCTCCCAACACGAATGCCGGCAAGTTGCCACCACCAAACAAAGCATCCCATGGTCCACTGATTGCTGATACAATCATCTGTGCAAATCAAATATATAACTGTTTATTAGGGTTCGTAGGTCCAAGGAACTTGTATATGTTGTATTCTAGGATAGTTGAAATAGTTATGACAGAATATAATTAGATGAGAATGTATGAAGTAAATGGATTCTAACCTGAGGAATCACAATTGAAACATTCAGAAGACCCAAAGATAATCCTGAAAGTTTTGAAGCAAACAAAAAGGTTACACATTTTTTTATTTAGGCTTAAACATTTACTAACAGCTTCGGTTCACCTTAAAATTAAAAAATTAAAGCTAAAATTAAAAAAAAAATAAAAAAAAAAATGGTAACTTTGTATATACCTTGTCCTGCACCTGAGCTGTTAGAATAGATAGAAGCCAGAGCAAAGGGAACACTGTATGTAACCTGTATACAGAAAAAGTATTAATAATTGGATAGAAATTAAAAGTATTTTTTAAATTGTTGAGAAAATCCTTAAAAGTTGTTTCAAAAGATAGAAAACTTACCGCAAGAGGAATACCAAGGACGCAGAAGAATGCTAAGGATCCTACTTTCACATCCATGGAAGGGTTTCCAATGAGAGCAGGGTTTTTGGCACGTTCTCGCTCAGCGACTCTTGTGATAAGCACAGTCGCTGCTAAGCAAATTGCTAGAATAACATTAACGATTGCCCACAACCACTTGACTCCACCAACCAAGCGACCCAATGGTTCTACACCCAAAGACGCCACAGCCAACACCACTGAATTCAACATGAGCCCCAAAGAACCAGCATGCACACCATTATCGTATGCCTTCTGACCCACATCACCGCCGTACACCTCACGACCCATCCAATCAGTGTCGAACAACACATAAGGGAACCACGCAATCCATGTGATAGCTGTCACTAGCATCAACATCCACATTGGCTTCTCAAGTTCTCTGAATGCAACACAACACTCTCCGTAGAAGCACGAAACTTGTGTCTGCCCATCTTCTATCTTCGACTCCTTAGGTGCCGGTGTGAACTTAGGGTCGTTCACGCAAGTGAGAACGGTAATGCACAAAGCAAGAAGAAGAATGATTGAGAAGAAGAAGCAACTCTTTAGGTTTGCACAGAATACGTTGCATGCCTCGGTTTGAGTGAAAGGGAAGATCTTGTGGAGATCGTTATAGGATCCTGCTGCATAGCCCAGGACGTTGCCCACGGCCATGAAAAATGAGAAGAATGCGTTGGCGGTTCTCGTTTTTTTTGGATCGCCGGCAGCCAAGTCACCAAGGAAGGCACGACATGGTCCCTGGAGCATGTTGTTGGCAACATCTAAGATCCAAAAGCCGACGACGAAGATGGCAACGGCTCGTGGACGGGTTGTCTTTGTTATGTCATCGCCGGCCATGTGTCCTATATCGGAAGCATAGCCAATAAGGATAATGGCGATTGCGACAGCTATTGCACCGGCAAGGATAAATGGACGGCGACGGCCAAAGGAAGATTGGCAATGGTCACTGCTGTAGCCTACAATAGGTTGAACTAGGAGGCCAGAGATGGGGCCACAAAGCCATATGAAGGAAGCCCAAACGTGTGGAACTCCTAGGGTTTGTACATATGGTGTGAGGAGGGAGAGTTGTAGAGCCCATCCAAATTGTATACCGGCGGCGATGGATGACACTGCCACCATTTTTCTCAGAGGACTCGGTTCTTGTTTTACTTGCTCCTCCATTATTACAACTTTATTAAAGTATTTTATTACTTTAAATTACAATGCAACAACTCTTGCTCAACAAACATTAGTAACTATCACATTTATATACTGCTTGTTACTTTTAATTTTAGAACTACAAAAATTTTACTTTTTTTGTTACCTAAAGTTTCTAATCTTGAACTAGTCTCCTTTCCTATTTTTGTTTTTCAAATGGACAGATAGAATAACATTTATGTTCAAGCCCATAATATCTCGATCTTGATGAATGTTGTAAATATTCTATTTATTATATATTAATTTGTTTCTAAAAAAATTTTTTTTGGAATTATTACAATTATAACAACCCTAATTAAAATTTTACTTTTCTTGCAACCAATAAAATTACCTAATGCATAGGTTTAGGTCTTTCTAATCTTGACCCAGTCTTTTTCCCTATTTCTGTTTTTCGATGGGTAGAAAGGATAACATTTATCTATGTTAAGGAGCACAATATGTCGATTACTGTATGTAAAAGTTCTACTTATTATATATTAATTTGTTGCTGGAACATAATGTTGCCCATGATTCTTATAATAATTTTCCATGACAATCATGATATAACATAATTTCACAAATCATAACAGTATGAAAAGCAAATATACTAATCATAATACAACTCACACACCTTATACAATATTTATTACATTGCTAGAATTGAGTTTATCTCATTTTACGTCTTATTACAAAACATAAAATTTAAATAGAATCACTGGTGGAAAAATAGCTTTTTTATGACGAGTAAAATTGACTTATTATGACAGTAATTTGGCATCATAGGTCTGGGCGTTATAATAGGTTTGTGTATTTTATGACGGACCGAAAAATCCATCATAATAGGTCCAATGTATTATGACAGATTTTTACTTATTAATCATAATATAGCGAATTTATTATGATGCACCTAGATTTACCTATCATAAAATGTAGTGTTTTATGACTAAGATTTTTTCATCGATTATGATATATACTTTTCAAAAATAAACTTTTATTACATACATTGTTCACCTATCATAAAAATTTGTTTTGTAAAAAAAAGAATTCATTATTACATTTGACATATCCATTCAATTTACAATTAATTTCCTGTATTATAATTTCATCAATCAATTTATAATCAAAATATAACATGAAATGAACATATTCAATTAAACTAACATAATGTGAAATCCATTTCAAACATTAAATTGTGTAATAATATTAAATCCAAATATAACATCAATCTACACTACATTAGCAAACAATGTTTTAAACCTTGGAATTATAGGAAGATACCACAACACCTTTGCTGGAACACCCTTCCTCACATCAAATTCGAAGTCACCATCTTTTTCCTTGTATCTTGATAACCTACAATGTGGACATTGATGTAACTTTTCATATTCCTTCCTATACAACACACAATCGTTCGGACAAACATGAATCTTTTTATACACCATACCCATTGGACATAATATCTTCTTCGCATCATAATTAGATGTTGGCATCGTGTTACCTTCAGGGACAATGTCACTCACTAACTCAAGCAATTCGGTGAAACTCTTATCACTCCACCCATTTCTTGCCTTCAAATTTAACAGTTTTAATATTGCCGTCAATCGAGTGTACTTAATGCACCTCGAATACAAAGGTATTTATGCATCACTACACAAAGTTTCGTACATATGTGATTGTGCAAAGACATCATCTCCAACACCACGAATCATGTGCTCCAAGCCATCTTCCATAATGAAATCCACTTCTTCTGCTTCAGTTTCAGACACATGTGCTATTGGCACTTCTACTAATTCACCATGCCATGTCCATTTGGTGTAACTCTTTAGGATCCCATCACACAAAATATGCTCCTGTATTACTGCAATGGGTAGTCTCTGCTCATTCAAGCAATTAACACACGGACAATAAAATCTTCCATTATTATTGGGAACATTCCTCGTAGCAAATTCAATAAATTGTTTTACTCTCTCATATTCTTCCCTTGTTCGTTTAGAATTTATCCAACTTCGGTCCATATTAACATTTTATGGCAATGAACTGAAACCAACAAATTTTAAAATTTTTTTATCTAAAACAAATTAAAAAAAAAAGGGAATATATAGTTGATCGCATGTGGCCACGTCGAAGTTCAACTAAACTAAAAAAAGAAACAATTAAATTCACACATCGGTTATTTAAAAATGGATAAACAATTTTATTTTTTAAAGTTGAAATTATATTATTCATATCTTTATTAATTTACGTGTATCACGGTAATTAAATAACCTTTAAAATGGATTTTGATTTAAATGTTGATTATTCATATCTACATGTTATATGATTCAAAACAATGGATTGATTCAAAATCGTTAAATTGTTGAAAAAAAAAAACTAAAATCTACATGTTATATGATTTAAAACAGTGAACATTGACCAACTTCAATTCTAACCTTTTAGAGGATGAGCCATCACTCTACTTTGACGTTCACCACAAAAACTCTTATGTGAATGTTAGATGCTTCCTTATGAGCTGAATTCTACATTATATGACCGTCACAAGATTCTAAAGATGGTCACAAAAGTCCTAAAAAGTCAAACAGATATAAAGAAGCATGATCAATAAAATTTTGATAACATGATAGAAAATTAAATTTATTAAAAATCTTATATTAACTAAAAATAAGATAAATTAAATATTATTTTATAAATTAATTTTATAAAATTTAAATTATATTAAAGTATTGCAGTGAAGATGCTTGATCATTTAATGAATTAATAAAAAATTAATTAAAGATTATGACAAATCTCAATACTGTGAAAAGGATTTAATTCACATAAATATGTGATTTAGGAACAGACACAAAAGTATTGTCTCTTGATGGAATTGTTGGAACTTTTTGACTTTCTTTCTCAACCTTTGCAGAAGTTGTTGAGAAAACAGGTAGGCTTTTGATAACGGTCTAAAAATCGTTATTTTTATGCTTAAATTTTATATCAAAACACACCCTTTATAGCTTAGAATGAACTTAGAATTAAGTAAAACATTTAGTTGAGTCACATGAGAGTCAAAAGTTGTTTTTAGAGATATTATGCTTGTTTTTGCATTGTTTTGCAGGGTTTTGATGAGAAATTGAAGATGGAAGTGAAGTAGGAAGGACTAAGACTCACGAAAAGAGGAAAAAAGGAAGAAATATAAATGGTAAGTGTTGTTGAAGGATTGGCAAGTGTACCAAATCGTACAAGTAATATAAATGGTAACACCAAGTATCGTTTTCCCAAGAGACTCGAATGACTTTCTCGTTTGCGTGAATTAAAATAATAAGACTTGAAAATAAAAATTAATAAATTGGATTTGAGAACAAAAATATTAACATGGAAAATAAAGGTGATTCAATTGACAAACGAAAACAATGGATGAATGGATGTTGTTAGGGGTTCACAATTTCATCTAATCCGCTTTCTCTTACCTACTCCTCTTGAATATTAGTTTGATTAATTAATTGTCATGTGACTTTCTTAGCCTCCCCTTAACCCGATCCCTCGGCGAAAAGGGCTTAATATTAACTATTGGCTTGCTATCCCTAGCCTCCCCTAGTAATTAATACCGCATTATAAACATAAGTTAGCGCAATTGATCGTCCTAACGCTATCCCTAGGTGGTATTGCAAAATCAAGAAATTACTCACCAGTTCATGTCATTACTGTACGTCCCCATATCAATAAAGACAAACATCAGTTACCGAATGAGTTAAACGATAAAGGCCTTAAGCACAAATGATAACCCAACAATTATCAATCAAAACATATGAAGACCATATAAATAATCAAGAGTTTCAATAAAAGAGAGTATCAAAAGATTACATTTTTTTCCCCAACAACAATAGGGCTTAGTTCACCATAGACGTGGTGAAACTAGATGAAAAATGGAAGAACAAACCCTAGAAAAGATGAAAAGGAGCCTAAGCATCCAAGAGATCCTATCTAGAGAGCAAAATTAGGTCGGGTCGTTCTCCCGTGTCAAAAGAATGACTCTGAACTCGCAATAGGTGTATATATAGGTGAGGAGCGCATCAGAAAACAAGCCCAAGCCCAACGAGCCACCACCCGACGGTTTAAGTGTGCCGCCCGGCGGTTTGCCATTATCCTCCAAACCGCCCGGCGGTTTCCCTCAGAACCGCCCGCGTCAATCGCCATGCCTACTCCTTGTCCTGGACCGCCTGGCGGTTTAAGTGTGCCACCGGACGGTGCGTCGACTCTTCAAATCTTCATTTTTCTGCTGTTTTCTTGAGTCATCGACCTGTATCTTTAACTCCATTCTTCACTTTCTCAAAATAGCTTCAGAACAATGCAAAACAAGCATAAAATCGCTAAAAACAGCTTTTGACTCTCTACAGACTCATTTATTGAGTTTTGCTTGATTCTAGGCTCATTCCAAGTAGTAAAGGGC
>NC_028351.1:18884348-18887493 GCF_000741045.1 Vigna radiata var. radiata
TAAGGTTCAAAAAGGGTATAATATTTCAAGCACTTTGGGTGAAAATTTGGCTAGAGAAGGGTTTTCAAAAATGGCCTTGATCATACGACAATTTACATGCAATTCAATCAATCATCAAGATTAAGGCAATATCATTCATATTTTCCTGTGAACAATGCATACAACATTAAAAACTCTGGAGCTCAAAATCTCACACACATGCTTTCTCACACAAAATTCATTCATACATCCTGCCTAGCATCATGACCACAATCATAAATTCATCACACATCTATTTCCTGGATATCAACATGCATTGCAACTCAATTCTCATCCACATCAAATAATCATCAAATAGATCCATCATGCACATCAGTAAGTCAAACATTTTCAGAACAAGTGTTAAAGCCAAGAGTACACACCAAAATTAAAGTTCAACCTATTCTAAGAATTTAAAATGCGAGAGTGTAAGAAGAATCTCTAGGTTGCCTCCTAGTAACGCTTGTTTAACGTCATGAGCCTGACCCAAACCTGGTTGTCACTTGTCAGTAAGTGCACTTCCTTCCACCAACCATCAGTAAGTGTACCTTCTGGATATCCTTCAGTGGATACCAAAATTTTAGCATCCCTCAGTAGATGCTACCCAAAAATTGTTCAGAAAATTCAAAAAGTACATTTTCCAACGAAAATAAAAATGCAAAACTGAAAATGAAAATTGTTCTAAAAATACAAAAATTAATTCCCAGCAAGTTCAACTCTTTTTAACGTTGGGATCTTCATCATCCCACCGGCTCACTTTTCTTCGATCCACCTTCTTGATCACTGTGGAATATGGTCTTTGAATTTCCACCATTCCTTTTTCCTTCAGCTCCTTTACTATCCATTCCTTTTTCTTAAATCTCACTTTGCTCCCCAGTTGAAGTGGGTCTTCTTTTGATTATGGATGAATGGTTTTTCTCTTTTTATCTTCAGGCACCTACAAAACACAACAGCTGTCAAAAAAATCATTACCTGCTATGTTCTCTTCTTGTTCCCCGTTAATCTCTGGCTTTTAAAAATGTGGTTCTTTTTACTGTTTTGATCTCATCCCCTTCACGTCCAGTATAAAGAAATAGATAATTCAGATCCCTCATCATTATCCTTCCATCGTGAACATCAATAAACATCTTTGATGTTGCCATGAAGGGTCGCCCCAAAATTACAGGGTACTCTTCTTCTGTTTTAACATCCATGACAATGAAATATGCTAAAAACTCAAGACAATCTGCTCGCACAACAACATTTTCCACCATTCCCACTGGCACTTTTTTAGAACCATCTGCCATTGTTATAGTCACGTCAGAGGGTTTCAACACAAGCCCTCCAATTTCCCTCAAAAGTGTCGTGGGTATTAAATTGATGCTAGATCTAGAATCTATCATAGCTTCCACATCCAAATCATTTAGAGAGCGTAACAGTGTTAAGCACCCCAAATCTTTAGCCTTAGGAGGATAATTTCTCTTTTGTGGTTGAACAACAAGATCCTCTTCTTCATCAGTAAGCTCAATTTCATCATCCCTATTGATTTTGATTATGGTTCCTATTTCCTCTTTTTCTTCATCAACCTCTTCTTCTTTATAATTCTCATCTTCTTCATCTTCACTGCTCATGGGTTCAAAGAATTCAACCATTAATATCTCTTCCTCTTCACTGTTCACCACATGGAATGATTCAATGTCTTCTTCCCAACCATCCTGGTTGTCTGCGTTCCAACCATTCTGGCTTGTAATAATCTTGCATTCCCTCTTAGGGTTAGCCTCAGTGCTGGCCCTAAACTGGTTTTTCTCTGTAATTTCTATTCTTGTTGCCAGTTGCCCGATCTGTGACTCTAGTGATTTAAAACTGGCGTGATTGCTATTTTCCTGTTGTTCATATCTTTTGTAGAAGTCATCAAATCGACTACTCAAGGTCGTGACAGACTCAGTCAAATTACTTACTTGTTGCCACAGAGGTAATGGTTGTTGCTGCCGGAAGTTTCCTCCTTGTCCAGAAGAAGTATTCTGGCTCTGCCCAATACTTGGATGATTTTTCCAACCTTGGTTAGAATTACCTTGGTTGAAATTTCCCTGCTTGTACTGAAATTGGGCCCTCATCTAATTCACATCCTGTTGCATCTCCTCCCTAAAAGCACATTGACCATTAATATGGTCAGCTTCCCTTGATTAATTTTTGGGGGTGGGAAGAATTTAGTAATAAATTGTTGGACCACTGCTTCCTACGTCCTGAATGTTCCTTCCGGGAAAGAATTCAACCAGTCTTTTGCATTTCCTCCAAGAGAGAAAGGAAACAAACTAAGTTTGACTCTGTCGTCCGTCACTCCAGTTATCTTTACTGTGCTGCAAATTTCACCAAAGGTCGTCAAATGCTTGTAAGGATTTTCATTTGATAACCCATGGAATTGGTTGTTTTGGACTAACTAGATGAGCATCGGACTCATCACCATGCTAGTTGTATTGTCTGCTGGAACTGCAATGTTGTTAAAGTTCAAGCGGCCAACTGTATTAGCTGCGTCCCCCAAAGTGCGTCTAGGAGGAGGTTGGTTGGCCATCTCCTCAAGATCTAGTGCAAAAGTTTCAAGTGAAGAATGCGAAGTAGCTTCTGGAGAAAGAGATCTCTCACGTGAAGGACGTCTCTTTCTCCTCTCGTATGGTAGACCTTCAAACAGAGGTTGTTGGTTTTTCCTGCTTCGAAAATGTATTCTTTCCTGCATACACAAGAAACACACCCTAAAAGCACTTTTATAGAAAAATAAAACAAAACGCAATTAAAGAAAAATAAAGCAAAAATAATTACAACCAAGTCGAATTCAATCAATTCACACTACTAGAAAAATAAACCTCGAGTCCCCGGCGTGAATTAAAATAATAAGACTTGAATTGCCAAAAACTTGTTGACGGATTGGCAAGTGTACCAAATCGTACAACTAATATAAATGCTAAGACCAAGTATTGTTTTCCCAAGAGACTCGAATGGCTTTCTCGTTCGCGTGAATTAAAATAATAAGACTTGAAAATTAAAATTAATAAATTGGATTTGAGAACAAAAATATTAACATGCAAAATAAAGGTGATTCAATTGACAAACGAAAACAATGGATGTTGTTGGGGGTTCACAATTTCATCTAATC
>NC_028351.1:18888302-18903562 GCF_000741045.1 Vigna radiata var. radiata
GGAGGTTTAAGTGTGTCGCCCGGCGGTTTGCCGTAATCCTCCAAACCGCCCGACGGATCTCGCCACCGCCCGGCGGTTTCCCTTAGAACCGCCCAACGTCAATTGCCATGCCTACTCCTCGTCCTGGACCGCCCGGTGGTTTAAGTGTGCCGCCGGGCGGTGCATCGACTCTTCAAATCTTCATTTTTCTACTCTTTTCTTGAGTCCACGACCTGTATCTTTAACTTCATTCTTCACTTTCTCAAAATAGCTTCAAAACAATGCAAAACAAGCATAAAATCGCTAAAAACAACTTTTGACCCTCTACAGACTCATTCCAAGTAGTAAAGGGCGTAATTCGGTCCAAATTGACATATGAAAATAACTGTTTTTCAACCTTCATCACTTTTCTCATTCACCCAAGGTAAGTAACGTTTCAAGCAAAAGAAGAAGAAAAATGTGTTCTTCATTCAACCCATGGAAGATAAAATCGTGAGCTCTCCTCCCCCCTCTCAGAAAAACGTCCCAGCCCCCTTTTAAGTGTGTGACGGCTGCTATACAACAAGGGTCATGTGTGTGTCTTAAAAATGGGTGGCGTCTACCCAAAAGAAACCCTAGGGTTAGGCCAAGTGTACCACAAAATTGGGCCTTTACATTTTTGCCACTAAAAGGGGCCCATTGCACATAAGCTTAATTAAAGTTTCTAGACAACTAAGTTACAATTTAATTAAAAATGAAATGCCTAATTGTAGAGTCTTTAATGACCATGCCTCCATCCTAATGCTCCAAAAGATATCTCCAAAATTTCCCTGCAACTAAAAATGCAATTAATTAGCTCAGAAAATTCAAATTAACTAAAATAAGAATTTCCGATCAAACTAAGCATAATTAGGAAAAACGGGAAAATATCGGACATTTAAGCACGATTCCCTGATTAATTCTAGCATAATAAACTAGGCGAAGTCAAGAGAATATTGACTCATCAGAGAATGCTAAGGCTTAGGGAGACCGCTCAAGCGAAATGCAAAAAAGAGTTTCAAAGTGAAAAACTTCAAAAACCGCTCAACTTTTAAGAAACGCCGAGACTCATAGCGCCATAACCGCTCAACAGTAAAATGGTTCGCTCAGTGGTCTGCGGTAAATTCTCCTTCTTTTTCTTTGCTTTCTTTTGAGTAATCTTACCTTATAGCACTCAGTTTCAACCTTTAATTTTTAAATTATATGCCTTTCCCCTCTCAGATGCAACAATTAAACATGCAATGCACTTAACACAGGATTAAAAACAATACAATCAACTGGGTTGCCTCCCAGGTAGCACTTGTTTAACGTCACGAGCCTGACCCAAACCTGCTTAGCACTCATCAGTAAGTGTTTATCTTGTATCATTCAGTGGATACATAAAAGTTATAGCATCCCTCAGTAGATGCTACCCAATATACAAAAATTTAAAAATTGTTCATGTTTACATCACCAACATTTAAAAATTTAAAGTACAAAAAATATTGTTCTTGGATCACTAGGGTGCCTCCCAGTAAGGGCTCTTTTTATGCCACTAGCTTGACCCGGTAAAGTTCAAACACCCATCAGTAGGTGTTGATACTCCCCTTTGCTTGATATTCTTTTCTTTTTCTTCTTCCTGCTGAATTTCTTCATAAAGTTGAGAACACCAAGCACATATCTCCATGTATCAATCATAGGAACTTTAACCTTCAATTTCTTGATGATCTCCATAAAGCACTTAAACCTCTTTTCTTTCCTATGATATTTCTTTTGATGAGGATGATTTTTTGCATATAATATTTTCTTCTAACCTCTCTTCCTCTTCTTCTCATTCTTCTTACTCTTCTCCCTCAACTTTCTCTTTTTTGCTTTTCTTATTTTCTTCTTTATTTTTGCATATTTTTTGTTTTTTTTCTTTCTTCTTAACCACTGCTTTTTCCTTATTATCATATTTGTCCCCCTTACTCAACTTTTCCGTTTTTTCTTCCTCTATCTTTTCCTCCTCTATCTTCTCCTCATTTCTCTCCATTTTTTCCTCCTCTATTTGCTCCTCATCTATCTCTATCTTTTCTTCATCTATCTTCTCCTTAGCAACAACCTTTTCTGTTCTATCTCTTCTATCTTTCTCACCTCTCTCTCTATCTTCTTCTCATCAACAACCTCATCAATTGATGTCTCCAAATTCCTGAAGGTATCTTCATAGCTCTTGGAATCGTACTTCTCTAAAAATTTGTCAAACTTTTCTTTAGAACTTTTGAGTTGTTCCACAACATCAGCTACCTATTGACATAGTTGTTGATCATACTCCCACACTTCTATTGGTTAAAAGTGTTGTTTTTGCCTCTCTTCCATTCTTCTATAAGAAGAAAATCTTGTATACATGTCCTACGAAAAAAATTCGTCATTCTTTGTATTCTCCTCTATGCCTTTGAAATGGTATACTTCTAAATTCATGACCCTCTGAAAGAGTTCATGAGAATCTGTATTTCTCTTAAATGGATTAATTTGTTGTTCAGTAGCTTGCCCAAATTGGCTTTGATCCATGAATTAGTGAGGTTCCCACCAGTGGTTGGAAGCATTCTAGTAGAATTAAGTGCCCATATAGTCAAATTCTTGTTCATACTGCATTCTGCAAATGTTAGGCATAAAAACCTAAAAAACATTTATTAGAATAAAAAAAAAATAAACATAACAATCAGGTCAAATTTAATCAGTTTACACTACTAAATAATTTAAACCACGAGTCCCCAGCAACGGTGCCAAAAACTTGTTAAGTCCCTGGCAAGTGTACCAGATCTTTATCAAGTAATATAAATGGGTAAGTCCAAGTATCGTTTCGCAAAGGACTCTTAGGCCTTACTTTTCATGTAAACAAATCGCGTAAGACTTGAGAAAAGAATTAAGTTGAGTTGTTAATGCAAAGAACAAAAGTAAACATGCAAATGCAGTGATTTAATTGGCTTTAACACTACAAGAAAAATGAGAATTATCTACGGATATTTACATACGGATTTTGATCCGTATATAACACACGTATCATATACGGATTTTATATACGAATCAGAAAAAAAGAGTTATATACGGATTTTATATACGGATTTTACCTACCGATATATTCGTATATAAAATCTGTATGTAATGTTGGCGCGTTTAAGCGGGAACTTTACCTAAGGATATAATCCATATGTAACCATTTAAAATCCGTATGTAATCCTTAGATACATTATCCACTGAGAGTACATACGGAATGTTAAAATAAATTATTAAAAATTAATAAAAAATAAAACAAAAAGTTAGGTTTTTGTTTTTGACCTGAAGCTTCTTTCATTTGTCTGAGTTTTAAAAAACCCTAGGGTTTTAGGGAGAAGAGCAAGGAGTGTGACGACGACACCATCCACCTCTACGACCTCTCCACCACCTCTACGACCTCTCCACCACCTCTTCCCTTGGTTCCCTCCACCAACACTCTGCCCCTGTCACCGTTTTCTCCTTCTACGCCCCTTCCAATCTCTCCTTGCCCCGCAACCTCATCTTCGTTGACGCCGCTAGGTCTCACCATTTTTTACGCGGACGACTTAGTCCATCTTACCACGCTTTTCGTCCACCGTAACGTCGTTATCAACGACCTCGTCCTGTACCCGTTCGGTGAGTGCGCCCTCATCGTTGCCTATGACAACTGCCTCGCCATCGTCAACCTCGTCCACGACCACTGTAACTGCTGCTTGCGCCTCGACAAGGAAGCTACTCTGGTCAAGTTCAATGCGTCCGGCGACCACTTTTTTAAGGCCACGAAGAAGAAGGTTTCTATCCACCAGACTAAGGATGCACGCATATTGTTCAAATTGGAATACTCCAAGCCCGTTCTCTACGCTGCTCCTGCTAGGGTATGTGGTTCTTCAAATTCTTTCTCTGTTTTCTCTGCTAGGGTTTAGGTAGCATTTGATGAAGAAAGTTTGGTTTATTTTCACTTGTTAAGTATTTTGGGCGCCTAATACTTGTTAAGTTTTATTGGATTCTTGTGGTGGATTGTTAGGAGATCTTCATTGTGCTACCGGTGTTACGTTTAAGGGGTGTTTCATTTAGGGAAGATTCAGAGGACTTTTAAGGTATGTTGTGTTTTATGCGTTTGGGGATTAAGAATATTATTGAATGAGTCACAAATGCAAGATCACAGGTACAAAATGGTAAAGCAAAATCCTATTAGTGAGAAGGTGTTTTCCTTTTGGTTGAATGGGGATCCAAATGCGAAAGAAAGTTGGTGAAATAGTTTTCAGTGGTGTTAACCCAAAGCACTTTAAAGGAGACCATATTCCATTTACTGAAAAAGGTTATTGGCAGGTTAGAAAAAAAAATTATTTGATTAAGAATTCCTTTTAAATACATACAGACACATATATATGTATGTATGTATTCACACCAGAAAATTCTTGAGCATGAAAGTTATTTTTTGCAGATTGAAATTGGAGATTTTTTTATTGGAGGTGCTTCTACAGGTGATTTTATTGTTCCCCAACAATAAAAACTTCTATTTTGGAATATGGTATAAGGAGTGAATCTAGACTGAATTTTTTACTTCCTAATACTTGAATTTGTTTTCAGGAAATGCAGGGTCAAAAAACTATATCTTTACATCAATGTTTGTGAAATGAGATTTTTTTTGTTTTATTTGTTGCATATGCTTTGATTAATGGACTTTAAATTCTGAAACATATCAATGTTCTTTTAGGTGTTTATGAGGGTGGTTGTGCTGCTATTGTGGATTCAAGAACATCTTTTCTTGTTGGTCCAACTATATGTGCTTCGATAGTTCTGGAGATTTTCTGCTTATTTATTCTTATTTGTAATTTCTGTTGACCATTAATGTCAGCCTGTTGTAGCCGAAATCAACCATGCTATTGGAGCTGAAGGAGTTCTCAGCGTAGAATGTAAGGAATTCGTTTCTCAATATGGAGAGATGATATGGGATCTCTTGGTATCAGGGGTAGGTATCAAATTGAACATGGTTTTTGGCTTGTGATATTTTTCCGATTTGCATTTTCACTCTTTGGACCTAAATGAGTTTGATCTTGTTTTGTAGGTGAAACCTGATGACATATGTTCCCAAGTTGGTTTATGTTCTGCCAAAAGGATCCAATCTAAGAGGTCAAAAATGTCTTTGGCTCTTTTATATAGATGTCTCTACTTTCTGCTTCCCCTGCACTAATTTTTCACCATATTTGTTTAATTGCTAGTTAGTTTGGTAATCATTTGAATAGATTGGATGAATGTGTGATACTTCTTTCTAATTATTAAGGTTAAAAAGTTAGATGTATCGATTCCATGCATTAGCAAATAAGAAAGGATGAGTTGTTTAAAAAAACTGTCAGGGAACCTTAATTATATTGCAATTACCAACTTGTATTGACAGTGGTGGCTACAACATCAAGATTGGACCTGGATGTTTAATTGAACTCATGAAATATGATATGGGTGGTTCGGCTACAGTTTTAGGCAAGCACTTGGTCAAATCAAACCTCCAGGGGTTTTTAGAAGAGTTAGAGAAATTATATATATTTAAGATCTAGGATCAAAAATAAAATTCCAAAAGCAATCTTCTCGTACCTCGAATGGGGTATATATTTAAGATCTAGGATTCCATTTTTATTAAATAGATATTTAGTAACAATAATGAGTGACTTTCACTTGATCATTGCTTTTGATTATTTTTTTCAGTAAAAGCAAGGTAAAAAGTATGCTCGGACTTGAAATTTTGTTTGTTATATTATAATTCTTGCTTCTTGATATATTATTAATAATTCTATCAAGGAAGTAAAAATATGCTTGTTCGTTGAAAATAATGAAAGTAAGCCTTTATTCAAATTATCTAAGCTTATAAAATAATTATTAGGTGCTAGCATTCATGAACTTGGTGAAACTGGTGCACAATTTATGTAATTAGATGACATGGTCTATTATGTGAACTATTATCATTTTTTGTATATGATTAAACTACCTCCAGATATGATTTTTGCAGCGTCATAGCTATGCATTTCAGACATTATTTTATAATTGTACTTGTTTTATACTGGTAGCATACTATTTATGAAACAAATAGTTTCATTCAAAGCTGCCACTTTCGCACATACTTGTTTTCTCAGCAGGAATGAATACAAGGGTGTTTGTGGTGTATCGCCATGTTAAGACCATTGTAATTGCTCCAATAACTTATTTCAATGGTGTAGCTGATGAGCATATATGAGTGTATACAGTTTTTGTTAGGAGGTACTTTTTTGAGTCTTGTAGGATTTCTTTTCAATATATTTACTTTCATATCTAGTTATTGAGCAGTGATAAACTTTCTTATTGCCTTTATTGTGCAATGCAGGTTAACAATGCAGGGGTTAGTGGAACAATAACCAAAGACTTTGCTTTATTGCCTTTATTTCTCCTTAGTCGTGGGGTGAGTATCTAGGCCTTTCCTAAAATGCTACAATATTTCTCTGTTCATTTCTAATTCAAATTCACTATATCAAGTTTCTTATTTATTAACTTTTTCACTTCTGATCAATGTTTGGTTACAATTTTTCTGCTGATAGTTATGATGATAAAGTTATTACCATATCTTTTAGAATATTATATACAAAATCAATTGTAGTAGTTTTCATATCTTTATAGTTTTCTTACATGTCCATGTGTTGGTTCATGATTTGAACAGTTGATTTTCTAATCAATGGTTGTAGCTACTCTTACTTTTCTTCAATGTACACCTCACTTTAGAGGAATCCTATCAGTAAATGCATGAGTTGCCATTTTCATAATTAGTTGTCTGCTTTTGTTCTTACAAGGTTGCATTAGCCAAAAGGTATATGCTTCTAAGCCAAAGACAGAGTAGTAACATGACCTTTATAATGTCAAAGCAATTGCATGTTCTTCATTTTAGCATTGAATTATGCTTGTGTGTAATTATGCATGTTTATATATGATAATGCGTTATATTCTTTCTATTGTTCCAAGTGAAAAGAGAGCTTTGTAGACTTAAGCAAGTAAGGGTTTCTTTCTTTTATTCATGCGAAAATAACTTGAACACATTATTTTTACATTAATAAATTCCATTGCATCATTGGTAGTATATCATGTCTTCTCTAGTAACCTGGATATTGGTTTTGTTGTACTATGGAATATGATAAGCTGGACTATTATTGTTATTAATTAAACTATAATTAGGGAATTAAACACACATATTTTATTTACTGCAGTAGAAGTTGTGATTCTAACAGTAGTTATGCAATAACTTGACCCTTTCGTTTGTTCTGTAGATGGGATTATATTCAAATAGGTTCAAGATAGTGAAATACATGGATCACATAGAAACTTTTAGAATTAGTTTAACAAGATGGGGTAATTGAGTTTGAATTTATAAACTTTTTAAATTGCTGCAACATTTATTAGGGTGGCACTAATAGGTGTATGTTATGGTGGCATTCAGGGTTCTTATTCTATATATACACATATGTAAGGTACACATGCAAATTGTTAGATACACTATACATCAGGATACATAATGATGTTTGCATTATATTCAGGTTAGATTAATCGTATCTGTACCTAGATATCATTCTGGTACTAGTTTGGAAAAGTAGGGACATATGAAGTTGTGTTCTCTTATATAGGAATGTATTTTTGATTAAGAGTTTAAGAAATCTCCACTTGTTTATCAGGTACTGTTTGGCTCTAGGCTAGGTTGCATTGTACTCTTGTTTTGGCGCAGTTGGTTCATGTTAATCTTATAACTCTAATATTAAATAAAAAAAAGTTAATGTTAAAGTATTTCTCTATTGTTATATTTTATTCTAATTTCAACTCTAGTTTTTTACTATAATGTATCACTTCAAGACAGATTTTAGAGATTGCAATATCAATCATTTACTATTTTCTTTATGATCATGCTTATATCTACTGCAGTTCTCCTTCCTTGGATCGTTGGATGAAAAATGGATGACTGAGCTAGCATCATCAATGTCAGCAAGCCTCTCAAAAGATAAGGATTAAGTGAATAACTAACCTTGATGTAATGATTCTTTAATGAAAACACATTGGGCGAATCTGGAAAAAATTGAGATGTCATTGGGGTTAATTTGAACTCTTAACATGTGATTTTTTAATCAGGAGAGATTAACTGTGCAAAGCATCTTGAATGATTCCATTCCCTCCTAATATGATTCATGTGTACCCTTGCTATAGTAATATCATATCAATTGAAGGAAATTATTTTCTTAAAGTTAGTATTGCCTCAGTAGAATTCAAAATATATACCAATTTTATTGTAATAGTAAAATTCATATTTAGATTTGTGTCTTCTTACTTTAACTCCGAAGCTTAACAATTTCAATTTCTATTTCTTTATGTTAGACTATTGGATAATGAATTTGTGCAGTTTTATATTCATTTTTATTGCTTATTATCATTAAATTTCTTTGAATTTTTTTGAATGTATAAGAATTATTTTTATATTACATGTTTTATAAAAAAAATAGAAGTTATTATAGTCATTATTTTTGGATTTACTATGTAATATAAGGAATGACTGAATTTGACATGTGTAAGCTATTGATTCATGTTAATTTATGGACCGCAAAAGGAATAGAAAATTTTGAATAATTTTTTTTTTTTTTATAAAATCATAGTTACATACGGATTTTTCCGTATGTAATTATATTTTTAATTATATACGGATTTTATATACGGATTTTTTCGTATATAAATTACTATAAATTACATACGGATTATCCGTATGTAAATTACATACGGATTATCCGTATATAAATTATATACGGAAAAATCCGTATATAAATTATATACGGATTATCCGTATATAAATTATATACGGATTATCCGTATATAAAATTAACTACGACAGTATTATATACGGATTTTTGCCCGTATGTAATCCGTATACAATCAAATATTATATACGGATTTTGGGCCTTGTATACGGATTTGGACCGTAGATAATGACGTTTTTTCTTGTAGTGTAAGGAACTATGAATGAATGGAGTTGTTGGGGTTTACAATTTCATCTTATCGACTCTCATATATCTATTCTTCTTATTTAATTAGCTTATTTATCATATTGTCATGCAAACTTTCTTAGTCTACGCTTAACCCAATCCCTTGGTGAAAAGAGCCTATTACTAATTACCGGCTTGCTATCCCTAGCCTCCCCTAGTACTTAAGAATGCATGATAAGCGAAAGCAAAATACAATTGGTCGTCCTACCCCTATCCTTAGGTGGTATTGCATAATTAAGGAATTCAACACCAGTTCATGACATTACTGTACGTCCCCGTATCAATAAAGACAAACAACATTTACCGAATGAGTTAAACGATAATAGCATTAAGCAAAGGTGAAGAACCCAACAATTGATAAATCAAGCATATGCAAGCATATAAAATAAATATGAATTTGAATATATGAGAGTTTCAAAAGATTACGTTGTTCCCCAACAACCTAGGGTTTAGTTCACCATAATCATGGTGAAACTAGATGAAATATAATGAAAGAATGGAAGAAATAACCCTAAACTTGGTAGATTGGAGCCTAAGCATCCAAGGAACCTCTTCCAAGGTGTGTGGAATAGCTCTGGACGTTTCTCTCTGCCAAAAAAATAGGTTTTGATTCGTACTAGGGCTATATATAAGCCCAAAAAGATAACAGAAAGATTACAGAATCTAGTTAATAAAAACAGACAACCGCCTAAGCGCCTAAGTTCACCGCTTAGCGGTTTCCCTCTTGCCGCTTTGACCGCTTAGCGGTTAGTTTTGCCGCTGAGCGGTTTCCCTCAAATCGCTCTAGACGCGCAGTGGTCCATTCTGGCGCTCAACGACTCACTTGACCCTTCTTCTCACCATTTTTCTACTTCTTTCATGGGTCTAAGTCCACCTTACTTCACTTTCATCTTTAATTCACCTTAAAACCCTACAAACAATGTAAAAACAAGCATAATATCTCTAAAACCAACTTTTGACTCTCACAAGACTCAACTAAGTGTTTTACTTGATTTCAAGCTCATTCTAAGCCATAAAGGGTGTGTTTTAATATCAAATTTAAGTATGAAAATAACGGTTTTTAGACCGTTATCAGTTGTCTGTTTTTATTAACTAGATTCTGTAATCTTTCTGTTATCATTTTGGGCTTATATATAGCCCAATGCGAATCAAAACACAATCTTTTGGCAGAGAGAAACGTCTAGAGCTATTCCATACACTTTAGAGGAGGTTCCTTGGATGCTTAGGCTCCAATCTACCAAGTTTTGGGTTATTTATTCCATTCTTTCCTCATATTTCATCTAGTTTCACCATGATTATGGTGAACTAAACCCTAGGTTGTTGGGGAACAATGTAATCTATTGAAACTCTCATATATCCAAATTTTTATTTATTTTATATGCTTACATATGTTGGATTTATCAATTGTTGGGTTCTTCACCTTTGCTTAATTCTTTTATCGTTTAACTCATTCGGTAAATGTTGTTTNTCTTTATTGATACGGGGACGTACAGTAATGTCATGAACTGGTGTTGAATTCCTTGATTATTTTAATACCGCCTAGGGATAGGGGTAGGACGATCAATTTTATTTTGCTTCCGCTTATCGTGCATTATTAATTACTAGGGGAGGCTAGGGTTAGCAAGCCGGTAATTAGTAATAGGCTCTTTTCACCAAGGGATTGGGTTAAGGGTAAACTAAGAAATTTTGCATGACAATATGATAAATAAGCTACTTAAATAAGAGGAATAGATATATGAGGGTGGATAAGATAAAATTGTAAACCCCAACAACTCCATTCATCCATCGCTTCTTAAAGCCAATTGAATCATTGCATTAGCTTGTTTACTTTTGTTCGTTGCATACACACTTCAACTTAATTCTTTTCTTAAGTCTTACGTGATTGGTTTACATGAAAAGTAAGGCCTAAGAGTCCTTTGGGAAACGATACTTGGACTTACCCATTTATATTAGTTGATAACGATCTGGTACACTAGCCAAGGACTTAACAAGTGTTTGGCATCGTTGCTAGGGACTCGTGGTTTAACTTATCTAGTAGTGTAAACTGATTAAATTTGACTTGATTGTTATGTTTATTTTTATTTTTGTTCTAATAAATGTTTTCTAGGGTTTTGTGCGTAATGTTTGCAAGATGTAGTATGGACAAGAATTTGACTATATGGGCACTCAATTCTACCAAAATGCTTTTCAATCACTGGTGGGAACCTCACTCATACATGGATCAAAGCCAATTTGGGCAAACTGCTGAGAAACAGATTACTCCATTTAAGAAAAATACAGATTCTCATGAACTCTTTCAGAGGGTCACGAATTTGAAAGTATACCATGTCAAAAGCATATAGGAGAATACAAAGAATGACGAATTTTTTTTTGCAGGACATGTATACAAGATTTTCTTCCCATAGAAGCATGGAAGAGAGGCAACAACAACACTTTTCACCAATAGAAATGTGGGAGTATGATCAACAACTATGTCAACAGGTAGCTGATGTGGCGAAACAACTCAAAAGCTCTAAAGAAAAGTTTGACAAATTTCTGGAGAAGTTCGTTTCCAAGAGCAATGAAGTTACCTTCACGAATTTTGAGACATCAATTGATGAGGTTGTTGATGAGGAGAAGATAGAGAGAGAGGTGAAAAAGATAGAAGAGATAGAAACATAAAAGGTTGTTGCTAAGGAGAAGATAGATGAAGAAAAGATAGAGATAGATGAGGAGAAAAAGAGGAGAAAAAAATGGAGAGAAAGGAGGAGAAGATAGAGGAGGAAAAGATAAAGGAAGAAAAAATAGAAAAGTTGAGTGAGGGGTACAAAGATGATAATAAGGAAAAAGAAGTAGTTGAGAAGAAAGAAGAAAAGAAAAAATATGCAAAAATAAAGAAGAAAATAAGAAAAGAAAAAAAGAGAAAGTTGAGGGAGAAGAGTGAGAAGAAAAGGAAGAGAGGTAAGAAGAAAAGATTATATGCAAAACCTCTTCCTCATCAAAAGAAATATCGTAGGAAAGAAAAGAGGTCTAAGTGCTTTATGGAGATCTTCAAGAAATTGGAGATTAAATTTGATTGCATATTAGAAATGCAGTATAGCTAGGGAATGACCTCTAGGTCGTTTCTCAAGGACCAACTGCATTTCGCGTCTTAGGTCTAACACGAGGGGGGGGGGGGGTTTGAAAGTGGTTTGCGTAGTGAATGCAGAAAATTTAAATGAAATTAAATTAAAACGCAGATGTAAAAATATAATTAAATTCAATTAAAATGAAATTAAATGCAACAACACATTTCACCATGCATGAAAATGAAATTAAAACAGTAAAAAGGAAACTGCAACAGTAAATATGAAAATTCACGCTGGAACTGGACAGCTCTGACCGTTGCTCAATGTTTTACCCATAACTTTTTCTACAGAGCTCTAAATGAGATGAGGTTTTTTTTCCTGGAAAGTAGACTCAATTATCTTTCATGTGATATATAAAACGTAGCATTTGGACCTCTGGTGTGGTTGCAGTTATTTTTTTAAAATCGAGTCCAGAGAGTGAAAATGCTAAACCCAATACTAGAGCAAACAAATATCTAAACACAGTTAAAACTATCAATTGCAAAACTAATTTTAAGAAAGGAAAAACAACTAAACTACAATTCAAGCTAATTTAAAGCTAAAGAAAATAAACAACATATTTTTTCTTCTACCAATTTAAATGACACATGCACCTTCTAAAAAAAATTAAATCTTAACCGTGACCTCCCTTCATTTCTCCAAGAAGAGTAAAATCAACGTGCAACTCCTCCTTAAACATGCTGCTGCAACTAAAAACAATGACACCATTTGCAAAGAAATAAAATAAAGAGCTTCTACAATTTCTATTCAACCACCGTCACATCAAATCAACTTCTTCATTTTACAAAAAAAATAAAAGACATAAATAGAATAAAAGAAAGTGCTGCACAACCGTAAGCATTTTTCAAGAAAAAATTCCATGCAAATAAAATTCCATCCAAGAATGTGGGTGTCCGCTGCCTCCAAATAAAATTGCCGAGAGCTCCTTGCTTTCTATTCTCCAAATGAATTGCCTAATAAATAACCATGCAGCAGCACTTTCAACCCGTGGCCAAGCTCCCAGAATATTCCATGAAGAAAAAGAAAATGTTTTCCCAAGCCTAAGTAATAATTCCCTTCTAATGTGTGGAGGCAGCAGCCCTTTTAAAAAAAATGTTCCAAGACCAGCTCTGCAGAAGCAAGTGACGGCTGGAAGGGAATGTTGGTGATCCCTAGGACCATGTGTCCTAATAAAAATGGGTGGGATCCACCCTAAAAATCCTAAGGTAAGTGTCCTACAATTTTGGACCTCTCACAATTTTTTAACAATGGCCCAAATGTGCACAAGTTCAATTAAAAATATTCTATACTACTAAATTACAATGTAATTAAATTTGAAATGTCCAAGTGAAGAGTCTTGACTTTATTTTTTCTCTTCCAAATGTCCCAAATTATGTTTCCAAAATTTTCCCTGCAAATAATTAGCTCAGAAAATTCAAATTAATTAAAATTAGAATTTCCGGTCAAATTAAGCATATTTAGGAAAAACGGGAAAATACCGAAAAATTAAGCACAATTCCCTGATTAATTCTAGCACAATAAACTAAGTAAAGTCAAGAAAATATGGACTCATCAGTGATACATGGAGATATGTGCCTGGTGTTCTCAACTTCATGAAGAAATTCAGCAAGAAGAAGAAAAAGAAAAGAATATCAAGTAAAAGGAGTATCAACACCTACTGATGGTGTTTGAACTCTACCGGGTCAAGCTAGTGACATAAAAAGAGCGCTTACTTGGAGGCACCCTAGTGATCCAAAAACAATATTTTTGTACTTTAAATTGTTAAATCTTGGTGATGTAATCATGAACAATTTTTAAATTTTTATGTATTGGGTAGCATCTACTGAGGGATACAAGGTAAACACACTTACTGAAGGGTGTTGGAAGGAGAAGCACTTACTGATGAGTGCTAGGCAGGTTTGGGTCAGGCTCGTGACATTAAACAAGCGTTACTTAGGAGGCAACCCAGTTGATTGTATTGTATTCAATCCTGTGCATTGCATGTTTAATTATTGAATCTGAGAGGGGAAAAGCATATAATTGAAAAATTGAAGGTTGAAACTGAGTGCTATAAGGTAAGATTGCTTAAAAAGCAGGCAAAGAAGAAGAAGGAAAATTTTCTTAAAGGCTGAGCGGTTTTTGAAGTTCTTCACTTTGAAAATCTTCTTTGCAGTTCGCCTGAGCGGTCTCCCTAAGCCCTAACACTCTTCTTTCACTTTGAAGAGCTTTTTAGAGAGATTTCCTCACTTTCTCATCACCCAATCACCAAAAATTCAATTTTCTACCATTGTTGAGTCAAAGTTTGGGGTTTTTGGTTGAGGGTTTTGCATTGGAGAGGACATTCATCATCGATTGAACAACTTTTCTGCAAGCATTCAAAGTCTCCACTCATGTAAGTATGCAAATTCATGTTTAGGGTTTCTATTTTGGGATTTGTTGATTAACATGCTTAGGAACATCATAAATTGGGGCTTTTGATTCCTATGCATAAATTGATGAAATAAGAACTGTTTGACCCAATTGAATTGAATGATTTTGGTCTGGATTGATGAAATTAGCAAAAGAGGGGAGATTAGGACCATTTAGGAAGAGTTTTTGGAAAAACCTAGCAGCCACCGCTAAGCGGTCTGTTTTGGTGCTAAGCGGTGGCGCGGCTAGAGGCAAACCGCCTGGGCAGTTGTTAACGGATTGGCAAGCGTACCAAATCGTTCAAGTAATAAAAATGGTAAGACAAAGTATCGTTTTCCCAAGAGACTCAAAAGGCTTTATCGTTCGCGTGAATTAAAATAATAAGACTTGAAAATAAAAATTAATTGGATGTGCAAATAAAATATAAACATGTAAAAGAGATTGATTCAAATGACAAGAAGAAAACAATGGATGAATGGAGTTGATGGGGGTTTACAATTTCATCTAATCCACTCTCTCTCATTTACTCCTCTTGAATTATTAGCTTGATTAGTTAATTGTCATGCAACTTTCTTAGCCTACCCTTAACCCGATCCCTCGGCGAAAAGAGCCTAATACCAATTACTGGCTTGCTATCCCTAGCCTCCCCTAGCATTTAATACAGCATTATAGAGCAAAAGTTAAAAGCAATTGATCGTCATACCCCTATCCCTAGGTGATATTGCATAATCAAGAAATT
>NC_028351.1:18903752-18915997 GCF_000741045.1 Vigna radiata var. radiata
ATCGAATGAGTTAAACGATAAAGGCATTAAGCACAGATGAGAACCCAACAATTAACAATCAAAACATATGGAAACCATATAAATAATCAAGAGTTTCAATAAAAGAGAGTTTCAAAAGGTTACATTGTTTCCCCCAACAACAATAGGGTTTAGTTCACCATTTTCATGGTGAATATAGATGAAAAATGGATGAAGAATGGAAAAGCAAANCCTNGAAAAGATGAAAAGGAGCCTAAGCATCCGAGAGATCCTCTCCAGAGAGCAAAATTAGGTCTGGCCGCCCCCTTCTGTCAAAAGAATGCATCTAAACTCGCAATAGGGCTATATATAGGTGAGGAGCGCAGCAGAAAACAGGCCCAAGCCCAGCAGACAATCGCCCAGCGGTATAAGTGTAGCGCCCGGCGGTTTCCCACAAATCACAAAACCGCCCAACGCCAACTCCAGGTGCCTACTCCTCCCCTTGGACCGCCCGACGGTGTAAGTTGTCGCCGGGCAGTGCGTCGACTCTTCAAATCTTCAATTTTCTTCTCTTTTCTTGAGTCTACGACCTTTATCTTCAACTCCATTCTTCACTTTCTCAAAATAGCTACAAAACAATGCAAACAAGCATAATATCACTAAAAATAACTATTGACTCTCTACAGACTCATTTATTGAGTTTTGCTTGATTCTAAGCTCATTCCAAGTAGTAAAGGGCATGATTTGGTCTGAAATGACATATGAAAATAACTGTTTTTCAACCTTCATCAGCAGTCTTCATGGACGTTGAGCGGTCTGCAGCAGATTTGCCTAAATGATTTATGTTTGGATGCTGAGGGGCCCTGTTTTCCCTCAAAACTGGATTATGTGTGATCTGAGTTTTAAAATTAAAGATGTACTAACCTCTAATGATGTTTCTGTGAGTATTGTTGGATTTATTTGATACAGAAATGTCTACCTCGAGAAGAGTTAAAACTATGGGCAACAAAAGGAAGGAGCCAGAGAGACTGATGAAGGTTGAAAAACAGTTATTTTCATATGTCAATTTGGACCAAATTACGCCCTTTACTACTTGGAATGAGCTTAGAATCAAGCAAAACTCAATAAATGAGTCTGTAGAGAGTCAAAAGCTGTTTTTAGCGATTTTATGCTTGTTTTGCATTGTTTTGTAGCTATTTTGAGAAAGTGAAAAATGAAGTTGAAGATGAAGGTCTTAGACTCTAGAAAAGGAAAGAAAGGTTGAAGATCAAACGGTTGCAGTACAGAAAAGTCAACCAAAATGCGGAAAAGTCAACCAGTCAACCAGAAAAGTCAATCAGTCAACCAGGAAAAGTCAAGCAGTCAACCAGAAAAAGTTGACTAAACCGCCGGGCGGTTGACCGTGGTGTCGGGCGGTTGACCGGAGCGCTGGGTGCCTGTTTTTGGCGTTGGGCGATTCTAAGGCTTATGGGAAACCGTCGGGCCAGATGAATTTAAAAATCTAAATTTTCCCTTCCTTGAGTAAACTTAGTGATGGTGTCACACCCCATACAAATTTAATGTGCATAAAGAATGAAGTATAGAATAGGAAGTGACTCCTAGGTCGTCTCTCAAGGACCAAATGCGGTTCGAGTCTTAGGTCTAACACGTAGTGGGGGAGGGGGGGCGGTTTGAAAGTGTTTTTGTAATTCGAAATGGACTAAATTAAAATTGGAAACTAAATACAATCAAACATAACTGAAAACATTAAAATAAATGAACAAAGCATCAAGACTGAATGGTCCTACAGATGATCGAACGGTTCTACATTGGGACCGAATGGTCTCTAAAGCAAGTGAGGAAATTGAAAATCTAGGAAAATAAAGAAACCAGACAGAATAAACATCATAGTGAACTATTAAAATAAATGTATAAATATTAAAATAGATATTAAACCGAACATAATAGACTATATTAAAATAAATGAAAACATTAAACCGAACAATGTCTAAATACAATTAAAGCTATTAAAATGCAACAGTAAATTAAGAAGATTAAAACAACTCAACATATAATGTAAAATATTCTAAGTAAAGAAAAATAAAAATAAAAATTATATTTATCTACCAATTCACGTGACCCTGCAGCTCCCAAAGGAAATTAAAAATGCAAGTGCTTCTAAAAATTAACTCTTAGTCGTGACCTCCCTTGGTACCATCTTCCACCACGTCATTTTTCATCCTTCATATAACAATTAAATATGTTGATTCCTTGCACCCATATGCTTCATTCTCCAAGAAAAACAAGCTTTCTACTCCAACCTCCATACACCTACTCCAATCCCATCACCTAGCTTATTCTTTCTCAAATGAATAAAGGAAAAGTTTCTAGCTTGAGCTGCCACAACGTCCCATCACCATCTCTCCACTTAATCTCCTCTTCATTCTAAAAGAAATTAAAATCACCATGTGCTCTTCCATCAATCAACGTAGCAGCCCCTTCATTCTACCAATAGAACATGTAAAGCTCCAAGCAAGGAATGAAGTTTCTTCTCTCAAAATGCTACCACCGTACAAGTGCAATTGAAAAGAAAAGAAAACAACACTTCAGTGAAGCTACCCTACAATTGCAGCTAATGAAAAGGTAAAAGGAAAAATGCTTTCTTCATTCAATCCATGGAAAAGAAAACCGTGAAAAGAAGAAAATGTTCAAAGCCAAAAAGAAAGGGGTGGCTGTCAGCCCTCACTCAAAGCACCGTCTAACACTATATTGGGAGGGTCGAGTCCCACACAAACCCTAGAGTGCCAAGTGTTTTCTTACTAAGTGGGCTCAACAACAAATTCCTAAAATTGGCCCATAAATTTAAAAGTTTGTCTAAAAATCCTAAACTACAAAATTAAAATACAATTAATTCTAAAATGCTTATGTGTAGAGTCTTCAATTATTAGGTGTGCTTCATAATGTCCCAAAATGTATCTCCAAAATTTCCCTGCAATAAATAATGTAATTAATTAGCTCAGAAAATTCAAATTAATTAAAATTAGAATTTTCGGTCAAATTAAGCACAATTCCCTAATTAATTCTAGCACAATAAACTAAGTAAAGTCAAGAAAATATTGACTCATCACTTAGCTAGCGTGCTAGTCAAGTAATTTATCTTTTCAATATGTGTAGGACAATTTTCACAAACTTTTTCTACTATAACAGTTTTAATTTCTACATCCTTAGCAGATAACAAAGCTTCATTCAATTCTATTTCTAATTTCCCATTTTCTGCAACCAGGTTATTAATTCTATATTCATAATCTCTTCTTTCAGAGTTCAGTCGATTAACCTTGTATTCCAGTCGCATTGCTTCAGCATGCAGTTCTATGAATGTCTCTATCAGGTACTGATATTTTTCTTCTATAGGCAGCTTCTCAAATTCATCATCACTGTCACTTTAAATCCTTGAAGTTCCAGTCATGTGACATATGTTGGATTTCTCCTCTTGATCAGAATCTTCATTACTTGAGCTTTCAGAATCTGAGTTTTCCCAAGAAATGTAGGCTCATTTTCTTTTCATATTTCTACCTTGAGGGAATCTTTTCTTTCCTTTTTGCTTTGGCTGTAAGTGCATCGTTTCTGCACATCATAGATGTACCCTACGTGACCGTCCGTCCGTGAGGCCCACCCGGACAAGCGAGACCGGACACGCGAAAACCAGACCTTGAAATCCATCTTAACGCACGACTGGTTAACGCGACCGGGTAGCGCACGGCCGGGCGGAACCTCGCCCTGTCTTCGCGAAACGTGTACAGCCTAAGATGACGAACCACATTCAGCTGTTGTGTCCGCATGAAGGACTTTGGTTCTCGTTGCCAGTGAGACGGCCGTCCGGCGCAGATCAACGAAGATTTTGGAAGCTGCACAACATTAAGGTAAAACCAGATTAACCCAACAGGCCTGCAATTGGGCCTTGATTAAGATTCCGCTAATCACTGGCCCATAGAAAAAACTATAAATAAAAGTCAAAGGTGAAAGGTAGGTGGTTGACATTTAATGCACATTTATCTCACTTTCTCTTTCTATCACTAGCTTCTAAAACTGAACATTGACTTGAGTGTCAGAGTGCTTTTAGCAGGTACCCGGCCGGACATTTCAAGACATCAAGAGGAAAGCGTGGATCGTGAACGACCGGAAGATCTGAATAGACGGTAGTGGAGAGCACAGACCGACTCAGACCCCTAAAGCAGAAACATTTGGCGCCCACCGTGGGGCCAGAGGTTTATACCCAATGGTGACCACGAGAAACGCTAGCACTGAGGAGACGAGCGGAATTGTACGCGCTCTGGAGATGAGGATGGAAGAGATGCAAAGGAGACACGAAGAAATGCAAAAGAAACACGAAGAGGAGATGGCAGCCGTGCGTGCCAAGTGTCTAGCCCAGCTCCGCCACGAGAAGGAAAAGCAGACGGGGGAAGGCAGCAAGGAGGCCCACAGTAGTGCACGGGGTCAGGGTGACCAAGAGAAAGGGAAGCAGAAGAGTACCGAGGAGGAAGAGAGGGAGAAAGGAGAGGAAAGTTTGGTGTTGGTTAAGTCGGAGATGCCGTCGGTACCAGTGCCATTCGTCCAAGCTGTGATGGACGTCCGTATTTCGGATCAGTTCATTCCCCCACAATTCAAGATGTACGACGGTACCGGTGATCCCGACGCACATGTTAAGTCATTTACTAATGCCATGGCCTTCCGGACGGGAAGTGATGCCATCTGGTGTCGGGCATTCTCACTGTCCCTCGAAGGCGAAGCCTTAGAGTGGTTCAACTCCATACCTAACGGCTCAGTAGAAAACTTCAAGGGACTAAGCGGCATGTTCAGCGATCAATTCGCCGCATGCCGACCACAAGATACTACTCCGGTCGATCTGATGAATCTGAAGTAAGGAAAAGAGGAGGCGCTTAGGACCTTCATGGAACAATTCACCAAAGCGGTCCGGCGGGTCAGGGGGCTGAGCGTGGAGATGGCCCTGCAGTATGTGATGCCGGCCCTTAGGCCGGGACCTTTTAAGGAGAGCGTCTGTCGGAACCCGCCTAAGACACTGGAAGAATTACGCCAGCGAGCAGCGGACGAGGCCAGGGTGGAGGAAATGAAACAAAATTATCGAAGGGAGGTCCAGGAAGCGAAGGATAAGGGCGAGGGCAAACAGGGTCAATCGCAACGGTCCACCGGTGCAAAGGGGCGAGACGGCCCTCGGGTCCCCCGTTTTCCCCAATACACTCCTCTCAATGCTCCCCGGGCGCGGATACTGCAAGAAGCTCTAAGCACACAGATAATGCGTGCCCCGCAAAAACGTCCGACTCCTCCGGGAGCCGACAGCGGCAAACACTGCCTGTATCACCAAAATATGGGCCATGACACTGAAGACTGCATGACGCTCAAGGACCGAATAGAGGAGCTCATCCAGGCTGGACATTTGAAACAATATATAAGAAACCACCAGAACGAAACCGTCTCTGCCGGACGTCCGCCCCCGAGAGAAAGGAGTCCAAGGTCGTTGACGGATAGAGGACGTAAAGACGTTCGCCCACGATACCCACGCGAGCACGACGAACGGGGAAGGAATCCGGAGAGACAGAGAGAGAGAAGCAGAAGCCGCAGCAGGAGCCGAGCGGGCGGTAACGAGGGGCCATTGCGGGGAATGATTAACACGATCTCTGGCGGATTCGCAGGTGGGGGAACGTCGTCGTCGGCACGGAAGAGGAGCATCCGGCACCTACGGTCCATACACACCGTTGACATCCCCAGGCGAACAATGCCTCCCATCACATTTTCTGATGAAGACTTTCATGCACCAGATCCCGAACAGGACGACCCTATGGTCATTACTGTCGAAATTGCGCGGTGTGGAGTAAGCAAGGTGCTAGTCGACCAAGGAAGCTCGGTCAACATACTATACTGGAGGACATTCCGGCAGATGGACATCTCCGAGGACCTCATCGTCCCATACGATGAACAACTGGTGGGTTTCGCGGGAGAAAGGGTCGACACCAGGGGATATCTGGACTTGTGGACGCGCATCGGGACCGGGCGAGAGGGAGAAGAGAAAAAGGTGCGATATTTGCTGGTGGATGCTAATACATCTTACAACGTCCTCATAGGACGCCCGTGTTTGAACTCCTTTGGGGCCATCGTCTCCACCCCCCATCTAACAATGAAATATCCCACATCTCGGGGGACGATATGTACCATCCGCGCCGACCAGAAAGTGGCACGGGAATGTTACGCAGCTGGTCTCAAAATGTACCCCCGAGAGACAAGGCGGAGGACAGGTGGTACAAGTGTCGCGATGGCCGACCTAGACCCCCGTACCAACACCGAGGACCGCCTCGAACTGCAGGGAGAAACCCAGCCAATGATAGTGGGAAAGAACCCCGATCAGGTCACCTTCATAGCCCAAGGGCTAGAGGAAGGGATGGAGAGGCAGCTCCGGGCTACCCTTTGGCGTAACCGGGATCTTTTCGCATGGACAGCCGCTGACATGCCACGGATCCATCCCTCTATCATGGCACACCGTCTGTCCCTGTTCAGGGAAGCCAGGCCGATAGCCCAAAAGAAGAGAAAGATGGGAGAAGAAAAGAGGCGGGCAGTCCAGGAGGAAGTCCGGAAATTGCAGACGACCGGGTTCATTCGAGAGATTACTTACACCACCTGGTTAGCCAACGTAGTCATGGTGAAAAATTCGAATGGTCAGTGGCGAATGTGTACAGACTACACTGACCTCAACAAAGCCTGCCCCAAAGATTCTTATCCACTGCCCAGCATCGATGTCCTCGTAGACCGGGCGTTCGGACATCAGATTCTTAGCTTCCTGGATGCTTATTCAGGATATAACCAGATACCTATGCACAATCCTGACAGAGAAAAGACGACCTTCATGGCCGATCAAGCCAACTTCTGTTACGAAGTCATGCCCTTCGGGCTCAAAAACGCCGGTGCCACTTACCAGGGCTTGATGAACACAATCTTTACTGACCAGATAGGTCGTTGCCTGGACGTCTACGTCGATGACATGGTCGTCCGATCGGCGGAAGGAGCCCAACATCTGCGAGATTTGGAGGAAGTCTTTAGACAGGTGAGACGGTATGGGATGCGACTCAATCCGGCCAAGTGCACGTTCGGAGTAGCGGCCGGCAAATTCTTGGGCTTCATGTTAACGTCCCGGGGAATCGAGGCCAACCCGGATAAATGCAGGGCGGTGCTGGAGATGCAGACCCCTCGAACAGTAAAGGAGGTACAGAGACTAGTCGGCCGTTTGACCGCACTATCCCGATTTGTACCAAAGTTGGCAGAACGGGCGACTCCTATCTTGAAAAAGATGAAGAAAGCATCAGCCAACAGTTGGGACGACGACTGTGAGACGGTTTTCCAGGCAATCAAAGGCGTCCTTACTCAGCCCCCCCATCATGAATAGACCTTCTCTGGGCGACGACCTCCAGGTTTACTTAGGGCTCTCCGAAACCGCGGTCAGTGTCGTCCTGCTGCAAGAAAAACCCACACCCAAGCTCATATATTTCGTCAGCCGGACAATGACCGACGTCGAAACCCGGTATCAACAGGTGGAAAAAGTGGCCCTAGCCCTCCTTCATGCTTCTCGAAGGTTGCGCCCATACTTCCAAAGTCACCAGGTGGTCGTACGTACCGACCATCCGGTCTCGAAAATTTTGAGAAAACCCGATCTGGCCGNAAGGATGGTAGGTTGGGCAGTAGAACTATCTGAATTTGGCATCAGATACGAGCCGAGGGGTTCCGTCAAAGGGCAACATCTGGCGGATTTCGCAGCAGAAATACCGTTGATCGGCCATGAGGAATGGTTATTGTACGTGGACGGGGCGTCAGGCCGAACGGTTAGTGGCGCGGGTGTCGTCCTTGAAGGCCCCAACGGGTTCTTAATAGAACACTCGTTAATCTTCAAGTTCAAAACCTCAAACAACCAGGCGGAGTACGAAGCTTTGTTGGCCGGTTTACAACTGGCCAAAGACATGGGGGCCCGCAGGGTGATCTGCCGAACTGACTCACAACTGGTAGTCGGCCAAATGAACAGTGATTTCCAGGTACGGGAGGACCACCTCCTAAGATACTATCACCAGGCTTGTTCTTTGGTGAAAGAGTTCGACCATGTGAAAATCGAGCACATTCCCCGGGAACAGAACGCCCGGGCTGACCTACTGTCCAAACTCAGTACTGGAAAAGAGAAGGGACAGCTCACAACCGTCATCCGACAGGTCCTCCTGCAACCTTCGGTCGAATGTTTAGCTACCACTACGAGCGACACCGCCGACTGGAGGACCGAGATTCGGAACTTAATCCGCAAGCAAGATCACGGTGAGTGCTTATGCCCAGCGGACTCCAAACGGGTTGCCCGGTTCATGATTATCGGTAACGATTTATACCGCCGTGGTTTCTCGTCCCCCCTACTCAAATGCCTGGCGGAGAGCGAAGCACAATATGTGATGAGCGAACTACACCTTGGAGTATGTGGCTTCCATACGGGCGGGCGAGCACTCAAAGCTAAGACGCTACGAGCAGGATACTACTGGCCGACGATGGAAGCCGATGCTGTAAAATTCACCCGCCGGTGCACCCAATGCCAGGCCCATGCCAACAATCACCACACCCCTTCGCAAAAGTTACACACCATCGTTTCCCCTTGGCCGTTCGCTCAATGGGGGATGGATATCGTCGGACCATTTCCCCCGGCCACGGGGCAGCGCAAGTTCTTGCTGGTGGCCATCGACTACTTCACGAAGTGGGTAGAGGCCGAGCCACTCGCCACCATCACAGCCTCCCAAGTCCAAAAATTCTGTTGGAAACTCGTTTGCTGGTTCGGCTTGCCTCGAACGGTCGTGACCGACAATGGTAGGCAGTTCATTGACCAGAGGCTGGAAACGTTCTTCAGAGGATTGGGTATAAAACATGCCACAAGCTCAGTAGAACACCCTCAGACGAACGGGCAAGCTGAGGCAGTTAACAAAACCATTGTCGCCGAACTCAAACGAAGGTTAGGAGATAAGAAAGGAGCGTGGGCGGACCACTTGCCCGAGGTCCTCTGGGCTTATCGGTGCACCCCGCACGGCACGACTGGAGAAACGCCCTTCAACTTGACATACGGTACCGACGCCATGTTACCGGTAGAATTAGGTGAACCATCCTTACGACGAAACATCGATAATCTCCAGATAAACGACCAAGAGTTACGGGTCGAACTTGATACGATCGACGAACGACGCGATCGGGCAGTGCTAAGAGCAGAAGCATGTCGTCGCATGGTGGAACGCAAGTACAACACTAAAGTCCGTCCGCGTCAGTTCCATGAAGGGGACCTCGTATGGAGAAAGGCCGGGGAAGCACGTCGCGTGGCAGCTCATGGCAAGCTCGCAGCAAAATGGGAAGGCCCGTTCAAAGTCGTAGAAGCTCTGGGCAACGGCGCATACCGCCTCACTCGATTGGACGGCCGGCAGATTACCAACACTTGGAATGCGTCACATCTTAAACTTTATTTTAGCTGAGCATGTAATATTGTTTCACACAATCACGATTCAAGAAGCAATACGAAAGTTTCACCCCCACACAACACTCCTGTCCTTCATTCATTTAAAGCCCAGGTGGACGAATGGAATTATCCTGTCCACTTGGCCGGGCGCTAAGGGGTTAATCCCGATGCCTCGCACAAAGTCCAAGTTGACGAATGGAATTATCCTGTCAACTTGGCCGGGCGGTAAGGGGTTAAGCCCGCCGCCTCGTATAAAGTCCAAGTTGACGAATGGAATTATCCTGTCAACTTGGTCCGACGGTAAGGGTTTACACTCACCGTCCCCTCACCCATCGTCCCCCGCGCGAAATTCAAGTTCAACGAATAGAATTGCCCTATGTAACCGGGCGGTTGTGAATCAACTTACACTAAAAATGGTAACACAAGCCGAACGGAATCAGAAAAAATTAATACCAAGTAACGAAATTAACATGCAAAATGCCCATTCATCAAAAAACATCAATTCGGAAGCATAAAAAAGTATACGATCGGCCGGCAAAAGTAAACAGTACAATCCACTGTTTACATTCCGGCCGATACCGAATGGTCCCTAACTTAACAAAGTAAATATAAAAAGATAAACTATTCTTCATGAGGATCGGCAGCAGATCCGACCACTTCAACCCGCTCGCCATCCCCTTCGGCATTCTCCTCGCCAGCTTCGGCCTCCTCCGGGTCCTTAATATCCGTTAAGACACCGTGATACACGTCCTTGTAAATATCGAACCCAAGAGAGAGTGGCTTCTCGACCTTTAGCAGAACTTCCACTTGACGGATGGCTTTGTAAAAGCCGTCCTCATGTTCTGCCACCAGACTATCGTTCAGAGATATTATCTTGTCCTCAGCCGTCTTAAGATCTGCACGCGCTTTCTTCAGCTCGGTGTGCAGCTTTACCGTCCGGCCCTGAAGCTTCTCTTCCACCTCCCTCAACCTCGCAACGTGTTCCTCCAACTGCCTCTGATTCTCTTCAGCAACAGCCTTCGCCTTCTGTTCCTCCTCAAGCAGTTGGGTCGTCTCCTGAAGTTTCTCGGCCGACCGCTTCTTCTCGTCCTCCAGAGCCTTTCTGGCGCCCGCCAACTCCTTCTCCAAGGCCTTAGCCTTTTTCTCCTCCTCAATCAACAGCTTCTTCACCTCGCCGGATCCGCGAACATGTATATAGTCAATCATGGCCGCCGTCCGGTTAGCCATTTCGGACACAGAGTCTAGCATAACTCTACCCGGTAAAGACTCCAGTAGAGCAACATAGGCCGGCCCCCGATTAAACTCAATAAAACGGCTCACATTGTAATCAGGGCTGAAAATGCCGCCTGGCAGAGGAGTAACCGGCTCCTTTCCCTCACGGCGATGTCTCTTAGAGGAAGATTTTCCCCCTTTCCGCGACTTTCTCTTCCGATGCCCCGACGTAGTGACGGGCGCGGACTCAGAGGGAATTTCAACAACCGGAGCAGCAGTCGCCGAGCCGGTTAGATTGACGAGGGGAGTGTTGTGAGATGGAGGAGGAACGGAGGTCCCTTCCCCCTGTTGGACGGCCACATTGGTGCTTCCACTGGCCCCTACAGTTGGCCCGCGGACGGCCACCGTCACCCGAGCGGGAGGAGGCTTCATGGGCGGGGGAACGTCTTGACTAGGCCCGGAACTAGCGGCACGGGCCGACGCCTTCTTTTTCATGGAGAGAAAATTGGATTGGCGGGGTCCGGGAGTCGCCATGCAACCTGAGGAAAAACGAGAAATTCAGCTAAGTTATAATCTTCATAAAAGGAAAAAACGGAATAAATCACATACCGAGCGCTCTTTGAGCGCAATCCTCGTAAGGGATACAGTCGACGAGGCAACGGGCGGGGACGCGATGAGAGAGGGTGTCAATCACATCCACCACACAAAAATCTTCCATTTCCAGCTCCCGCTTCGAAATGGCCTCCATCTTTGTCGGATTGTCCGTCCAGTATAAGGGAAACAAAGGG
This sequence comes from Vigna radiata var. radiata, assembly GCF_000741045.1. NCBI lineage: Eukaryota > Viridiplantae > Streptophyta > Magnoliopsida > Fabales > Fabaceae > Vigna > Vigna radiata. Next base: position 18,915,219 of record NC_028351.1, read on the forward strand.
TGGCCGTCCTTATCAAAAAAATCAGGACGGCCCGCGTCCTCAATAACCACTTTAAAGAATTGGTCTTTAAAATTTTTAAAGGACTCGGCATACGGCTTGAACAGGGTGCGCTTCCCTACGGAAGATAAAGACACCAAACCTCCCTTCGGATGAGGACGAACGTTGAAATAGTGGAGGAAGGACCGAACGGTCGGAGCAACGCCGGCCACCATACACTCTACCCCAAAGGCTTGAATAGCAGCCCAAGAGTTAGGGTGTAGTTGTGTAGGGGCGACATTCAACTCCCGCAACACCCCGGCCTGGAAGTCAGTAAACGGAACCCGCACGTGCAGTTGGGCGAACAAATTCGCATACATGAAGAAAAAGTCATTTGCGCTGGTGCCTTTCCCGTGGCATACGCGTTCGTTTTCCATACTAACGGCTACTCTTATCAAGCGTGTGTCTGCCGTGTCTCTCACTAAATATGACCGGGCTATCCAATCCTGGAGAGATGTGCGCGAAATACTGGACGGTTGAGTATTTGTGTCAAACCCGGCCCAGTCATACCCATCTACCCGAGGAAGCCCTCCCACCGGAACCAAGGGAACCGGATCCACGGTCAAGCCCCCTCGCAATAAAAATAGGGGGGCTCCATGGAAGATCCGCCCGCTGATAACCGGTGCGGAGGACTCCTGAGCTACGGTCACCGCCTCGGCCAGAGCGGATGGCACGACCGAATCCTCTTCCACCGTCCGGTCTTCCGACGATGAACCGCTGGTGGAGCCAGACGAACCAGTCGA
>NC_028351.1:18916542-18941451 GCF_000741045.1 Vigna radiata var. radiata
TGTACCCTACGTGACCGTCCGTCCGTGAGGCCCACCCGGACAAGCGAGACCGGACACGCGAAAACCAGACCTTGAAATCCATCTTAACGCACGACTGGTTAACGCGACCGGGTAGCGCACGGCCGGGNGGAACCTCGCCCTGTCTTCGCGAAACGTGTACAGCCTAAGATGACGAACCACATTCAGCTGTTGTGTCCGCATGAAGGACTTTGGTTCTCGTTGCCAGTGAGACGGCCGTCCGGCGCAGATCAACGAAGATTTTGGAAGCTGCACAACATTAAGGTAAAACCAGATTAACCCAACAGGCCTGCAATTGGGCCTTGATTAAGATTCCGCTAATCACTGGCCCACAGAAAAAACTATAAATAAAAGTCAAAGGTGAAAGGTAGGTGGTTGACATTTAATGCACATTTATCTCACTTTCTCTTTCTATCACTAGCTTCTAAAACCGAACATTGACTTGAGCGTCGGAGTGCTTTTAGCAGGTACCCGGCCGAACATTTCAAGACATCAAGAGGAAAGCGTGGATCGTGAACGACCGGAAGATCCGAATAGACGGTAGTGGAGAGCACAGACCGACTCAGACCCCTAAAGCAGAAACAATAGATGTTTTCTCCAGCCTTCATTCTGAACAATTCATACTCCTGTACCAATGAGTTCTTTCTGGCTCTCTTGACTTCATCAGTGCCTTCATGAGTTACCTCTAAGACAGCCCACATTTCCTTCGCAGATTCGCATTGAGATATCCTGAAAAATTCATCAATTGTCAGTGCAGAGGCAATTATATTTCTAGCTTTAACATCATACTGAGTTTTTCTATTTTCATCAGCAGCCCACTCAGTAAAAGGTTTTAAAACAGTTTCTTTATCAACAGTTTTTTAGGCACTTATGGACCATTTAAAATGGCATCCAAAATTCCCTTATCTTGCGATTCAAGAAAGATTTGTATTCGAATTTTCCAAAAAGGATAATTTTCACCAGCAAACAAAGGTGGTCTATTTGTTGAAGCACCTTCATCAAAAGTTTGAAAACAGGAAGCCATCCCTAGATTTTATACTCGAATACGATAAAAACAAAGTCGATTAAATTTTCAAGTATCTTATGAAAACCATCTCAGGTGTCAATTGTTGAAAAAACAGGTAGGCTTCTTTACACGAAGAGGGGGGGATGAATTGGTGTCATTTCAAAAATAAAATCTTTTCGCAATTTTTCTACAAAAGTATAAAGCTTTTTGATCTTTCTTGAAATGCAAGTAATGAAAATTGCTATGCAGCGAAAAAACGTAGTTGAATGCTTAACAGGTATAGTCGACTGAAATAAAGAGTGAAGGGATAGAGAAAATCAAACACTGGTTTTTATACTGGTTCGGCCAACAAGGCCTACATCCAGTGTCCTTCCAATCCACGAAGCAAATTGATGAAGGTTGAAAAACAGTTATTTTCATATGTCATTTTAGACCAAATCATGCCCTTTACTACTTGGAATGAGCTTAGAATCAAGCAGAACTCAATAAATGAGTCTATAGAGAGTCAAAAGTTGTTTTTAGCGATATTATGCTTGTTTTGCATTTTTTTGTAGCTATTTTGAGAAAGTGAAGAAGGGAGTTGAAGATAAAGGTCGTAGACTCAAGAAAAGAGAAGAAAATTGAAGATTTGAAGAGTCGACGCACCGCCCGGCGGCAACTTACACCGTCGGGCGGTCCAAGGGGAGGAGTAGGCACCTGGAGTTGGCGCTGGGCGGTTTTAAAGGAAACCGCCGGGCGGTAGACGATCAATTGCGTTTAACTTCTGCTCTATAATTCTGTATTAATTGCTAGGCGAGGCTAGGGATAACAAGTCAATAATTAGTATTAGGCTCTTTTCACCGAGGGATCGGGTTAAGGGTAGGCTAAGACAGTTGCACGAAAATTAATTAATCAAGCTAATAATTCAAGAGGAGTAGATAAGAGAGAGTTGATAAAGATGAAATTGTAAACCCCCAACAACTTCATTCACCCATTGTTTCCTTCTTGTCATTTGAATCAATCTCTTTTGCATGTTCATATTTTATTCTCTTACTCAATTTATTAATTTTTATTTTCAAGTCTTATTATTTTAATTCACGTGAACGATAAAGCCTTTCGAGTCTCTTGGGAAAACGATACTTGGTCTTACCATTTTGATTACTTGAAGGATTTGGTACGCTTTCCAATCCGTTAAAACAAATGCATATATAGGTTGTGGGTTTTACAACAAGGAATTTATAGAAGACCTCAGGTCAAAAATATAAATTTCCTCTGTACCCCAAAACCAAAATATAGCTGCAATAACCAAAACCAGACTTACAGCAAGAATCCCCTCTTCTACAATCTGAACCCACGTCGAACAATCCTCAACGTGTAAATTCCAACACTCTTCACAGGATGCCAAGCCTTAACACAACAGTCTTCACAAGATGCCAAGCCTTCACACAATGCAGCAGTCTTCACAGGATGCCAAGCCTTCAAAGATCAATCAAGAAGCACCTTCTTTGTCCAGTTTTGATCACACAGTCAGCACATAAGCCTTATCCCTTTGAATCTCTTTCAAGATAGATCACCACCGTCTTCTTTGAGAATTCTTGGAGCTGTTAAGACAAAGAATTCAATCTGAAACAAGAAATGAAAATGTTAGGTTCACAAAAGTCTCTGAACAACTTGTGTACATCCAATTTATAGCTTTCTGTTAGACAGATTATTTCTCAGTCGAATAGCCTACTAATCCAGTTGACTGTATTAATACAGTTATAACAGACAGTCAACATAGAGGCTCTCAGTGAACGAAAATCAACACACATTCAATACAGTTGATCAAGTCATTAATGCTTAACTAACTTTTAAAAAAAGAGTTGTTGGAGCGTGTAAGCATAACAGAATTCCAAAACAGATCAATAATACAGTCGAATGTAAACTGGACAAAGTCGACTAACACATGTAAAAACATTTTGAAATTCTTTTCAATCCAAAATATCACAAAGCACTGGTTCTCAAAATTTGTCCAAAGATTTTAGAATAGTCGAATCCATTACAGGCGTAATCGACTGAACTAGAACTTTGTCACACAACTGTAAGTTTGTAAAAGTGCTTGTGATTTTTTCTTTTTCCAAAATGTGCCATAAAATATGTACTGTTATCAAAGCTATTTTACTGCATAATTTCATCCAAGCATGTTCCACAAATATATCACAAAATTAACATAGGAACATACATCACAGTACATCAAAACACGTTCAGCGCATAATTGACAATCAATTCAGAATAAGAACATGTAATGCAGCAACATGTGTACTGTTATTTAGCATTGTGTTGTCATCATCAAAAACTAGGTTGATATAAAGTTTGTGTTGTCAACAAAGTCAACAGAAGCAAGCTTCCGTATTCACATATGATTACCCTTTTCCATCACTGGAAAAAAAATTATTAAAGTTTTTCAAAAAGGCAAAAGGAAAAACTATCTCAAACAAATGCAATATTTCCATAAAGAAATTTCAAAGGTTTGGGCCAATTGCATCTTCTGCATTGTTTTTAGAAATTATTACTTTGAACAAAGGATCTTGACTCAACAATGCATTATAGTCATTCTCCATCCATCTTAGAAGATAACTACAACTGATTATGCCATATTAATTAGAGCAAAAGTTGCCATCACACATATTGTAGAGCGCAAGAACAATCTCATTTTTCTTTATGAGCAAATAAATCAAAGGAAATTTGATTGCAGCCACATGAATTTGTAATGTATACTAATGATGAGAAAGCTAATATAGGAAGAAATAGAATGACTTAAAAATATAATCAGCAATAGTGTAAAAAATGCTTCACATGTCTTAAGGTTGGTCCTCCAGAAAAACATCAATCTAAACATACCTTCCAGATATTAAATGTTCATAAACAGACCCAAAATAGAAATTTATCTGAGGTTCAAATAGAAAGGAAAATTTGTAAATATTATATAAGAAAAATGGGAAATATTCCAACGAAGATGAGGATAGAGAGAAAGCCTATAAGCAGTTACTCATGGAAATACATGCATTACCAAGCATGTGTCCACATTTATTATGATTATAGAAAATAATTATTACAATTAAACAATTCAATTATTAGAACATTCATCATGATAAAAAGCAATTATCGAACCATAACAAGTAAAATTGTAAGAAAATATGTACAGAAAAAAAAACAATTACAAACATAATCCCCTTCATTAATGGTGTAGAATATAAATTAAGTTGCTTATGAAAACAGTGACACAGAATGTAACGTTCATGCTTAAATCTGACATAAGAAAAATACTGATGCAAGATTAACATGCGTTAACCAGGAGTTGAAGTGGCCAATTATATGAACACATGTACTAATCGAAATGGGAAAAAATGAACAAAGTACTGCATTAAGAACTTGAGAAATAAAGAAAGAACATGGTAAATGGAGGAGCAACAATGGTGTCCCCTTTTTTTAACTCCTAATTCCATCAAACACATTGTTGAATCAACAAAAACACAGAAATATTTTAGAAGATACCAAGTTTGGTCTTGGGGGAGAAAACATAAGAGGCATATCAATAAAGAAAAATAGAGACATAACCTTTGCACCCTGGAAATAACCCTAAAAAATGCTAGACTCCTTATGGTTGCTTTCTCTTCCTTATGGCAGCAAACAACCACAACAAGGCTCTAAACAATCCCCAATTATATAACGAAATACCTGCAGATTGGTTCTAACAAAAAAAGCATCAAATAAGCACAAATTAAAAAGAATAGCCAAATTACAATCTATAACATTCTTGCAAGGCACTTCCCATTCCCAACTTATCCCAATAACAATAACATAAACAATCCATCAATTTTAATCAATCAGTCACTACTAATTAATTAATATTTTAAACATTTATAAATTAAATCAAATCTTCAAACCTCTTTCCAGAATCGATGCTTTTCACTATAACTCATACTCTTTGAAACATCATTACTCGGGTTTTCATTCCTAAATTAGTATCAAGGAAGGTATATCACATTCAGTTTGTCACTGTCCGTTGAATTGGTTATGGATTAGGTTTTTAAAAATACTTCATAAAGGCATACAAATACTTCATCTAGAAATCATATATCACATCATATAGTCTATACATACTAATCATCATAATTTCTCAAAACATAATAATTATGTCATTATATGGATTGTCTTGTCTACAAAGGAGACTACCAAATATTTGGTAGCTCTCCTAGCTTGTTTTTCTGTTTGTTTCTTAATACTATATTACTCTAAAGTGTGGCCCGACTAGGCAAACTGTAGTTTGTGCACCAGTCAACTTCCAAGAAAAATCCCCACACGGTGGATGGAGGTTGAACATAGCTCAGGTGGACAAGGGAGACTCAATATTAAAATCTTATAAGTATCTATGTTGTAACTTTTACTCTCGTTGACATAAAGCATATCCTGATCTGAGCCAAAAAATTAAGATCAAGCATATTACAGAGAAAGCATGTGAGCCAAAAAAATTCAATCAGGATCATCTTAACTTTAAAATTAAATGTGTTATTTGCTCGAGAGCTTTCTTTGCATCAACCAATTCTCTGTGTCGGACAAAACCCACAATAACTATGCGCTATCAACCAATTACAGGATCAATATAATCAAAACAAAACAGCACCAAGGTGGACATCTCGAAACAAAATTACGAAACAAGCAGAGAGGAAACAAAAACCCTTACTTCGAAAGGGGAACGAACACACAACTACGCTTGCAGCATCAGCCATCTACCTAGGTAGCTCCTACAGACACGAGTCGAATCACTACTTGACTGAAACAAAGACAGAGGAATCTGATTTCAATCGGTGAAAAATAAAGGAAAAAGCAAAAAAAGTTGGTCAAAAGGTGAGAAGATGAAGATACAAAGAAACCCTAGCAGTTGAGGGTAAAAGATGCAGGTGAGAGGCTGAGAGGTAAAGGAAAGTGCTTACAGCTTGAACTGTAGCGAATGAGAACTGTGACGAGAGCCTTCAATGATGGAGACGAGAGAAATGTTCTCGTGAGGGTACGCAAATGAGAAATGTGGCGGATGAATGGTTGAGTGAAAGACGAATGATAAAGAGTGAAATAGAGAGGAAAAGAGGAAGAGAGTGAACGACGGTGTATTAGGTCGAACGAGAGTGAAATGGAAATGGGAAATGAGAGTGAGAGGGGCAAACATGAGAAGGACCGAGAGGGAAATGAAAAAAAATGAAAGAGAGAGATATTATGACGGATTTCTAAAAATCAGTCATAGTACATTAAAAATTTTATGACAAGTGTCCATAAATACGTAGTAATAGGTTTAAACTTATTTACAAATTTGCAACCGCGTTTTATATTATGACTGATATACAAAACGACATCATAATATGTCTTAAACTTATTTAATATTATGACGGATATATAAAAGTATATTATAATATGTCTTACTTTTATTACAATTCTGCCACCGGTAAACCTATTATGATGGATAACTTTTATCCGTCATAATAGGTCGTCATAGAAAGATATTTTTCCACTAGTTTAATATATATATATATATATATATATATATATATATATATATATATATATATATATATATATATATATAATTCACCTCAAAAAGTTTTATTTTAACCATATAACAACATACATTAATATTACCATTTAAAACATCATTATTAATATTTAGTAAAACGAACCATTTAAATAATAGTAATAATAATTAATAACAATATTATTATTATTTAAACATATTTGAAGACGATAATATCAAATAAAATTATACATGAAGTTGACAACATAAAAAGCTTATGCCTAAGCTTGACAACATCAAAGAAAGATGGCAACATCAAAAGTAAAAGTTATCCCAAGATGCCAGCACCAAGGCAAATATTGTCCAATGTCTACCTAAAGACGACAATACCAAGGAGGAATTTTCTATAGTTGGCAACACAAGTTGGAAAGATTATTGCCAAGCAGCTCCTTAATGAGGTTAGTTGGCTTAGTAATGAAGGTTGAAAAACAATGATTTTCACATGTCAATTTGGATCAAATTACACCCTTTACTACTCGGAATGAGCTTAGAATCAAGCAAAACTCAATGAGTCTGGAGAGAGTCAAAAGTTGTTTTTATCGATTTTATGCTTATTTTGCATTGTTTTGTAGCTAATTTGATAAAAGTAAGAATGGAGTTGAAGATACAGGTCGTTGACTCAAGAAAAGAGTAGAAAAATGAAGTTTTGAAGAGTCGACGTACCGCCTAGTGACACACTTAAACCACTGGGCGGTCCAGGACGAGAAGTAAGCATGGGAATGGGCACTGAGGGAAACCGTCGGGTGGTAGCAATTACCGTCGGGCAATGGCGGCAGGTTATGGGAAACCGTCGGGCGGCACACTTAAACCGCCCGGCGGTGGCTCACTGGACATGGGCCTGATTTTGACACGCTCCTCACCTATAAATACCCCTACTACGAATTCAGAGTCATTCTTTTGACAGGGGAAGACGACCAGACCTAATTTTGCTCTCTGGAGAGGATCTCTTGGATGCTTAGGCTCCTTTTAATCTTTTCTAGGGTTTGCTCTTTCATTCTTCTTCCATTTTTCATCTAGTTTCACCATGTCTATGGTGAACTAAACCCTATTGTTTTTGGGGAATTTAATGTAATCTTTTGATACTCTCTCTTATTGAAACTATTGATTATTTATATGGTCTCCATATGTTTTGAGTGATTATTTTTGGGTTATCATCTGTGCTTAAGGCTTTTATCGTTTAACTCATTCGGTATATCGTTGTTTATCGTTATTGACATGGGGACGTGCGGTAATGACATGAACTAGTGAGTAATCTCTTGATTCTGCAATACCACCTAGGGATAGGGTAGGACGATCAATTGCGCTAACTTCTGTTTATAATGCGCTATTAATTACTAGGGGAGGCTAGGGATAGCAAGCCGGTAATTGATATTAGGCCCTTTTCGCTGAGGGATCGGGTTAAGGGGAGGCTAAGAAAGTCGCATAACAATTGAATCAATCTAATAATCAAGGGTAGTATGTAAGAGAGAGTGGAATAGATGAAATTGTTAGTACCCAACAACATCCATTCTCAAGTCTTATTATTTTAATTCACGCGAACGAGGAAGCCATACGAGTCTCTTGGGAAAACGATACTTGGTCTTACCATTTATATTACTTGTACGATTTGGTACACTTGCCAATCCGTCAACACTTTGTCACTCAAGGAGTTCGACCAAATAATCAAGTTATCTATGTTGGTATCGGAGGGGGTAATTTTCGAAGAGTATTGCGCAGCGGATTTAAAACTCAGAGAGCGGAAAGCGTATTCGATCACAATTAAAATTAATTTGGTCCTTTTAGCAAAAAATAATTTTCTTTCAGAAAATTAATCAAACAGTTGATATACGTTATATAAAATGAGTGTAGGGAATAGAAAAATCACACGAGTATTTTTATACTGGTTCGATTCAACAGAATCTACGTCCAGTCGTTAATCACTATAAATAGTGATTAACAGTTCCACTAAAATTGGTTTGACAGATTACAATAAAATGAAACAGGAATAGAACGAAAAGAAACACTCTACCAACTTGGAGAGAACCGCTCGGGCAATCGACCAACGATTCGCTAGCTTCTACATTCACAAGACCAGGCAAAGTACATTGCTAACTTGAAGAGAGTCTGCTCCGACTATCGACACACGATACGCAAGCCTCTCCTTTCACAAGACCAAGCAAGGGAACAATGAACAAAAAGCTCTCTAAGAACGTTCCTCTCACACACAGTGTTCTAAGCTTTTTTCAGTTCACAAAAGTTAAGTTCTGAGTTCTCCAAAACCACATATATATAGCCAAGTTCACTGAATGCCAAAGGTCAGCTCCCAACTGCNATGAATAATCGATTATTGTAAGTGATAATCGATTATTCAAGTCCGTTATAGAAATTTCAAAAAGTGATAATCGATTATATGAAGTGATAATCGATTATTCAAGTGTGACTTGTGATAATCGATTATTGCTTCATGATAATCAATTATTTTAGTTCAAAAGCATCTGATAATCGATTATAGCTTAATCATAATCGATTATACCAGTAAAAATTANAATGTTTATCATTGTCNTACTACATTCAAAATCTACAAGTTGCTTTTTAAGTATTTTCCTATTACATTCAAAAACTACAAGTTGCAGCATCATCAAAACTTATCTTCAGGTTTTAACAATACTCCCTTATTGGTAACAATCTAAGACCTCAGTTGGATTAGCCACTAAAAGAGCTCAACTGGATTAGACACTCAAGGAATTTGCCTGAATAGACAAATAATCAATAAACTCGGTTTGATTAGCTACTCAAGGACCTCTACCGAATGGTCAAAGTTATCTAAGAGCTTAGTTGGATTAATTACTAAAGAAGCTCGGCTAAATGGAAAAATTATCTAATAGCTAAACTACATTAGCCATTGAATAAGTACAGTTGAATGGCCAAGATTTGAGACTAACCTATCTAAGGGATTGGCTAGATTAGCCACTGAATGGGCTTTGCCAAATGGATAGATTAACCACTAAATGACCATGGTCGATTAAGAAGGCCTCGAGGCCAACCTATCTAAGAGCTCTACTGGATTAGCCATTGAATAAGCTCTGCGGAATGACCAAATTATTTAATAGCTTGGTTAGATTAGCCATTAAATGAGCAGGACCAAATGGCCAAGCCCTGAGGTCAACCTATCTAAGAGCTCGACTGGATTAAGCACAGAATGAGCTCACCCAAATGGGCAGATTATTTAACAATTATCCACTAAATGAGCACAACTGAATGGTCAAGCCCAAATGCCAGCCTATCTAAGAGCTTGACTGGATTAGTGTTAAGTCTCCAACAAGTGTACCGAATCGTATCAAGTAATATAAAATGGTAAGACCAAGAATCGTTTTCCAAAGAGACTCACGACAGTAAACAATTGTGCTTTTACTTAACCAATTAAGACTATAAGAACAATATATTGGGTTTTTTTGAATGCAAAACGATAAAAGTAAATATGCATGCAATTTGATCAATTGAGGCCAAATACAAAAGTAAATGGGTGATGTTGATAATATGAGATGAATATGTTGTTAGGGTTGAGATTTCACCTAATCACTCTCATGCATAAACGAATTCATATTCTTCATTAATGTTAATACCACTTTATGTTGTTAGGGTGAAGAAACCTTATCCTTAATTACTAGTTTACAATGTCTTGTCTCCCTAGCAATTAATTATGCATTACATTGGCACGAAATCTTAAAGGTAACCATCCCTCTTATCCCTATGTCTAGGTAATATTACTTTTAGGGGAATTCCCAAGATCGTGATTTGTAAGATATCTCTCAATAACAATCCTTGGAAGAGAAGAGGAGATTTGTCACATCCCAAATCGTTCAACCCTAGGAGTACGAAATCTCCTGATACAAATCATAAGATTTATGCCATATATGAATAAAACATCACAAGCATTTGAGCAAAGAAGAATATCTCTAACAATTAATGAAAGAAGCATATATCAATAATAAGAATCAAACCAAATACAAGAGAGCTTAGAGGTTATATCTTCCCCAATAACAAATGAGATTAGTTCTCCACCTTCATGGAGAAACTAGGTGTACAATGGAATGGAAGAGATAGAAACCCTAGAAAGAGAAATGGAGAGCTCTCACATTCCCAAATCTGCCCCAAAGGGGTGAAAAACGTGTTTATGTGCTTAAGCCATCAAAAGATACAAACCCTAAGACGTCCAGGTCTCTAAATAGGGTAGAAAATTAACAGAAAATGGGTCCAGGCCCAAAAAAGATCATAGAAATAACAGAAAATAGGTCAAAACGCACGTCGTCAACGCTCAACGCTAAAAGGGACGCTCAGCGGTAGGTGCGACACTTAAATGACGCTCAATGGTGGCGCTCAGGCGCAAAACAGGAGAAACTGACGCTCAGCGGTGGCGCTCAGTGCTATCTGCGGTGCTAAACTGCACTTTGGTTGACATTTCTGCATTCTGGTTGACTTTTCTACACTCCAACCATTTGATACTTTGACTCTTCTTTCAATTCTTTCCAATAGCCTACAAACCAAGGGAATGTAGTGATAAAATCATCAAGTATAACCTCAAATCTCTTTTCCACAAAACTAAAGCAAAAACATGAGTTAAAGCAAGTTTCTAAGTCAAAAAGAGTGCATTTAATATGAAAATTACATAAAGAATAATGGTTTTCCAACCGTTATCAATTAGTCACTAAATGATCTTGGTTGAATGGCTAGATTATTTAATAACTCGACTGGATCAGCCTTTAAAGGCCAATCCACCTGCAAAACATGGCAGAATGGCCAAAACAATCATAAGCTTGGCCTCAAGGCCAATCCACAAGAAAAACACAATCGAATGGCTATATTATGTTATAAACTCGGCCTCAAGGCTACTCCAGCTGTAAAGCACGATCGAATCTATATTATAAAGTTGGCCTTGAGGCCAGTCTGCCTATAAAGCAAAGTCGAATGGCCCAACTATATTATGAACTCGCCTAATTGACCAATCTATTTGCAAACTACACAAGTCAGCCCAAGTTGACTAGAGGTCTAATTTGACCACATACACCAAACCAATCTCCTGAGGTTGAGAGGCTTATGTTCCTACCTGTTCCCAAAGGGATATTAAAGAGTGTGACTCAATAAGGTGCTTTAAGCCTCCTCATCATGGAACAACCGAAACCTATGCGTATTTCGGCCTTATTTACATATTATAACTAAATCTCGGTAGTTTGGTGTGTTAGTTATTATTTATCATTCTGTTATTATTTATTATAGTGTTATTATACTATTCAAGTAAGTATTATTTTCATAGGAACATAGATCTACGACCCATGTTGATTATATAAATATAACTAGTATTCCTTGATGAATATTCACCTTCCCATAAACATTGATATAAATGATATATACAAGTGGATCTTTATGCTCTCAACAATAAAAAAATATTTCTAAACAAAAAGAGAAATCAAACAACCATTAAGATCTTGTCACCTGGTCATAATACATCTCGTTCAAGAATCTCTTTGCATGCATGACCACTATACAAGTAACGAATCTACTCTTGTAAATAATTTATGTGAACAATACCTATTCCAATCCATGTTAAATTTTAGTACTTTACTTAAGTTCTATATTTTTCTTATTCATGTTTTTCAGAGTATAAGATAACGTGAAAGACTATATTACATACCTTTACAACACTACATCTCAATATCAATACTTTTAACATTTACAAAACTTAAAGTATAGGAAAAGTGATATGAATGTATTTTTTACTTTGTTTTTTTACATATATTATTTCATGCGTTAGTCTTTTAATATATTCAAATAAAATCTATCATGTCATTCTACCGTTTATTATTATTTTTTCTATATTAAATTGTAATAGAATTTCAAAAAAGTTGCTAGTAATTAATAGTAAAAATAATATATACATGAGTACTCGTAATATTGTTTCTATATTTCTTTCTTGCACAAAAGGAAATGTCCCCTAAAATTGTTGTATATATTTATGCTTACAAAATTGAAAAGGTGTCTTTCAAAGATTTTCCAAATACTTTTAATTTTCAAACTTTGGATTAGTCATTTATGAGTAAACATTTTCCTTATTATTAGAAAATAGAAAATAGAATATTAGAGTTTGTAGGTGTTTTAAAATATAACATAACTTAGTTGCATTAAAATTTTTAATACAAAAACTAAATTGAGACAAATAAAGAATAAAGAAACTCATTTAAAAAATTTCTACAAATTAAACAACAAATGAAGTCTTTATATAAATAATATGAATGACCAAACTATAAAAGTTAAAATTTTAATAATAAATATTTTTGTGAAGGTGACCGACACAAAAATAGTCTCAATGCTTTCTCAATAATTCATAAAAAGTTTGTAGAATTAAATATTTTCATTTGGAATACATCATTACTAATAATTTGCTTGACAAAAACATATTTAAAGACAAAAAATTGGAAGACGTACATACCATATTTTATTTGGGAAGGAAATTTTTTTTTTAATTTTAAAAGAAATAGAACTAAATTGAGACAAAATAAAAATAAAAAGACCAAATTGAGACAAATGCAATGGCATGTAGCTTCATAGTGACACATGGCATTGTCAGTGCCACCTCACACTATCATTGCCACGTGGCACAATGTCAGCTTGACACGTGGCAATTTAAAAAAAATGAAAATAAATAACCACGAGCTGACACGTGACACCTCTTTAATGTTGTTAGTACGGAACTAACGACAAGATCTAATTGGTTAAATTTTTCAAAAATAGGAATCCAATTGAGACAAAAGAAAAGTGAGGGGCCTATTTGAGAAAAGTCACCGAAAATAGGGCCTATCAGAATGATTAAACAAAAAAAAACGTGACACAAATAATTGAACTCTTCAATTCACTTTGGTAATTTTCATTTAAATTCAATAGTCTTTAAGTAGGTACAAATAGAGTATTCGTAAAAAGAATAAAAACTACAAACAAAATATAACTTACTCAAAATAAAATAAAATAGTACTCAATTTATCTCTATTTTCTATCAAAAAAGTAAAATAATACTGCACCTAAATAAATGAAAAATCAAAATTACTCATCCCTATTTTACTCTATCAAAATCAAACTAAATATTACTAGACCCAAACTAATAGAATAAGACTCACACAAAATTACTAATACATCCCTTAGATTTAAGTTTATCCTAACAAAACTCCCCCATAAACTTAAATCTTTCCATTCTTCATCTCTACACTCTAGCTTTCCATGTGCATCATCTCACATCAAACATCCTTCTTTCAACCAGATTTAGATTCTTCATTTTCTTCATGTTTGTCATGTTGTCATTCACTTTAACTAAACTTTTTAATACTTTTACTGACCTGTTGTTTGTTATGGCCAACTTCTCAATAACCTTGACCAACTCGTTTCTAACTTTAAGAAACTTCTCAACAATCTTGGGCCACCTCTCAACAACTTGGTCGATTTCTTGTTTGCAATTTTACTCATAAATATTTTTCTATCTCGATATTCGGGTTCTCATACCTTGGTTCTTCTGAACATCTTCATGTTCCTCTTTCCCATTTTCATCTAGTTCAAGAACACTAGATGTTTCCTCCTCCTTGTCACCAGTTGCCTTCTGCACCTCCTCAAGTTCAGTCCTCTTTTTATTCATAATCTCATTAGCTTCATCCAGAAGTCTACCCATTTGTCGAATCTTTTCATCTTTTTGTATAAGTTTCTTCTCCAAGTTTGACTTCTCCATATTTGCCTCACCATGTAACGAGATCACTTCATCCATTGTTGTGATTGAGATTTCCATGTCCACACTTTTTGCATCCGAGATTTTTGCCATCAACAAGATTCCACACCCTTCCTCTACATCTTCAAAAAGGAGATTTGTCTCCTCCTTTGTCTTAACTTGACATATGGTCAACCTTACCATAGTTGTAGCATTTACCTGATCTGCACTCATTTGCCTAATGGTCATGCTTCCCACACTTGAAGTATTCCACTTTCGACTTAGACAGATCTCCTCGGCCACGTCCACCTTGTCCTTTGCTTTTACCTCCATGACCTCGACTTTGAGTATTTTGAGTTACATTTGAGTCAAACTATTCCTATAGTGTTTTATCGTTGGGTTCCTTCTTTTTCTTTTTCTTCCTTAGTTCGTGAGACTTTAATGACCAAACTTTAACTCCTCCACAATGAGAGTTGACAAATCCTTTGTCTTTTCAATAGTACCCAAATACTTTCAAAATCATTTGTCAGATTTCTCAAGATCTTTTTTGCAACCCGGTAAGGAGGCAAATCTTCTCCATTCAATCCGAGTTGGTTGGTCATCTAATGCACGCAAGCTATAAACTTGACAACTCCCTCCATTTCCTCTATCTATATGTTCCAACTCTCTTATGAGAGTTTATACTCAGACTTGCCTCACATAGATATGTCCTTTGTATACCACCTCCAGAACTTTTCACGCTTCTTTTACTAACTTCGCATTAGCCATTTTTTCAAACCCCGAGTCATCCGCTACATTGTATAGAAAGAACAAAGTTGATCTTTCTTTCACCCGTGTCTTTTTCATTGCAGCAATATTGATCATTGTCTGATGTTCATGCTCTGTGGGTTTATTGTACCCCTCCTCTAGTGTGTCCCAAACATCTTGGGATCCAAGAAGACACTAATTATTGTTGGTTGCAAAACCAACGTCAAGTGCACCGGTCGCAGCGTAGCAAGTGATAAATATCATTATCTCCCAAGGGACTTGTGCAACACATGACAACTCTTCCTTTCATAACTTAATTAGACATCAAAGTGTACAAAAAACACAAGAAACTCTTTTTGGTATTTTTATCAAACAGTTGGTGTGCAAGGAATTTAACATAGAGTATTTACAATTTGTTAAGACTAGAATTCATCCATTTCATTCTCCTGCATTCACAAACATCTCAATTCAATCCAATAAGTGTTCAATTTCAGTTCTAGGTTCCATTCATATTTCTCAATACGTCAAGAACCACAATTCATGCATGGGTGATCAATCCAAAGCAAGAATTAAGCATAGAAATTGAATACTAACATGAATTGGAAAAACATATAGCATTAACATCACAAAATACATAAGAATTCCATGTTTTACAACTAATCTCAACAAATAGGAAAAACACTCCATGATGGACAACTTAGGGTTCTACGAAATTGAAGAGATAGGGAAGAAATTGGAACCAAAGAGAAGATGCACAGCCTTTCCCAAGGTTCTTGGCAGTTGGTTTCAAGTAATATAATCGGTAAAACCCAATATCGTTCTTCCCAAGAGACTCGAAAGGCCTTATCGTTTGTGCAAATTGAAATCGTAAGACTTGTAAAGAAAAATTAAATTGTTGGAATGCAAGAACACAAAATAAACATGCAATGCGTTTGATTCAGTTGACGAGAAAAAGACTATGGTTCAATGGAGTTGTTGGGGGTTTACAATTTCATCTTATCCTTTCTCTCTTATCTAATCCTCTTGTTTAATTTGCTTTGTTATTTAATTGTCATGCAAACTTTCTTGGCCTACCCTTAACCCATCCCTTGGCGAAAAGAGCCTATTACTAATTACTGGCTTGCTATCCCTAGCCTCCCCTAGTAATTAATAATGCGTTAAGAACAGAAGCAAAAACAATTGATCATCCTACCCCTTATCCCTAGGTGGTATTGCTTAATCAAGGAATTTCTCACCAGTTCATGACAGTACCGTATGTTCCCGTATCAATAAAGACAAACAACAATTATTGAATGAGTTAAACGATAAAAGCTTTAAGCGCATAAGAGAACCCAACAATTAATAGTCAAAGCATACGAAAAACATATAAATAAACAAGAGTTTCAATAAAAGAGAGTTTCAAAAGATTACATTGTTTCCCCTAACAACAAAAGGGTTTAGTTCACCATTGTTTCCCCTAACAACAAACCCTAGATTGGATGAAAAGGACCCTAAGCATCCAATAGATCTTCTCCAAGGAGTGAAAATTAGGTCTAGCCGCTCTCTTCTGTCAAAAGAATGACTCTCAAGTCGCAATAGGACTATTTATAACTGAGGAGTGTCACAGAAAACAAGCCCAAGCCCAGCAGACTACCGCCCGACGTCACACTTATGCTGCCCGGCGGTTTGCCCATAGCCGCGCCACCGCCCAACGGCGGGTTCCACCGCCCGCCGATTTGCCTTTTACCGCAAAACCGCCCAGCAATGTCGCCTGGGTGTCAGACATTGGCTTCTCCTCGCATTTGGCTGCCCAGCGGTGGATTTTGGCGCTGGGCGGTTCCTAGACTCTTCTTCTCTTCATTTTTCTTCTTGCTTCTTGAGTCTAAGACCTTCATCTTCCATCCCATTCTTCATTTTGATCAAAGATGCTACAAAACAATGCAAAACAAGCATAATATCGCTAAAAACAGCTTTTAACTCTCAACTGACTCAATTTGTGTTTTGCTTGATTCTAAGATCGTTCTAAGTCTTAAAGGGTGTAATTTGATCTCAATTAACATATGAAAATAATTGTTTTGCAACCGCTATCACAACCACAAACTTAAAACTTTGCTTGTCCTCAAGCAAACAAAACAAAAGAAGCAAACAAAACAAGACTTGGCTTTCTACTATTTCATCCAATGGTTCAATAGTCCTAAAATACATGACAAGAACTACTCAATTTCAGACCTTCAGTGAAATCGAATCAAGATGCATGCATGCTTTCAATTCAATTCAGTTCACTAGATCACATATTTCTCAACAGATGTTACACTTTATGAATGACCAATCCCCTAAGCAAAGATGTAAGTATGAAATTTAGCAATTCTCACCAAGCAAGTGTTTCACTCAATCACTCAAGTGTTTAGGGTGACACTCCAACTCTCTATTATTCACAAGTCACATGAAACAACATTGCCATTCAGCTAAAACAATCAAAATCTTCACATGCAAATGCCATCACAAGGACTTTTCCAAGGCTTGTATTGACGCTGGCCTAACAAGAAAAATTTGTTTTTCTAGAATACAAAGTCCTTGAGTTAAGAGAGCTACCACCGTATTCAAAATTTAAGCACAACTCTCTTCCTCACCAATCTCACTTATTCCCAACTTCTTCCCTTTTCTTTTACATTGAGCTCATTTTCATGCATTTCTTCTTTTCTTTTCTTTTTCTCATGCATTTTTCTTTCTCAACATTTGAGCTCAATGTTTTACAATTGCTTTTCAATTTCCCCCATACAATCCCAAACTTGAACCTCTTCCACACATGCAATTAAGCTCAACCCAACTCAAGGTAAAGAATTTTAAAACAAGGGTTCTCATCCTGTTTAAGGCTAAGGTTCAAAAAGGGTATAAAATTTCAAGCACTTTGGGTAAAAATTTTGGCTAGAGAAGGGTTTTCAAAAATGGCCTTGATCATATGACATTCACATGCAATTCAATCAATCATCAAGATTAAGGCAATATCATTCATGTTTTCCTGTGAACAATACATACAACAATGAAAACTCTGGAGCTCAATACCTCACAAAACATGCTTTCTCACACAACATTCATTCATACACCTTGCTTAGCATCATAACCACAATCATAAATCATCACACATCTGTTCCATGAATATTAATATGCAATACAACTCAATTATCATCCACATCAATTCATAATTAAATAGACTTATCATGCAAATTGTTCAGTCAATCATTTTCAGAAAAGTATTCAAGCCAAGCATACACACTGAAAATAACAATTCAACCTATTCTAAGAATTCAAAATGCAAAAGTGAAAGAGAAAATCTAGGGTGCCTCCTAGTAGCGCTTGTTTAACGTCACGAGCTTCACCCAAACCTGTTTAGCACTTGTCAGTAAATGCAAATCTCTCCAACACCCATCAGTAGGTATACCTTCCTATGTTCTTCAGTAACTCCATAAAAATTTAGCATCCCCCAGTAGATGCCACCCAAAAATTGTTCAAATACTCAAAAATACAAGTCCAACAAATAAAATGAAATAAAAAAATAGTTTTAGTATACAAAATAAGTTCTCCAACAAATCAACTCTTCTTCTTCATGTTGGGATCTTCATCATCCCACCTCCCCAACTGTCTTCTGTCCAGTTTTCGAATTGATGTGGAGTATGGCCTTCTAATCTCCACCACTCCCTCTTCCTTGAGCTTCCTATTCACAATCCACTTCCTATTTTTATATCTCACTGACATGCCACACAGGAAAGGTGTGTCCTCTGAGTGGGTTGACTCTTCTTTGCATACCTACTTATCCTCAAGTATCTGCAAAACATTACAACTGTTAAGATGATCAATACCTATGGTGTTGTCTTCATTTGCAGCTTCACTTCTTGCCCTTTTGTATCTGGCTCTTCTTCTTATTCTCATTTTTTTTCTTCAGAGCCATAATAAGTTAGCACTTGGTCATGATCTCTTAACCTCATTCCTCCATCATGGACACGTATAACCATTTTAAAAGTCCCCATGAAGGGTCTTCCCAAGATTAATGGAATTCTTCCTTCATTTTCCATGTCCACAACTAGAAAATCAATCAAGAATTCCAACTCCTCAATTCGAACAATTACATCTTCCACCATACCAACTGGCTTCTTGATAGATCCATCCGCAACTGTCAGGGTAGTATTGGCTAGTTTTAATCCTAGCCCTCCGATCTTCCTGAAATCACTAAAGGGCATCAAATTAACACTTGATCCTGAATCAATCATGGCTCTCCCTATGTCCACATCATTGATCACGCAAGGAAGAGTTAAAGTCCCTGAATCCTTCAATTTCTTTGGATGGTCCTTCTTTTTAGGCTTAACCAACCGTTCCTGGTCTTCTTCATCATCAAGATAATTTACCTCTCCAAGATAGTACTTGATCCTCTTATCATACTCAGGAATTTGTGGAAGTGCTCCAGGAGTAACAGTCACTTGATGAAAGATTTCTCTGAATGGCTCTTGGTGACTGTCTTTCTCTTTCTCTTCTTGGCTCTTTTGCTCATTAACTTCATGATTATGCATCCTCTCCTCATTTTCATCCTCACTGCTCCCAATCTCAATTATTTCCTCCGCTATCTTCCTTTTTCTTCTTATCATCACAACTTTGCACTCATTTTTGGGGTTAACATCAATGTTAGCCCTAAACTGACTTTTCTAAAGCTGCCCAATTTATGCCTCCAATGCTCTAAAGCTGGCTTGATTACTATTTAGCTGAGACTCATAAACTTTAAAAAATTTATCAAATCGGTCACTGAGGTCTCTGATTGTCTCTGTCAAGCTGCTCACCTACTGCCATAAAGGTGATGGTTGTTGCTGTCGGAAGCCTCCTACTTGCCCAGAAGAATTACTTTGATTTTGTCCAATATTGGGGTGGTTCTTCCCACCTTGGCTAGAATTGCCTTGGTTTCCCATGTAGTTGACATCCTGCTGCATTTCTTCAGGATAAGCACATTGACCATTAATATGGTCACCACCATATAGATTGCAAAGCTGTTGAGTCTGAGAAATATTCCTTATTCCCTTTGGAAATTCAGAAAGGACCTTTGTTAACTTGTCCAGCTTTTGGGTAAGGAGATGATTCTGAGCAGCCATAGCATCATTAGTCAGGAGATACAAAAGTCCACCTTTCTGTGCGCCTCTTTCACTATGCGTCACTTCACTCATAGCCATGCTCTCAATCAATTTGTAAGCCTCATCTTCAGTCTTATTGTTTACACTGCCTCCAGCTGAAGCATCTAACATCATCTTTGACTGAGTGTGTAGGCCTCCAAGGAAAGCAAGTAGATATGAAGTCTTGTCAAGTCCATGGACAGGGGTCTTCCTCAACAGGCCTTTGAATTTGCCCCACGCATGTCCAAGAGTTTCTTCCATGAAAGAATTTGTTAACAAATTTTGTTGCCACCACCTCCCAATTTCTGGAAGTACCTTATGGGAATGAATGCAACCATGCTTCAGCGTTTCCTCCAAGAGAGAAAGGAAACAGGCTGAGTTTGAACCTGTCATCAGAAACTCCATTTATCTTCACGATATTGCAGATTTCACTAAAAGTGGTTAAATGATCATAGGGATTCTCATTTAACAACCCGTGAAATTGGTTGCTCTGTTGTTAAGTCCCTGGCAAGTGTACCAGATCGTTATCAAGTAATATAAACGGGTAAGTCCGAGTATCATTTTCCCAAAGGACTCTTAGGCCTTAACTTTCATGTAACCTAATCGCATAAGGCTTGAGAAGAGAATAAGTTTGGTGGTTATATGCAAAGAACAAAAATAAACATGCAATGCAATTGATTCAATCTTTGCCTATTTGATCCTAATCTCCACTCTTTTGCTAAAATCATCAATTCAATCGGTTCAAACAGTTTCTATTCTATCAATTCATGCATAGAAATCAAAAGGCCTAATTTATCATGTTCCTAAACATGTTCATCAACAAATCCCAAAATAGAAACCTTAAAGAATGATTTTGCATACTTACTTGAGTGAAGATTATGAATGCTTGCAGAAAAATTGCTTAATTGATGACGTATGTCCTCTCCAATGCAAATCCCTCTACCAAAAACCCCAAACTTTGACAAAGTAATGGTGGAAAATTGAATTTTTGGTGAGTGGGTGAATGAGAAAGTGAGGAAATCTCTCTAAAATGCTCTTGAAAGTGAAAGAAGAATGCTAGGGCTTAGGGAGACTGCTCAAGCGAAATGCAAAGAAGGGTTTCAAAGTGAAAAACTTGGAAAATCGCTCAACTTTTAAGAAAATGGACCGCTTAGCGGTCTGCGCCTGATTTCACTTCTTCTTTTGCTTTCTTTTGAGTAATCTTTCCTTCTAGCACTCAATTTCAACCTTTAACTTTCAAATATATGCCTTTCCCCTCTCAGATGCAATCATTAACATGTAATGCACTTAACACAGGATTAATAAACAAACAATCAACTGGGTTTCCTTCCAATTAGCACTTGTTTAACGTCACGAGCCTAATCCAAACCTGTTTAGCACTCATCAGTAAGTGTTTATCCTGCCAACAACCTTCAGTAGATGTACTTACCTTTTATCCTTCAGTAGATACATAAAAGATTTAGCATCCCTCAGGAGATGCTACCCAAAAAGTGTTCAAAAGTACAAAATCAAATATCCTAAAACTACAAATGTTTATACAAAGTGGGATTTAGATAAAATCAATTCATTCCATCCCGGTTGGGATCTTCATCAACCCAACTCATCAGTTGCTTTCTATCCACTCTCTTTATGGCTCTTTTGAAGGGTTTCCTGATTTCCAACTTGCCATCTTCTCGGCTCTTAATAACCAGCCACTTCTTGTTCTTGAATCTCACTTCTGTTCCTATTGGAAGTGGTGTATATACAGTGTGGATAATGCCTCCTTTGTCAACCTCCTCATCTTTACGTACCTGCAAAACATTACAACTAATAGAATTAGTACTTGTTGTGTTGTCCTTTAGTGCAGCTTCTCTTCTTGACTTCATATGTCTGGCCCTCTTTTTAATTCTAGTACTTTTCTCTTTAGAGCCAGTATAAAAGAGTACATTCTCTTTATCTCTCATCATGATCCTTGCATCATGGACACTAATAGACATCTTGGATGTGGCCATGAAAGGTCTTCTAAGAATTATTGGAATTCTTTCCTCATCTTCCATGCTCATGATGATAAAATCAGCTAAGAATTCTAACTGCTCCACCTGAACAACCACATTTTCCACCATAGCACATGGTGTTTTAACTGAACCATCCGCCATTGTCACTGTGAGATTAGATGGCTTTAACGTTAGCCCTCCAATTTTCTTAAACAAACGTATGGGCATCGCATTAATGCTAGATCCAGAATCTATCATTGTTTCCCCTATATCAACCTCATTGATCTTACATGCCAAATTCAAGCAACCTGGATCTTTTACTTTAAGCGGATAATTACTTGGAGGTTGAACCTCAAATTCCTGCTCATCATCATCTTCATATAAATCTATCATATCTCCAAGATAAAATTTCATTCTTGTAGGAATTTGTTTGATAATTGAAGGCATAATAGTCATTTGATTATAAACTTCTTTGTTCTGCTCATTATGACTATCTCGTGCTTCCTCTTCTTCTTCTCCTCCACTGTTGCTGCTACTCTCAATGGCTTCACCTTCCTCCTTTTTATCACTACTTCCAATCTCTACAACTTCCTTGTCAGCTCTTCCTTCATCACTTGTCACCACAACTTTGCATTGCGATAGGCTCTTTTCACCAAGGGATTGGGTTAAGGGTAAATAAGAAAGTGTGCGTGGCAATTACATAAATAAGTGAAGTAAATAAGAAGAGTAGATATATGAGAGCGGATAAGATGAAATTGTAAACCCCAAAAACACCATTCATCCATAGTTTCTCAAAACCAATTGAATCAACTGCATTGCATGTTTATTTTTGTTCTTTGCATATAACCACCAAATTTATTCTCTTCTCAAGTCTTATGCGATTATGTTACATGAAAGTTAAGGCCTAAGAGTCCTTTGGGAAAACGATACTCGGACTTACCCGTTTATATTACTTGATAACGATTTGGTACACTTTCCAGGGACTTAACAAGTTTTTGGTGCCGTTGTCGGGGACTCGTGGTTTAACTTATCTAGTAGTGTATGTTAAATATACTGTAAATTATATATTGGAATTAATCCCTTGTGTTAAATGCACACATAGGGTTCTCTATTTATAATAGAAGAAATATGGGCTAAGCCCAAATACAAATGAATATGTAAGAATAAAATAAAATAAAATAAGAACAANCACACATAGGGTTCTCTATTTATAATAGAAGAAATATGGGCTAAGCCCAAATACAAATGAATATGTAAGAATAAAATAAAATAAAATAAGAACAATGTTTCCCTAATTAACATAAACACAATATAAACTAAATATAATATCGCTAACACTCCCCCTCAAGCTGGAGCATACAGATTGTATGGACCAAGCTTGGAATAAATAAAGTCAATTTGAAATATATGATCTGTCTTCAAGAGTGTGCGGCAAACAGATGCGCAATCACATGTCGACGAACAACTAACAACAATTTATGGACAGTAGTGGACAACTGCGAAACTTCAAATAGCACCACGAAACTTCAAGTGGGATGATTTTGACAAAGGAGAACAATGACAAAGTCCAAGGACTAGATTGCCATCAAGTAAGGATGGGGCTTGCATCAAAACTACAAGGATTGTCATCACTGACTGATGGGGCCTGTAGTGGCTAAAAGTGACAAAACTACAGGGAATGCCATCACTGACTGATGGGGCCTGTATACAGGGACTGCCATCACTGACTGATGGGGCCTATATACAAGAACTGCCATCATGATGGGGCCTGTAATGGCTAGAAGCGATAAAACTGCAAGGACTGCCATCATTGACTAGTGGAGTCTGAAAGCCTAAAACCTAGCTGGAAACATACTCCCCCTCACGATGAACGACGGAAATGACGACGCGCCGATGACAGACCGTGAAAGTGGAAGATCATAATGAGCTCTTATTCATCAAAGCACCCAAAAACGAATCTGAAATATTTGAAAAAGGGTTGGTGAAATTGTTTCAACCCATAATTTTACTGTTGAAATTTCTTGGTGTTAACCACTGACTGTCCTTGAAGACCTTTCAAAATAAAGAAGAAGATAGCGGAAGCAATAGAGGTAGGACTAGGTGTGGGTGAATTGGTGGCACAAGTGGCGGAGACGACGGTCGAAGACGACGGCCGGAGACGGTGGCTGGAGACGGTGGCCGAAAACGGTGGCCGAACACGGTGGCCGGAGACGACAGCCGGAAACGGTGGTCAGAGAAGACGGCCGGAGACGGTGGCCGGAGACAATGCCAGAGACGACGGCCGGAGATTGTTGCCGGAGACGGTGGTCGGAGACGACGACCAAAGACGGTGGCCGGAGACGGTGGCCGGCAGCGGCGGACTATCGATTATGGTGGCCGGCGGCAGCGGACGACCGGTGACGGTGGCCGGAGACGGTGGACAGGCTGCAGGTGGCGGCTGATGGCGAGCGACAACAGGCAGTGTCGGACAACAACACCGGATAGATGCGAGACAGAAACCAGAGATTGCCCATTGAAGTATAAAGGCATAGGTTGAAAAAGAAACTTTTACGAGGGGGCCGCCGGTGGCGGCGGCCACTGGCGGTAACAAAGACAAAGTAGAAAAGGATCAAAAAATCTGCTCTCATATCATGTTAAATATAGTGAAAATTATATATTGGAATTAATCCCTTGTGTTAAATACACACATAGGGTTCTCTATTTATAATAGAAGAAATATGGGCTAAGCCCAAATA
>NC_028351.1:18942481-18954099 GCF_000741045.1 Vigna radiata var. radiata
ATCATTTTTCTCCTTCTTTCATGGGTCTAAGTCCACCTTACTTCAATTCCATCTTTAATTCATCTAAAAACCCTACAAAACAATGCAAAACAAGCATAATATCGCTAAAACCAACTTTTGACTCTCAAGAGACTCAACTAAGTGTTTTACTTGATTTAAAGCTCATACCACGCCATAAAAGGTGTGTTTTACTATCAAATTTAAGCATGAAAATAACGATTTTTAGACTGTTATCATCTGTACTAGCTGGATGAGTGCAGGGTTCATCACCATGTTTGTTGCATTATCTACTGGCAAAGCTATGTTGTTAAAGTGCAAAGGACCCACCGTGTTTGATTGTCCCCAGTGTGCGTCTTGGAGGAGGTTGGTCTGCCATCTCCTTAATGTCCTGTGCCGAGGTCTCAAGTGAAGATTGCCAAAGTTCTTCAAGAAAAGGAAAATTTTCACATGTAGGACATCTAGTTTTCCTCCTTCTCCTGTCTGATAGCCCTTCAAGAAGAGGTTGTTGGTCTTTAATGCTTCTACTGTGTATTGTTTCCTACATACACAAGAAACAAACCCTAAAAGCACTTTTACAGAAAAATAAAACAAAACTAAAAAAAAAATAATTACAAACAAGTCAAATTTCAATCAATTCACACTACTTGAAAAAGTTAAACCTCGAGTCCCCGGCAATTGTGCCAAAAGCTTGTTGACTCTCTGGCAAGTGTACCAGATCGTTTCAAGTAATATAATCGGTAAAACCCAATATCGTTCTTCCCAAGAGACTCGAAAGGCCTTATCGTTCGTACAAATTGAAATCGTAAGACTTGTAAAGAAAAATTAAATTGTTGGAATGCAAGAACACAAAATAAACATGCAATGTGTTTGATTCAGTTGACGAGAAAAAGACTATGGTTCAATGGAGTTGTTGGGGGTTTACAATTTCATCTTATCCTCTTTCTCTTATCTAATCCTCTTGTTTAATTTGCTTTGTTATCTAACTGTCATGCAAACTCTCTTGGCCTACCTTAACCCGATCCCTCGGCGAAAAGAGCCTATTACTAATTACTAGCTTGTTATCCCTAGCCTCCCTTAAAAATTAATAATGCGCTAAGAACAGAAGCAAAAACAATTGATCGTCCTACCCTCCTATCCCTAGGCGGTATTGCTTAATTAAGGAATTTCTCACCAATTCATGACAGTACCATATGTTCCCCGTATCAAGAAAGACAAAAAACAGTTATCGAATGAGTTAAACGATAAAAGCTTTAAGCGCAAATGAGAACCCAACAATTGATAATCAAAGCATACGACAAGCATATAAATAAACAAGAGTTTCAATAAAAGAGAGTTTCAATAGATTACATTATTTCCCCCAACAACAAAAGGGTTTAGTTCACCACTGTCATGGTGAACTTAGAAGAAAAATGATGGAAGAATGGAAAGGAAAACCCTAGATTAGATGAAAATGAGCCTAAGCATCCAAGAGATCTCCTCCAAGGAGTGAAAATTAGGTCTGGTCGCCCTCTTCTTTCAAAAGAATGACTCTCAAGTCGCAATAGGGCTATTTATAACTGAGGAGCGTCACAGAAAATAGGCCTAAGCCCAGCAGACAACCGCCTGGCATCACACTTATGCCGCCTGGTGGTTTGCCCAACGATGGGTTCCACCGCCCGGCGGTTTTCCTTTTACCGCACAACTGCCAAGCGTCGTCGCCTGGGTGTCAGACAGTGGCTTCTCCTCGCATTTGGCCGCCCAGCGGTGGATTTTGGCGCTGAGCGGTTCCTAGACTCTTCTTCTCTTCATTTTTCTTCTTCCTTCTTGAGTCTAAGACCTTCATCTTCCATCCCATTCTTCATTTTCATCAAAGATTCTATTTGTTGCTCGGTACTCAAAGCATAAAACTTTAATACCACTTTGTTAAAAAAAAAAACGTGAGAGACAAATAAATGGAATCTTCAATTCATCGTGGCTATTTTCATTGAACCTTGACAACCTTTAAATGGGTGCAAATAGAGCCTTGAACCAAGTACAGAGAATAAAAACTAAAAACAAAATATTAACTGACTCAAAATAACAACTCAGGTTGGTACTTAAATTACCGAATGGGTTCATTCCATGAGTAGTTAAACCAAACCTAAGATTTTGACATTCTGGATCAAATTGAGAGAGTTGTTGATCAATATTTCTCCATTTCTTTGAATCAGTTGGATGACGAAGCAATCCATTAGTTGTTATTTCATATGCATGCCATCTAAGGTTTTTAGCGTCTTTTTGGAGTCATGAACAAACGTTTAAGTCTAGTCACAAGTGGAAAGTACCAAACTACTTTTAAAGCAGAACCATTTTTTTCTGTGACCACTTTCTTCACTGTTGTTTTTTTACTTGTATCATGATAACCCACATTTTGCAAACTTTTTCAAAACTTGAAACTCTTTTCTATATAATATGCAATCATTTGGACATGTATATACCCTTTTATACTCCATACCATCGGACAAAGAATTATTTTTGCATCGTAATTACAAGTGGGTAGT
The DNA here is from genome assembly GCF_000741045.1 of Vigna radiata var. radiata. Lineage (NCBI taxonomy): Eukaryota > Viridiplantae > Streptophyta > Magnoliopsida > Fabales > Fabaceae > Vigna > Vigna radiata. The sequence continues at coordinate 18,945,001 of NC_028351.1, forward strand.
GTATTTCCATCTAACAACATTTCATTCAAGAGCGACAACAATTATGTTAAACTCTTATCAGTTCATCCATTGGTTGCCTTCAAATTCATTAGCCTTAACATCGTGACAACTGTGTGAACTTAGTTGAACCGACACAAAAAGGAGTCTCTACATCAGTGGACATTGTTTCATACACATGTGCTTGGGCAAAAGCTTTTGCACCAATCATTGAAATCTCTGTTAAAACAGGCGGAAATAGTCATAAAATCATTGAAATCAACCTCAACTCTCTTGTTCACTCAATTTATTCAAAAAGGATGAGCCCAAGTGATAACGGTCTAAAAACCGTTATTTTTATACATTAATTTGATATCAAAACACACCCTTTATGACCTAGAATTAGCTTGAAATCATGCGTTTTGTTTAAGTTAGTGAACAAGAGAGTCAAAAGCGGTTTTAGAGATATTATGCTTGGTTTTACATTGTTTAGACAGGATTTTGCGAGAATTGAATGATGAAGATGAAGAAGGAAGGACTTGGAATAGAAAAAGGGCAAGAAAAGATGAAAAAAGAGGTGTCGTGACCACCGCCCCGCGCTAACCTAGTGCTGGGTGACCAAGACGCAGACCGCTGAGCGTTAGGAACCGTTGAGCGTCAACGCTAAGCGTTAGCTAATGCTGAGCGCCTAAATGAATGGGCCTGGGCTGAAATTCTGTTACTTTTTTGGTCTACAAATAGACCCAGTGTGATTTCAGAAGTAATCTTTTGGCAATCAGAGACGTCCAAAGCTCTTCTTCACTCCTTGGAGGCAGTTTTTGCATGCGGGAGCTCCGAATCACCAATTCTAGGGTTTATTCTACCATTCTTTTCATTAATTCCATCTAGTTTCACCATGTTCATGATGAACTAAACCCATTGTTGTTGGGAAACAATGTAATCTTTTGAAACTCTCGTATATCGAAGTTCTTATTTTATTTACATGCTTGTATTATCAATAGTGTGGGTTTTCTTATCCGATTTTCATGCTTGCATCGTTTAACTCATTCGGTGTATTGATCCTTGATTTTGTTGATATGGGAACGTACGCGGAAGTCTCGAACTGATAGGAATTCTCTTGGTTAAGCAATACTACCTAGAAATAGGAGTAGGACAGCCAATTGCTTTAAACTTCTGTTTTTCATGCGTTATTGGTTACTTAGGGAGACTAGGAAGGGTAAACTAGTAATTGATAATAGGATCTCTTCGCCGAGGAATCGAGTTTTGAGTAGATTAGATAGTTGCATGAAATTGATAATAAAGTGAATTTAACAAGAATAGTAGATATAGGAGAGTGGATAAAGATGAAATTGTAAACCCCAACAACTCCATTAATTCATAATCTTCTTTGCCAACTAATTCAACTTTGCATTTGCATGTTTAAATTCTGTTTTTTGCATCAACTTTACAAGTTATTCTTCTTTTAAGTCTTATAAAATAAAATCATACAAACGTCTACGCCACTAAGTCCTTTAGAAAAACGATATTCGGTCTTACCGTTTATATTACTTGATAACGATCTGGTACACTTCTCAGGGGTTTAACACCAAGCAAGTCTCTAAGTGAAAAAAGGTGCTTTTAGTATCAAAATCATATCACAAATAATTGTGTTTTAAACTGTTATCAGCTACTAATTTGACTTAACTGTTATTACTGTCAGAAGACAGTTGACTGTATTAGAAGCTTAGTCGACTACAAGAGCGTCTATTTTATAGAATCTATATATAGACGAGACTTGAGTTGTTTTAGAGAACTTTTGGAAAACTAACATTTTCATATTCTGTTTCAGATTGTTTCTCTATGATTTAGAGCTCCAAGAACTCATCAAGAAGACCGTGGTGATCATTCTTTGAAGAGGTTCTGAAGGGGAATATTGTTATGCTTACTGCTTGATCATTATATGCACAATTGAGGTGTTCTTTAGTTGATCAAGAATCGTGTTGCATTTTGTGGTGATTGCTGTTGTACCTATTGTGATTACAGGGGGTAGACTCGTGGAGTCTGGTACACTTTGAGGATATTTCAAAGTGGGTTGCAGATTGCAGAGGAGGGGATATCTTGCTACAAGTCTTGTTGTTTGTATTGCCTACATTTTGGTTAGAGAGTTAGAGACGTGTTTTATATTTTTGACGTGGAGGTCTCTATAAAAGCCTCGTTATAAAAACCTTGACCATTATAGTGCATTTGCTTCCTGGGATTGGAAGGACACTGGATGTAGGCATTGAGGTCGAAGCAGTATAAAAACCTGCATTTGAATTCTCTATCCCTACACTTTTACATTCAATCGACTCTATTATTTACGTAGTCTACTTTGATTTTCCGCTACATTTAAATTTTCAATACTTGCGATTCAAGAAATTGTTTAAAGTTTTATACATTGTGAAAAAGATTGCGAATAGACTTTGATTTTGAAAACTCACCAATTTCCCCCCCCCCCTCCTCTCGGTGTTGAAACAAAGCCTACTTGTTTTCCAACAATTGGCACTAGAACTGGTTTTCATAAGATATTTGAAAAACTAGTCGACTTCTATTTTTCTTGAATCGACTATATACTTGGGGATGTTTTCTAGTTTTCAAACCTTTGGTGTAGGTACATCTACAAACCGACCACCTCTGTTTACGGGTGAAAATTATCCATTTTGGAATATCAGAATGCAAATATTTCTTGAGTCTGAGGATAGAGGAATTTGGGATCCAACTGTAAATGGTCCTTTTGAGCCTACTCAAACTGTTGAAGGAAAAATTGTTTTAAAAAATTTTTCTGAGTAGACTCCTGAGGAAAATAGAAAAGCACAGTATGATGTGAAAGCTAGAAATATCATTGCCTCTACACTAACTTTTGATGGATTTTTCAGGATATCTCAATACAAATTTGCCAATGAGATGTGGGATGTCTTGGAAGTCACACATGAAGGCACTGGTGAAGCCAAGAGAGCAAGGAAGAATTCTTTGATTCAAGAGTATGAACTTTTCCGGATGAAGGCTGGAGAGACAATCTATGAAGTCCAGAAAAGATGCACACACACTATTAATCACCTTATGGCTCTTGGCAAAGTGTTTGATAAAGAGGAGATCAACATCAAGATTCTGAAAAGTTTGAACAGAAACTGGCAACCAAAAGTCACTGTAATCTCATAATCCAAAGACCTTACAAGCATGAACATGGCTACCTTGTTTGGCAAGTTAAGAGAACATGAATTGGAACTAGGAAGGATGAAGGATGAGGAAGAGATTGAAGAAAAGAAGTCCATTGCTCTAAAAGCAACAAGCAAGAAAATCTCAAAGTCAGACGACTCAGATGCTCAAATGGACGAAAAGAAATGATGACCATGATGGTAAGAAAGTTCAGTCGACTTATGAAAAATGATAGTCAACTTACTAACCATACAGGTCATAGTAAAGCAAAGAAAGGCTTTAGATCAAATGTCGTCCAATGCTACGAATAGAAGATTGTCCAGAATTAAAGCTGAAGCAGAAAGCCAATAGAAGATTTCCACAGGACAAAAATAGAAAGCACAAAGGAGATTACATTGCCTGGGAAAACAGTGATTCTGATGCATCAAGTGATGAAGATGTTGATCAAGAGGAAGAATCAAATATATGTTATATGACTGGAGCAACATGGGATGACTATGACAGCGATGCAGATTTTGAGAATGAACCAATAAAAGTGAAATATGATCTGCTAATTAAAGCATTCAAGGAAATACATGCTAAAGTTATATGACTACAACACGAGGTTAATCGACTTAACTCTGAGAGGAGAGATTATGAGCATAGAATAAATAACCTTGTGGCTAAAAATGAGAAATTAGAGAAAGATTTAGATGAAGCTCTAATGTTTTTTAAAGAATTTAAAATTGAGACTGTTACAGTAGAGAAAGCTTGTGAAAAATGTCCTACTCATATTGAAATAATAGATTACTTGACTAGCACGCTAGCCAAATTCACTCAAGTTAGAGACAATTTAGATGTTGTATTAAAGTCTTCTGGTAGAGCTATTTACAGACAAGGAATAGGCTATAAAGCTCAAACTAACAGTACCAATGCAAAGAAGTTTATTGATTTAAGCAAACCTCTTAGAAATGCTTGCTTTTATTGTAATTATGCTGGTCACATTGTTAGAAACTATTATTATAGAACTGTTGGTGCTCCCAAAGGATTGTATGTTTGGAAACCAAAGGAACAACTAACTAAAACTGACAATCAAGGACCCAAGTTCAAATGGGTACTTGCAACAAAAACTTGAGTTGTTTTGCAGGATAACAATCAGATGGAAGGATGTGCAGTGAGAGCTCAAGGATGAACTACATTGGCTATAACAATCATCTTGAGTATCTACAATGGGTAACATATATTACATCACTACATCATGCATTAATTGATTGATTGTTTGATGTTTGATTAGATGTATGATTGTATGTATGCTGGAATGATTGAATTTGTTTTAAAAAACAGTTTCACGAACTTTAGTCGACTTTATTATGAATCTCTTTGACTATATGTTTTAAGGTGTCCAACTCTGTTTTTGAAAACTCCGTTCAAAACTTGAGTCAACTTTCATTTTATTCCAATCGACTTAAAACCTCTGTTTTGGGTTTACAAAAATTTGAAAAATACAAAATGGGTCATTTTTGGGTTTTAGTCATTCGCGCCCTTTTTATATGTGTCTTTATAAGTCTTGAGTTACATTCATAAGTCTGTGTCTTGTCGAAACTTCAAGAAACCCTGTCTGAGAAGGAAGATTCGTCAAGAAACTCAATTTTCATGGCATCCATCAATCACGCTACCTTCAGAAATAAAGGAAAAGAAGTCGTCTCCATCCGAAGCTCTGATCCAACTGGATGGATTAATGACAAAGAAACTCGGGAAAAATTCTTGAGTGCCACCTCTAAAATTGTTGCTGCCCTATGAGCATAAATCTGAATTTATTCAAGAACGAAGGCTTCATGTTTCCTTACTGATTTGAGAGACAAGGGTTATCAATCTTTCTAGAAATGAAAGGGTATTGGTACCCTGATCTCGTCAAAGTTTTCTACCACAACCTGAAGATGGAAGACAGTGTCATATATTTGAAGGTAAAAGGCATTGATATCCATATTAATGATTTCATCTAGAATATCATCACAAACATGAAATCTAAGGGAGCTTTATCTCATCTTCCCAATATTGAGATCAATACCTTGTTAAACAAGAAACGGGTGTACAAGGAATGGCTAAGATTTCCTGGTTTGTACAACACAGAAAATGCTTTTGCACATAAGGGACTTTTGAAAGAAGAAAAGATTGTGGCACATTTGCTGGCAAAGATAATACTGCCAGGAAGAATAAGGAAAGATAGAATGACTACAGAACATGTCCATCTTCTTCATGCCATACGGAATAATACTCCTACAAAATGGCTTCGTGTAGTAAAAGATCACATGAAGAACGTAGCACTGAAAAGGTCTCTGTATCTACCATATGCCTGCCTCATAAGCAAGATTCTAGTTCTTCAAGTTGTTGAAGTAAGAAATGAGAAAAAATGTTTTTAGGGATCCTCAAATGTTTTCGACAGAGATTCATTGATGTCTCTTGGTTTGGTGAAAACCATAAAAGGCAGGATCTTTATGGGAGAGGACAAATCAGAACATGGCTTGGGATACACTTATACTGAAAAGAAGGATTGTTCGAATTTCTTTCCTAAGTCTAAGTTTGAAATCTATGCAACTGAGCTGATTAGAATACTACATGAGAAAGTTGACAATCTTGCAGAGGAACGCAATATTGATCAGCAGATTAATGTAGAAAGTTCCTTTAAGGAAGAATCAACAAAGTCTTACTAACTTAGATTAGGGAACTTCGAAGTTTTTGTACCTTGTGTCTATAAGTGTGTTTTGAGTCTTGGTCGTAGATGTTCTGTTTTCTTTTTTATGATGACTTAGAATGCCATACTTTGTTTTGTTTTTGTTTGGATCTTGTTATAATCATCCAATGTAATATCTTTGAACAAGAAATGAAATTTGTGTTTTGTTTAAGATTCACTTTCTCTTAAATTTCTTAATTGAATTTGCATGAATGAATCTTGAAATCAACTTTGTATTGAGTGAAGTTGACTATGCATTTTTTCACTGTTACATTAAATTGTTCTGCATACTCACTTCGTGTTTGAGTATTTTTCTTGCACTTTTATGATTCTAAAATGCTTGATCTTCAAGGATCATGAAAGGTTTTGCAGAAAAACATTGCTTTGCAATTCATAGCTGGAATCAAAACTCACTGGAAAGTAATCGAATCGACTGGAAAAATAATTCAATCGACTTGCTCTTAACAGGATTATAAATTCCATCATTGGAATTTGGTTATTGTGTTGATTGATCATTTTGTTCTGATTATCTTTAATATATCTCTGTTTCATAATGATTTCATATATCTCATATGAGATTATATTGTGAGATTGTTGATGATTGTATCTTTGCATGATAAAGTTGCTTGAATCATAACTATGATACAATCATGGTTTAAGTTGTTTGTATGCTCTGATTCTTATTGTACTAAATTATGAATCTGAATAAGATTGAGAAAATTATGCATGATGATAGGGGGAGCATTACCCACACTTACATATTTCTTACATGCCTACACTTCAAGGGGAGTTATCTTTTTCATGTGAATATATATGATAGGGGGAACATCTCTGATTGTAAATTTTTTTTGCATTGATGCATCTCTAATTTTGGTTATCAACATATCATATCTAGAAGCTTACCTTTCTTGTTAATGCACAAAGGGGGAGAAATGGTTGATTATATCTTTGATTATCTCTGATTGCTTACAAAGGGGGTAAACATGCTTGATTTGTGATTGCTTGATGATAACGGTTGAAAAACAGTTATTTTCATATGACAATTTAGACCAAATTAGACCCTTTAAGACATAGAACGAGCTTAGAATCAAGTACAACTCAATAAATGAGTCAGTCTAGAGTCAAAAGTTGTTTTTAGCGAAATTATGCTTGTTTTGCATTGTTTTGTAGTGATTTTGATGAAAGTCAAGATTGGGGTTGAAGATGAAGGTCTTAGACTCAAGATAGAGGAAGAAAATTGAAGAAAAGAAGAGTCAAGAAACCGCTCAGTGACAAAATTCACCGTTGCGCGATCCAAGGCGAGGAGAAGGCACCTGGTGTGGGCGCTGGGCAGATTTGCAATTAAAGGCAAACCGCCGGGCAGTGGCCCCCTGCCGTCAGGCGGTAGCGCGATTAGGGGCAAACCGCCGGGCGGCGTAAATGTGTCGTCGGGCGGTTGTCCGTTGGGCCTAGGCCTGTTTTCTGTGACGCTCCTCAGCTATAAATAGCCCTGTTACGATTTCATTCTCATTCTTTTGACAGAAGAGGGCGGCCAGACCTAATTTGCACTCTCTGAAGAGGATCTCTTGGATGCTTAGGCTCCTTTTCATCTTATCTAGGGTTTGCCTTTCCATTCTTTCATTATTTTCATCTATGTTCACCATGACAATTGTGAATTAAACCCTTTTGTTGTTGGGGGAAACAATGTAATCTTTTGAAACTCTCTTTTATTGAAACTCTTGTTTATTTATATGATTCTTCATATGCTTTTATTATCAATTGTTGGGTTCTCATCTGCGCTTAATGGTTTTATCGTTTAACTCATTCGATAATCGTTCTTTGTCTCTATTGATACGGGAACGTACAGTACTGTCATGAACTGGTGAGAAATTCCTTGATTAAGCAATACCAACCTAGGGATAGGGGGTAGGACGATCAATTGTTTTTGCTTCTGTTCTTAATGCATTATTAATTGCTAGGGGAGGCTAGGGATAGCAAGCCGGTAATTAGTAATAGGCTCTTCTCGCCGAGGGATCGGGTTAAGGGTAGGCTAAGAAAGTTTGCATAACAATTAGATAATCAAGCACATTAAACAAGAGGAGTAGATAAGAGGGAGCGAATAAGATGAAATTGTCAACCCCTAACAACTCCATTCATCCATAGTCTTTTTCGTCAATTGCATGTTTATTTTCTGTCTTTGCATTCACAACAATTAATTCTTTCTTTACAAGTCTTACGATTTTGATTCACACGAACGAGCCTTTCGAGTCTCTTGGGAAGAACGATATCGGGTATTATCGATTATATTACTTGCATGATCTGGTACACTTGCCAGTGAGTCAACAAGTTTTTGGCGCCGTTGCCGGGGACTCGAGGTTATTTTAGTAGTGTGAATTGATTGAATTTGACTTGATTTTTCATGTTTGTTTTTATTTTTGTTCTAATAAATGTTTTCTAGGGTTTTGTGCCTAATGTTTGCAGAATTCAGTACGGACAAGGATTTGATTATATGGTGATGAGTCGATATTTTGTTGATTTCGCTTAGTTTATTGTACCGAATTTAATCAGGGAAGTGTGTTTAATTGTCCGGTATTTTCCCGTTTTTGCTAATAGTGCTTAATTTGACCGGAAATTCTTATTTTAATTAATTTGAATATTCTGAGCTAATTAATTGCATTTTTAATTGCAGGGAAAATTTTGGAGATACAATTTGGAACATTGGGAAGGAGACAAAATAATTCAAGACTCTACAATTAGGCATTGCAATTTTAATTACATTGTAAATTAGTAGTCTAGAAAGCTTTTATTAAACTTGAGCACATTGGACCATTGTTGGCAAATATTTATGATGGGCCCAAGTTGTAGGACACTTGGCAACTTTAGGGTTTTTGGGTGGACCCCACCCAACCTTAAATGAGGACACATGGCCCTAGGGATTCCAAGATTCCACTAACCAACATTTTCTAGGGAAGCAGCCGTCACACTTGGACACATTCATTTTCTCGGTAGAAAAATTTTAGGGGCTGTAACGTTTTTTTTCTCTAGGCTGGGAACATGGTCTCGGTAATGGGAATTGGATGAGTGAAAGGGATTTTTTCTTTTCTTTTATGGTTGAATGAAGCACTTTTATTTTTTTTTATTTTATTTATGGAGCCTTGTATTACTTCTCTTTGCTGGAACGTGAATCAAGCTTGGGAGTGTTGGTTTCTCTCTTTTAAATGAATGCAAAGTACCGGCCTTGATGCAAGTTTAATTTTTTT
>NC_028351.1:18954554-18955775 GCF_000741045.1 Vigna radiata var. radiata
GGGAAAGCTGCCTCTTAATTTTATTTAGCCTTCATGCTTGAATTGCAAATTGCCATCTTGAATTTACAATGATTATTTTATATTTTTTACTTTGCATTTTAACAGTTTAATTGCATTTGGATATTTATCTCTTGCATTGTTCGGTTTAATGTTCTCGTTCACTATGTTGTTTGTCATGTTTGGTTGTGTTTAATTTCAAGTTTTAATTTAATTTAACTTTCCTTGCAAGAACACTTTCAAACCCCCCCTTTGTGTTAGACCTAATTCCTGAACCATGGTTTGGTCCTTGAGATACGACCTAGGAGTCACTTCCTAGCTATACTGCATTTCTTATATGCAATTAAATCTGTATGGGCCGCGACACCCATCAAATTTTGGCGTCGTTGCGGAGGACCAACGGTTCGGTTTTAGGTCTTTTGTTGTGTTAGTGTGTGTTGTGTTTTTTCTTGTGTTGTGAGTGTGATGTTATGTTTTGTGTGTTCATCATTGTGTGTTGCATTTAGGTAGCTTTAGTTGCATATTTTTATTGCATTCTTCTTTTCTCCTTCTTTCTCATGTCTACCTATTTTGGCTATGTGGATACTGTTTCTTCTGCTTGTGCCTATGATTATGATTCTCCTGCTGATGTCTATGTTGAGAACATTACGGTTCCTCCTCCATCTCTTGAGAGTGCTCCTGGGGATCCGTTTCCACTTGATAAGGAGGACATTCTTTGTGTTTTCAACACTGGACTGATACATGTGTTGCCTAGGTTTCATGATTTTGCAGGTGAATGCCCACGTAAACATTTGGAGGAGTTCTACACATTATGCTATTTGATGAAACCTCCAGATGTCTCAGATGAAGACATGTTCGTAAGGGCATTTGGGCACTCATTACACGGAGCGACAAAGGATTGGTGTTACTGTCTTCCTCCAGGATCCGTCACCAGTTGGGAAAATCTAAAGCATCAGTTTCTAGACAAATTCTTCCCTGTGCGGTATGGTTGTAGCAATGATCCTGGGTGGACTGATCCTAACTTGGGATTGTATGGTACTTCAGAGCATCAATATCAGGAACCATCATTCCAGACTCCTTGTATGCCTTCTCCACCTGTTCAGGAACCGTAGCAGCTGCAGTCTCATGAGCCTGCCCATTCTTTATCAGCTGTTGGTAGGAAATTAGAAAGCAAGCTTGATTCTCTTGAGAGTTTGGTGACACAGCTGGCATCCAACCAGAGAC
>NC_028351.1:18956955-18959281 GCF_000741045.1 Vigna radiata var. radiata
AGAAGTACCACCTTTGAGATAGGTAGACCACTTTCACCTTCCACCACTTTGGCCACATCTAGGGAAGTGGAGGTAAACATACCTGAGATAGATTCTATTGTTGATGATTATGCTGATGATGGGTATGTTGATGATTATATTGTTGATGAGCATGATATTCATTCCCCCTCTTTGCATGATGAGAACCACTCTTTGCTATCGCATCTGAATGTTTGTTCTTCATGCACTGAACATGAATCTGAGCTTGTTGTTGATATTGTTTCTACATTTGGGATTGATTCATGTTCTGAGGGTATATTTGGGGTTCAGCCTGTTACACTGGTATTGGGTGTTATACCTCTGCATGTTATTTCTGTGGAACCACATTGCACTGACCATGTTGTAGGAGGTAAGTATGAATTTGACCAACACACACCCATGGTGGAAGACAAAGGTGCCGTCAGTTTGAAGATTATTAGGCACCAGCTGAACACGTTCATCAACAATCACTGCTTCTTAGATCCAGCTGTGGAGGACATCTCCCTGCTTGATCAAATTTGGAGACTGAAGCAGTTCCTCCTTAAGACTTCTTTGCTGAATCCAATGGTGGAAGAGATCTCCCTGAAAGTCCAAAATTGGCAACTGCCACCATGATCAGGGGAGTTTTTCTTTTCCCTTCTCCTCCCTTTCCTGCTTTTATTACACTTGTCCATCATCTGTTGACTATTCTAATTTCTGATTTGATGATTGTGACACACTGAGGACATTGTGTAGTTTAAGTGTGGTCTATTGGGGGAGATTCTGAATTTTCTTTGTTAGTTTATGTTTTCTGCGTTAAATTTTTTTGTTTTCTAGGTAGTTGTTGTTTTGTTTTGTGTACAGTTTTGCATGTTTCTCTTGATTTCTAGACTTTGTTTAGGTTGTAGGTGTGTCCTTCACTTCATTGATACTCTGATTTGTTTGAAATCCTTGCTTTTCTTTGATTGGAAGATGATCATGATGTTTGAGAGGTTGAATTGATTGTGACAGAAATACCCTGTGTGAGATTCGAGCCACTTGATGCTCTTTCTTGTGTGATATATCTCTTGATTGCTTGCACATTTGCCTTGGCTTGACTCTGTTGATAATTCTTGATTGATATGCATGTTTGAAAGTGATAAAGGCAGTTTTGTTCTTGAGCCTCTCTAGCCAGATGAGCCTACCTTGTTGTGATCCTTTGATAGCCCCTTTTGAGCCTATACTTTCCCCTGTTCTTTGTTTTCAAGCTCATTAATTACCCTTAAGTGAAAAACCATGATTACCTTAACCTTAGGGAATTTTGGAGCTTTGGAATTGTTTTGGGAATAAGTGTGGTCTCTTGGGAGATTTTGATGAATTGGCTAGTTGGTTCCTCTTCTTGTTTTCGTTTTTGTAAATATGTTGTGTATCTTGTCTCTTAGAGTTGTATTCTAAAAAGAGAGAAAATAAAAGAGACAAGATCAAAAAAAAAAGAGAAAAAAAATACAGAAAAATTGGAAAAATTAAAAAAAAAAAAATTGTTTTGTGAACAATGGAGTCAAGAAGAGGATTGAATTAGAGGTTTGGGTGTGATTTGACTGTGTTTACACTTGTTCCCCATTGCTCCTCTATCTCTTTTGGTTTGCAGCTTCTCATCCATATTTATCCTCCCTTGTCCTTGGCCCCATTACATCCATAAAAGACCTTTTGATTTGAACATGCATATGTTTTGAGTGTTGATATTAGAGGCTTGCCAAGTCTATTTGTGTTTGCTTTCTTGAGTGCATTGAGTGACATTGATTTACCTTAAACACTTGAGAGAAACATTGTTAGTGTGCATCTGTGAGGTTCTGTTACTTCTGATTAACCTCTTGAACTGATTGATCGTTTTTCCACGTTCTGAAATGCTTTAATGATTTCCTGAGTATCTGCTTTCCTTGACTTTGTGTGGGATTCTGTCTACTTCCTTTCATTGTCCAGATTTCTTGAGAATTGTGTAATTTTGTTTCTGTCCTTGTGAGTCTTTGTTTTCTGTGTGCTGAGTCTGTGTCACCACCCTGATGTTTGAGTAGTTCCCTGGTTTTCGCCTTGATTTTGCCCAGGAGTGCAAAAGACTAAGTGTGGTCTATTTTGATGAGTCGATATTTTGTTGATTTCGTTTAGTTTATTGTACCGAATTTAATCAGGGAAGTGTCTTTAGTTGTCCGGTATTTTCCCGTTTTTGCTAATAGTGCTTAATTTGACCGGAAATTCTAATTTTAATTAATTTGAATATTCTGAGCTAATTAATTGCATTTTTAATTGCAGGGAAAATTTTGGAGATACAATTTGGAACATTGGGAAGGAGACA
>NC_028351.1:18960481-18967920 GCF_000741045.1 Vigna radiata var. radiata
GGGAAAGCTGCCTCTTAATTTTATTTAGCCTTCATGCTTGAATTGCAAATTGCCATCTTGAATTTACAATGATTATTTTATATTTTTTACTTTGCATTTTAACAGTTTAATTGCATTTGGATATTTATCTCTTGCATTGTTCGGTTTAATGTTCTCGTTCACTATGTTGTTTGTCATGTTTGGTTGTGTTTAATTTCAAGTTTTAATTTAATTTAACTTTCCTTGCAAGAACACTTTCAAACCCCCCCCCCCTTTGTGTTAGACCTAATTCCTGAACCATGGTTTGGTCCTTGAGAGACGGCCTAGGAGTCACTTCCTAGCTATACTGCATTTCTTATATGCAATTAAATCTGTATGGGCCGCGACACCCATCATATGGGCACTCAATCCTACCAAAATAATTTCAATCACTGGTGGGAACCTCACTCGTACATGGATCAAAGTCTATATGGACAAGGTGTTGAGCTTCATTTTAGGCCTATACAAAGAAGTGCAGAATCTGATGAACTCTTTCAGAGGATTATGAATATTTAACCATACCATGTCAAAAGCATGGAGGAGAGGCAACATCATCAGTGGCAACAACAATGCTCTTCACCAATAGAAACGTGGGAGTATGATCAACAACTGTGTCAACACACAGCTGATGTGACAGAACAAGTCAAAAGCCTTAATGAAAAGTTCGACAAATTTCTGGAGAAGTGTGATTCCAAGAGCTATGAAGTTACCTTCAGAAATTTGGAGACACAAATGGATGAGGTTGTTGATGAGGAGAAGGTAGAGAAAGGAGTGAAAAAGATAGAAGAGAAAGAAACAGAAAGGTAGCTGCTGAGGAAAAGATAGAAGAAAAGGTTGTAAAATTGAAAGAGATGGAGTATGAAAAACCCTTGCCCTATCCAAAGACATATTCTAGAAAGGAGAGAGAAAAGCAGTTTGAGCGTTTTATGGAGATTTTCAAGAAATTGGAAATAACCATACCATTCTCTGAGGCACTTCAGCAAATACCATCATATGCAAAGTTTTTAAAAGAGTTTCTCATGAAGAAAAAGAAGTATATTGAGAAGGAAACTATTGAGGTGCAAGGAAATTGCAGTGCAGTCATACAAAGGACATTTCCTCCTAAATTACAAGATCCAGGGAGCTTTACCATTCAAGTGGTTGAAAGAAAAAAGNAAAATAGAAAATGTGCAAAAATAAAGAAGAAAGAAAGAAAAAAGAAAAAGAGAAAGTTGAGGGAGAAGAGTGAGAAAAAGAGGAAGAGAGGAAAGAAGAAAAGATCATATGAAAAGCCCCTTCCTCATCAAAAGAAAAATCATAGGAAGGAAAAGAAGTTCAAGTACTTTATGGAGATCTTCAAGAAATTGGAGATTAAAGTTCCTATGGTTGAAACATGGAAACATGTGCTTGGTGTTCTCAACTTTATGAAAGAATTCAGCAAGAAGAAGAAAAAGAAAAGAATATCAAGCGAGAAGAAATTCAACACCTATTGATGGGTGTTTGTTGGGGTCATCCCAATTGTTGTAGCATATTTTTTTTTATTTTTTTATTTTTAACTTAGGTTTATTTCATATTTTTTTTAACTTGTAATTCTTTGGACATTTGAACAATTTTTGGGTAGCATCTACTGAGGGATGCTAACTTTTGGTATCCACTGAAGGATACCCGGAAGGTACATCTACTGATGGGTGTTGGAAGGATTTGCACTTACTGACGTCAAGTGCTAGACAGGTTTGGGTCAGGCTCGTGACGTTAAATAAGCACTACTAGGAGGCAACCTAGGTTCTCTCTTTCACTTGCGCTTTTTAAATTCCTAGAATAGGTTGAATTTTAATTTCAGTATGTATGCTTGGCTTGAATACTTTTCTGAAGATGTTTGACTGAATAATTTGCATGATGAGCCTATTTGATAATGATTTGATGTGGATGATAATTGAGCTGCAGTGCATGTTGATATTCTATGAAACAGATGGGTGATGAATTATGATTGCGGTTATCATGCTAGGCAAGGTGCATGAATGAAAATTGTGTGAGAAAACGTGTTGTGTGAGGTATTGAGCTCTAGAGTTTTCATTATTGTATGTATTGTTCACAGGAAAGCATGAATGATATTGCCTTAATTTGGATGATTGATTGAATTGCATGTGAATGTCATATGATCAAGGCCATTTTTGAAAACCCTTCTCTAGCCAAATTTTCACCCAAAGTGCTTGAAAATGTTATACCCTTTTTGAACCTTAGCCTTAAACAGGATGTGAAGCCTTGTCTTGACATTTTTTACCTTCAGTTGGGATGAGCTTAATTGTTTGTAATGAAAAGGTTCAAGTTTGGGGTTGCATGGGGGAAATTGGAAGGCACTTGAAAAGCATTGAGCTCAAATGTTGTGAAAGAAAAATACATGAGAAAAAGAAAAAGAAAAGAAGAAAAAGCATGAAAAGGGGCTCAATGCAAAAGAAAAGGGTAAAAGTTGGGAATAAGAGAGATTGGTGAGGAAGAGAGTTGTGCTTGAATGTTGAATATTATGGTAGCTCTCTTAACTCAAGGACTTTGCATTCCAGAAAAACCAAATTTCTTGTTAGCCCAACCTCATTACAAGCCTTGGAAAAGTCCTTTTGATGGCATTTGCATGTAAGGATTTTGGTTGTTTTAGATGAATGGCAATTTTGTTTCATGTGACTTGTGAATGATAGAGTGATGGAGTGGTACCCTAAACACTTGAGTGATTGAGTGAAACACTTGCCTGGTGAGAATTGCTAAATTTCATGATTGCATTTGTGCTTAGTGGATTAATCATTCATAATGTGTAACATATGTTGAATATCTTGTGAACTGAACTGAATTGGAAGCATGTATGCATCTTGATTTGATTCCACTGAAAATCTGAAGTTGAGTAGTTCTTGTCATGTACTTTAGGAATGTTGAACTATTGGATGAATGAGTAGAAAGCCAAGCTTTGTTTTGTTTGCTGTTTTGCTTTGTTTGCTTGAGGACAAGCAAAGTTCTAAGTTTGGGGTTGTGATAACGATTGAAAAACAGTTATTTTCATATGACAATTTAGACCAAATTACACCCTTTAAGACTTAGAACGAGCTTAGAATCAAGTAAAACTCAATAAATGAGTCAGTCGAGAGTCAAAAGCTATTTTTAGTGATATTATGCTTGTTTTGCATTGTTTTGTAGTGATTTTGATGAAAGTGAAGATTGGGGTTGAAGATGAAGGTCTTAGACTCAAGATAGAGGAAGAAAATTGAAGAAAAGAAGAGTCAAGAAACCNCCCGGNGGCAAAATTCANCGCTGGGCAGTCCAAGGCGAGGAGAAGGCACCTAGCGTGGGCGTTGGGCGGATTTGCAATTAGAGGCAAACCGTCGGGCGGTGGCCCCCTGCCGCCGGGCGGTTGCGCGATTAGGGGCAAACCATCGGGCGGCGTAAGTGTGCCGCCAAGCGGTTGTCCGCTAGGCCTGGGCCTGTTTTCTGTGACGCTCCTCAGCTATAAATAGCCCTATTACGATTTCATTCTCATTCTTTTGACAGAAGAGGGCAGCCAGACCTAATTTTCACTCTCTGAAGAGGATTTCTTGGATGCTTAGGATCCTTTTCATCTTATCTAGGGTTTGCTTTTCCATTCTTCCATTATTTTCATCTAAGTTCACCATGACAATTGTGAACTAAACCCTTTTGTTGTTGGGGGAAACAATGTAATCTTTTGAAACTCTCTTTTATTGAAACTCTTGTTTATTTATATGATTCTTCATATGCTTTGATTATCAATTGTTGGGTTCTCATCTGTGCTTAATGCTTTTATCGTTTAACTCATTCGATAACTGTTCTTTGTCTCTATTGATACGGGAACGTACAGTACTGTCATGAACAGGTGAGAAATTCCTTGATTAAGCAATACCAACCTAGGGATAGGGGGTAGGACAATCAATTGTTTTTGCTTCTGTTCTTAAAGCATTATTAATTCCTAGGAGAGGCTAGGGATAGCAAGTCGTTAATTAGTAATAGGCTCTTCTCACCGAGGGATCAGGTTAAGGGTAGGCTAAGAAAGTTTGCATAACAATTAGATAATCAATGACATTAAACAAGAGGAGTAGATAAGAGGGAGCGAATAAGATGAAATTGTCAACCCCCAACAACTCCATTCATCCATAGTCTTTTTCGTCAATTGAATCAACCACATTGCATGTTTATTTTCTTTCTTTGCATTCACAACAATTAATTCTTTCTTTACAAGTCTTACGATTTTGATTCACACGAACGAGCATTTCGAGTCTCTTGGGAAGAACGATATTGGGTATTACCAATTATATTACTTGCACGATCTGGTACACTTGCCAGTGAGTCAACACTTGATATTGCTTGACAATACTTTTCAGAGTTATATTGCTTGTTATTGCTTGATACTCTGAAAACTGCTATGATACACTGGAGAGATCTTTTATTGACTTGCACTTACTGATTGCTTGATTTTGAGTGGTTAATTGATCGGTTTGTTGAGTTGTTTGTGTACAAACACGGTTGTTTATTAATCATGGTTAATTGCCTGAGTAGCCGTAGTGTCAGCAACGGAATCAAAGGTGAAGTTATGGCCATTGATGGACAATGAATCATTGGAAACCTTTTGAACAGTGGGATCTCCTTCGTCCTTATAGGGACAGAGCGGGGAAGTCAGATAGAAGACATTAGAAAAGTAAGAAGTCGAAAAGAGTAATAGGCGAAAGCAACCTTGACGGAATCGGAGGATGCAGGGAGGGAATTGTCGGTCAGGGCATAGTGTTTCTCAATTCTTACCCTTCCTTTGACACTGACAATAAAAAATTGTTAATTGAATAAATTGAAAAGAGAATACAAAAAGGTTTTTTACCTTGTCCAATATTGTAGGCTACTCAGTGACCTTAAGTTCCATGGCAGCTGCATCTTTGAACTACTTTTTATATTTTTCCCCTATTAGACAAAAATTTCAAAGGTCATCAATAAACCAAAATGCTACAAATAGAGATCCAAAGGCACACACCTTAAAGAATGGTGAAAGGCCAAATGTTAAGGCACCATGATTCTTGAGCAAATAGAGGTAGTCCACCTTACTTCATCTCTGCTCTTTATATGTCCTTTCATTCATTCGAGTGGAGAACTTGGCATACATTATAAATGACTACTAAATGCTATTCAAGCCGACTTTTAAGTTCCTATTACATGTAACAGTCAGTAGCCACCATCTAACAACCAAACTTCTAAACACATAGAAAAGAATAAACTTCCCTATAAACCAGAAAGCAAGCAATTGGAAAAGTCAAGTTATTGCTTTTCTATTGGCTTACAACTTTGATATCAGAGAGAATATTATGAACTTCGATATTTGGCTTTTCCTTCTTTCGATAAGTCAACTACATTATTCCAAAGAAGATTAATTCCAACCACCAATATGAAAATTGAAAAATCTTCAACCATCAACTACTAATTAAGTTCGTGTGAAGCAGAGAAATAACAGAGGCAGAGAATCATTATAGGGTTTCAAAAGAATTTCAATATTTAAAATTAAGAAAAAATTATCAATACTGCAATAATGTACAGGTGTGTAAATTGAAAATGCGACATTCAACAAATATGCAATCACTGAAACATGCATGTAGAAATGAATTAGCACTATAAGGAAGAACAAAACTGAAACCATGGAGCTCTAATCCAACAGCCATGGCAGGTTAGGACACTGGAAGGAAAAAGAAAATTGAAAGCATATGGTAGTTGTAGAGTGAGAGTGAGCGAGAGTGAGGGGAGGCAGTTACGGGTGAGGAGGAAGAGAGGCAACTGCGAGCGAGAGTGATGGGAAGCCGTTAAGCCAGTAAGCGAGAGTCAGGGAGCAGAGAGGGTAGTTGCGAGAGTGAGGAAGGTCAGAGATTTTACCTTGTTTGGAGCTCGAATAGGGTTTTCGTCTTGACATTAGCAACGAGCCACTCTCCGAACTGTCTCTTCTTCTTTTGCACTCTCCCTTCCATGGTTTGGCTCAGGAACCCTAGAAGAAAGGTTTGCGCTTGAGGACCCAATAAGATCTGATGTGTGGCTGAGCGAGAGGGAGGGAGTACGAGTGCAGCACGAGAATTAATGAAGAAGATGAAGAAGTGACCTGAGAAAGATGACGAAGTGATTCAGTGAGAGACCAAGATGAATTCGCGAGAGGGAACGAAAGTCTAAGAAGAGGGAAAAATGTTAGTATTTTCGAGAGAGGGGGAAAATGTGATTTCGAGAGAGCGTTAGATCAGGAGAATTTTTCTTTTTAATTTTGAATTATTAATTGTTTTAAAATCGGTACATAATATCAGTATACAAGGTTTTATTCACTTATATACGGATTTTATCCGTATGTAACTAAATTTCCAATGTCTGTATGTAATATCCGTATGTAACAGGTTCATTATATACAGATCTAAATCTGTATGTAAAAATCTGTAGATAATTAGCTATTTTCTTGTAGTGGTTGTGCATCATCAAAAAAGGGGGAGATTGTTGAGATTGTTGATAAGAGAGCACTAGTTTAGCTAACCTTAATCTCACAGTGCTTTGTTCACTCTGTTTTTGATGATGATAGTACATTATTAATAACACATGTCTTGTTATGTGTTACATGTTTTGTTGCAAACTGATTGATATCTTGTTGAACATGTTTTGTGTTGATTTTGATATGTGAATACACATTTTCTGAGCTTGTATATGTTACATCATTTCTGGTTGCATTACACATAGTTTCGAAGAAGAAAACCACATGCACTATTGTGAACTTAAACTGTGTGGCAAATCTGATAGTTCAAGTCGACTTCATTATTAATTAAATCGACTGAGATGGAAGACTTTGCACAGATTTTCAAATACAGTGCTATGTGAGATTTTGCATTGAAAAGAATTTCAAAATGTGCAAATGTGTCAAAGTCGATTATGTGCGCTTTGCATTCAACTTTGTTAGTTGTTTTATTTGAGATTTTGTTATATTCGTGAACAATAACGACTATATTTTTAAAAGTTATTTAAGCATTGAATGAGAGTCAATTGTATGGAATGTGGAATTAAATTGTTTGACCTGATAGCTACTAATTTGACTTAACTGTTATTACTGTCAGAAGACAGTCGACTATATTAGTAGCTTAGTCGACTACAAGAGCGTTTGTATTATAGAAATCTATAAATAGATGAGACCTGAGTTGTTTCAGAGAACTTTTGGAATTCTCTATCCCTACACTTTTGTTTCAGTATAAAAACCTACCTCTGAATTCTCTATCCCTACACTTTTACATTCAGTCGACTCTGTTATTTACGTAGTCTACTTTGATTTTCCGCTGCACTTAAATTTTCAATGCTTAGGATTCAAGAAATTGTTTAAAGTTTTATACTTTGTGAAAAAGATTGCGAAAAGACACTAATTTTGAAAACTCACCTATTCAAACACCCCCCCC
>NC_028351.1:18967935-18976424 GCF_000741045.1 Vigna radiata var. radiata
CCCCGCCCCCCCCTCTTGATGTTGAAATGAAGCCTACCTATTTTCCAACAGAACACATCCAACATAATGTAGCTAGCCTAAGGTTTCTCTTGACCCATTTTAGCCTAACTATATTCCTAGGTAGGTTGCTTTAACTTAGAAACTCAAGACTCAAACTATCAAAGTCAAATTCATAGTATTTGGGTCCAAAACTATCAAAGCCCAAATCTACAAATGCAAATTTTTTTATGGCCATTAAGCAATTTATATTGCATTTGATGAGTTTGATTATGAAGGATGCATTAAATAATTTCAGCCTCGTTTTTTCATTTAAATAATGTCTTATTAGTTAGATGTATTTATCTCTTTTTAGATTGTATTTTTTTTAATATTTTTAAACCGCAAAACTGTATGAAAAAAAAAACTTTCTATAGTTGTTAAAGAAATATAAATTTAACTCATCATCTAGAAGATCATGTGAGTTGTGCTTGCAAACAGATCTTCTTGAATGACGAAGGTAAGACATTCTTTGAAGATGTGTAGTTCGAGATTAGTTTAAATATATACATGAATAATGTGAACGTATCAATGCTTCAATAGACAAAATAAAATTGTTCAATATTATATTGATTGACAAAAAATACTTGTTTTCTATACTATCTATTATTAATCTAAAACTATTGTCTTATGATCATATTTTTATACTTAATTATATTCAGTACTTCATCAAAACCATAAGTATTGATTTAAAAGAATCTACAAAGAAAAAATAATTGGAATGCATTCTTAATCTAAATGCTTGAAGACAAAAATAAGGTAAAAATTAAAAACAAATATATACATACCGTTTATTGGATAAATAGTTCTTACTTTTAATCATTTGTCGTGCTATAAAGTTGTTTTTTTTTTTAACTCTTCAAATTATTATTCAAAACTTGGTTGCAGCATGGAAACTACAAGATCTTATGCTAGAAAAGTGTGTGTAGCATTTAGTGTTCTTATGGAGGTAAAAAGTAATTGAACGCACTAAAATAGAGAATGCAAGTTGATAAATGGATAACATTGCCATCTAACTATCATCATCAATGCATTTCTGATAAGCTTAAACTTTGACCTATCATCCCAGTGTTATACACTGCCATATCACATTTTTTCCTTTATTTTTTCACTCACACCTTCACCTACCTTAGATATGACACTCATCCGAATCTTCGAAAGATATGCACAAAAAACACACACCACAAACTCAATCTCTCCCTGTGAATTTCATTATGGTCTCTTCTTCCACCTCTCTTCACGTGCAAATATGCAACCACATTTGTCTCTCCCAAAAATTGATAGTGTGATATCTAATAATGACACTGATTATAATTTATAAATTTTAGGTGGTATAACCAACGCTTAAGTTGCTAAGTAACTAAAGTTAAGTTAAAGTATTTAAACGTAGTCAAAACCTGTATATTTATGAAAATACAATTTTTGCACGTATTAACATGTGTTTAATAATAACATATATATATCATTCACATGATTCTAGATTCGGTACAAAACAACTAGATATAAATTTGAAAAAAAAAAACACAAAGATGGATTTTTATGCATGACGCTACTGATAATATTTACTATCATAATTCAAATTAATATTAAAATTTTCCAAAATATTTCTTACTTTTATCTTTTAATTTATTTAAACAATATTTAATTTTTTGTGAAATAGATTAATTATAAAAATGTTCATAAGCTTGCCGTTAACAACTACTTGTTAAATATAAAATTTGTTATCCAGAAAAGTAACAACAAAATGCTTATTAATATTTGCATTCTAAAATTCTCATCACAAGTCTACATTATAATGATGTCATATATCTAAAATTCAATATTATTATTGTTTCTCGAACATCCGTGTAACTATGAGGGTTAAGATTCACGAACTTTTTTCTTTATAGTTATATTAAACATAAAATATTATTGGTTCCGATTATAAGATATCCAGAATGTTTAACAAACATTAGCTCCAGCATACTGAGGCTTACAACATGCTCTCGGAGTAACTGCAGGTGGCAACAACATTGCTATTCAAGTTGACATTATGAAAACTTTGATAATTTATAGAATGAAGTTTTATCTAGCAAGTTCTTCAAAACTTTGGATTTCAAGCAAATTTCTGCAATTAGAAGTTTGTTATTCTCAGTCCTGCTAAGAACATGGTAGGATATTCGAAATTGATTGGTAAACATTTTACTATATTTTTAAAAAATAATCTAAATGTATGTACTTTTAAATTATTTTAAACAAGTATTTTTTTTTCTTTTAGACTAGTAACTCTTTTTCTTATTATATATAGGTATAGGATAAGAGAAAGTATGCTTTTGGAATAAAGGCTCAAAAATCTATTCATAAAACTTTTTGCAAAAATAAAGGCCTTATTTCCTTTCCTTTTCTTTAAATACACTTTTATCTTAATACAGTATTTTATTCAATAGTTGCTTATTGTTATCTACATATTAATATTTGATTTAGGAGAAAAAAATAAGAAAAACAAATAAAAATGACTCTTCTACTGTGGAGAGTAGATTTTAGAAATTTTTCTTTATTATTTTTGGTTTTAAAAAAGTGTAAATAGGAGAAAATGGAACTAGTGCAGAAACGCAGTTTAACGTCGGTTAATTTGGATTTTTAACGTCACTTATACAACAGACGTCTATAAGGGTGACGTCCATGGGACGTCGGAAATCCTCTTAACCGACGTCAATATAAACGTCGGTTAACGATATCCACCGACGTCCATATAGACGTCTACTTATACCCACACTGACGTCTAATTTCTCTATATAGACGTCCACCTATGCATAAAACCGACGTTTACATGAATATATAGAGGTTTAAAATGACACTAACCGACGTCTATGTTCCTTATAGATGTCGAACCTGGCACTAACCGACGTCTAACAAAGGCATTGTGTTTTAGTGCAGTTTTGATCTAGACTTTCGGTAGCATAGTGAAACACTCTCCTCTCGCTAGTTTCCCCACAAAAAAAGCTTGCGTCTTTTGAATCTTCTATGACATTTCAACCCAAAAACGAACCTGGGTCCATGACTACTTCCCATTATTCAACCGCAAAAGAAATAAATTACGGTGACACGAGAACTAGACAAGGACCCAAGTTCCATTTTGGGTCGAGAAGCCATAGAAAACTCAAAAGATCGCCACTCTTCTTGTGAGGAAACTAGCAAAGGGAGAATGTTGTACTATGTTACCCAAAGAGAGGATCAAAACTGCACTAAAACACAACACAAAGAAAGCAAATTTTAATCAGTTCAACCACAAGATAATAGATGAAAGACTAAATAAAGTTTAAACTGTAAGCATAAAAAAAAAAGTCACGCACCTGGGATGCAAGAGAGAAAAAGGAGAGGAGGAAGACGAGAAACAACAATAGAATGCCAAAAAGAGAGAAAAAGAAGAGGTGTGGCAAGAGGAAAAGGAGAAGAGGAAGACGATCGATATCAGAAACTGAATGCCGCGAAGAGTTGCGGTGTATTTAAAATGGAATTGGGCGTCGGTTATTCTCTAGAAACCAACGTCTATAGATGTCGGTTATCCTACTAATGTGACGTCCAAGTGAACATTTAAAACTGACTTTTTGAATACCCATTAGACGTCGGTTTCTGTTAGGGGGAATCGACGTCTAGGAAGCTGAACCGATTGACGTTTGATATCCTGTCAGGGATGTTCACGACTGTTGGTATGGGCCACCGACGTCTATAATAACATACATGTCGGGGCCCTAAATAGCCGACGTCTCAGGCCCTCGAGTTTTGTAAACATAATTCTTACAGGTATAATAGACGTTGCGTAGCCCGAAACGCCGACGTCAACATTGAAGATTTTTTTGTCTTTCCCGCCTTCCAAACATGCCTTAGACGTCGGATTTGGACTACGTGATGTCTAAGCGCCTGAGAATTAGGTGAAAAGCATTAAATGCAGCCCAGTAGACGTCGGGGTGCTGCAGTGCTGACGTCTTGAAATTAATAGACGTCTGTTTTTGGATAAAACTGACGTCTAGTTTATCGGGCTATTTACGATAATGCACCGTCCGCTCCTATACGTCGGATTACACACAAACTGACGTCTTATGGGTGACGTTAAACAGCGTTTTTGCACTAGTGTGGTGTATATGTAAGTATATTTATGGTGTAGATAAGAGAGTCAACACACCCATGGACAAGTCAAACATTCGGTCCATTTCGTTAGGGAACTCAAAAAGACTAATGGAAGAGGTCAAACAAGACCACATCATGCCCTCTCGAAAGTTTTTTATAAATATATAAAAACACCTCGGATTACAAAAATATACAAAAAGCCTTCCATGGAAGTGAAGACCTCCAAGTTCTTTAAGAATTTGGGAAAGTTCAATTTTATTTTTAAGTTTCTTTTGCTATTATACTTGAGTGTTGATGACAGTCTAAAAACCGTTATTTTCATACTTAAATTTGATAGTAAAACACACCCTTTATGGCTTAGAATGAGCTTTAAATCAAGTAAAACACTTAGTTGAGTCTCTTAAGAGTCAAAAGTTGGTTTTAGAGATATTATGCTTGTTTTGCATTATTTTGCAGGGTTTTTGGATGATTTAAAGATGGAAGTGAAGTAAGGTGGACCCATGAAAGAAGGAGAAAAATGATGAAAAGAAGGGTCAAGCAAAGCCACTGAGTGCCAGAATGGTCCGCTGAGCGCTCAGAGCGATTAGAGGGAAACCGCTCAGCGGCAAAACTGACCGCTGAGCGGTCAGAGCGGCTAGAGGCAAACCGCTGAGCGGTCAAATGAGGCGCCTGGGCGGTTGTCTGTTTTTTTAGCTAGATTTTGTAAATCTTTCTATTATTTATCTGTTATCTTTTTGGGCTTATATATAGTCCCGGTGCG
Organism: Vigna radiata var. radiata; assembly: GCF_000741045.1. Classification (NCBI taxonomy): domain Eukaryota; kingdom Viridiplantae; phylum Streptophyta; class Magnoliopsida; order Fabales; family Fabaceae; genus Vigna; species Vigna radiata. Next base: position 18,972,839 of record NC_028351.1, read on the forward strand.
AATTAGATAGGGATTCTTTTGGCAGAGAGAACATCCAGAGCTATTCCACACACCTTGGAGGAGGTTCCTTGGATGCTTAGGCTTCATTCAACAAAGTTTAGGATTATCTCTTTCATTCTTTCATTATTTTCATCTAGTTTCACCATGTCAATGGTGAACTAAACCCTTTGTTTTTGGGGAACAATGTAATCTTTTGAAACTCTCATATATTTAAATTCTTATTTATTTCATATGCTTGTCATATAGTTGTTTATCAATTGTTGGGTTCTCATCTGCGCTCAATGCTTTTATTGTTTAACTCATTCAGCAAATGATGTTTGTCTTTATCGATATGGGGACGTACGGTAATNTCATGAACTGGTGGGAAATTCNTTGATTATGCCAATATCGCCTAGGGATAGGGATAGGACGGTCAATTGTATTTGCTTCAGAATGCATTGCATTATTGGTTACTAGGGGAGGCTAAGGATAGCAAGCCGGTAATTAGTAATAGGCTCTTTTCACCAAGGAATTGGGTTAAGGGTAATTAAGAAAGTATGCATGGCAATTAGATAAACAAGTGAATTAAATAAGAAGAGTAGATATATGAGAGTGGATAAGATGAAATTGTAAACCCCAACAACACCATTCATCCTTGTTTTCTCAAAACCAATTGAATCAACTGCATTGCATGTTTATTTTTTTGTTCTTTTCATACAACCACCAAATTTATTCTTTTTTCTCAAGTCTTACAAGATTAGGTTACATGAAAGTTAAGGCCTAAGAGTCCTTTGGGAAAACGATACTCGGACTTACCCGTTTATATTACTTGATAACGATCTGGTACACTTTCCAGGGACTTAACAAGTGTGGAGAGCCATCTTTGAAATAACTTTAGCGTTTATAAAAACAAATTCAATAACTCATATTAAACCAAAGACAATAAAACAGATTCAAAACTGGTAAAAAACTACTTCACGACTGGAACAACTTTCTTCAAAGTTTATATAAAGTTAATTAAGAATAATAAGAAAGGGGAGAGACTGAGTAATATTGTGTAGAAACGTGGTAAATGTTACTATTTTAAAATAATAACATATTCCAAAAGCATGGGATGGACAGTTGCAGAAGCCATCAAATGCGGAAGAGATTTTATCAGCTTGGATCGCAAGCCTCTTGTCTCTAACGCTTCCCGCAAGCTTCGCGTAGCCAACGTCATTTTTCATGCACAACGTTCAAATGTTGTTGCGGACGTTAATATTTTTGGGTGCAACTTTCAATTTTTCTTTGCACGTTCATTTATTTTATTAAAAATAATTTATTTTAATAGAAGATATTTTAGATGTTTTGGATAATGGGCCTGGTCCATGAGCTCTATAAATAGAGTACCTCCTCCACTCCAAAATCATCAGTTTTCTCATTCTATCTTTTGTTTCTCTTATTCTCTCCTTCCTTTTATTTCTTAAAATTATCCTGGGTTTCATTCTTTCTCTTTTTAAGAGATCCTTGTTAGTTCTGAGATCCTCAGAAATTTCTGAAAAGTTCCTGTTGTATCCTGGGGGACTTGCGCAATATACCGTGGATAAGTCCTTAAAGACAGTGACTCTGCACGTCTCAGGAAATATTTGTTCGTGATTCTGTCAGCTTTTCTACAACTGAGGAGAACATTGCTAGTGTTCAAATCATCAATCTAGCACAGAACATCAAATTCTACATATATTGTCAAACGACTAACTTTTTTAGTAAGAAAAAAGTGTGATCTTTGATCACTAATCATACAAATTATTCATCTAAGCCTAGAATGGTTGTTTGCTAAAAAATATTCAATTATTAACTAGAAGTGATTGTTTTTCAAAGAATACTTGTTTAAGCTAAATATGGCTTGTTGATAAAAGTACTTGAATGGAGTTAGCCAGTGGATGAGCGACGAAATAATATTTTTTTTGGGGTAGGAGTGGCTTGGAAAACAATACTTGATTAAATCATGAGTAGCTTGAGAAAGAATATTTTGTTGAGCTAGAAGTGGCTTGTTGAAAGAAAACTTGAGGTGTTAGATAGGAGTGACTAATCACCCAAATAATACTTAAGGTGTTAGCCCATAGTGACTTTCAGCCTAAACAATGCTCGAGGGGTTAGCAAAGAATGGTTATGTTAAGCCCCTAGCAAGTGTACCAGATCGTTATCAAGTAATATATAAACGGTAAGTCCGAGTATCGTTCTCCTAAAGGATTCTTAGGCCTTATCTTTCATGTAAATTGATCTTATAAGACTTGAGAAGAAAATAATTTTGTAGTGTGAATGCAAAACGAAAATAAACATGCAAATGCAAGTGAATCAATTGGCAAAGAAAATATATGAATGAATGGAGTTGTTGGGGTTTACAATTTCATCCTATCCACCCTCTTATCTCTCCTTTTTTTATTTAATTCATTTTATTATCAAATTGTCATGCAAACTTTCTTAGCCTACCCTAAACCCAGTCTCTTGGCGAAAAGAGCCTACTATTAATTACTAGTTTACTATCTTTAGTCTCCTTGATTAATTAATAATGCATTAAAGTACAGAAGCAAAATACAATTGATTGTCCTACCCCTATCTCTAGGCAGTATTGCTTAATCAAGGAATTTCCTATCAATTCATGACTTCCCCATACGTCTCTGTATCGACAATGGCAAATATCTTCTTACCGAATGAGTTAAACGATAGAAGCATTAAGCATATACAAGAAACCCAACAATTGATAATATAAGCATATGAATAAAATAAGAAAATCAATATAAGAGAGTTTCAAAAGATTACATTGTTCCCCAACAACAAAGGGTTTAGTTCACCATGGACACGGTGAAACTAGATGGAACTAAATGAAAGAATGGAAGAGTAAACCCTAGATTTGATAAATTAGAGCCTAAGCATCCAAGAAACCGCCTCCAAGGAGTGTAGAACTGCTCTGGACGTCTCTACCTGCCAAAAGATTACTCGCATTAGGGCTATTTATAAAGCATAAAAGTAACAAAATTTAAGCCCAAGCCCAGCATTCCACCGCTTAGCGCCTAAATTGACCGCTCAGCGGTTTGCCTCCAAGCCGCAGACCACTCAACGGTTTGCCTCCTAATCGCAGGACGCTCAGCGTTGCCGCTCAAGCGAGAAACAATGTATTCCCCCATGAGACTAGAGCTCAGCGCTGGGATTTGCCGCTGAGCGGTGAACTTGACTCTTCTTTTCTTCCTTTTTTCCTCTTTTCTTGAGCCTAAGTCCTCCCTACTTCACTTCCATCTTTTTTGACAAATTGGCAAGTGTACCAAATCGTACAAGTAATATAAATGGTAAGACCAAGTATCGTTTTCCCAAGAGACTCGAATGGCTTTCTCGTTCGCGTGAATTAAAATAATAAGACTTGAAAATAAAAATTAATAAATTGGATTTGAGAACAAAAATATTAACATGCAAAATAAAGTTGATTCAATTGACAAAAGAAAACAATGGATGAATGGATATTGTTCGGGGTTTACAATTTCATCTAATCCGCTCTCTCTTACCTACTCCTCTTGAATATTAGTTTGATTAATTAATTGTTATGCGACTTTCTTAGCCTCCCCTTAACCCGATC
>NC_028351.1:18976864-18980245 GCF_000741045.1 Vigna radiata var. radiata
TATCTTCAACTCCATTCTTCATTTTCTCAAAATAGCTACAAAACAATGCAAAACAAGCATAATATCGCTAAAAACAGCTTTTGTCTCTCTACAGACTCATTTATTAAGTTTTGCTTGATTCTAGGCTCATTCCAAGTAGTAAAGGGCATAATTCGGTCCAAATTGACATATGAAAATAATTGTTTTTCAACCTTTATCAACAACCCCAAACTTAGAATTTTGCTTGTCCTCAAGAAAAACAAAACAAAATACACAAAACAAAACTTGGCTTTATAATTTTTCATCCAATGCCTCAATAATCCCAAGGTACATGACAAAACTACTCAATTCAATATTCTCAGTGAAATCCAAAGTAAGATGCATACATGCTTTCAATCCAGAGATTGCAGAACAGATGTTATACATTATGAATGACCAATCCACTAAGCAAAAATGCACTCATGAAAATCAACAGTTCATACCAAGCAAGTGTTTCACTCAATCACTCAAGTGTTTAAGGTGACACTCCAACTCTCTATTGTTCACAAGTCACATGAAACAAAATTGCCATTCATCTTAAACAATCAACATCTTTACATGAAAATGCCATCAAAAGGACCTTTTCAAGGCTTGTAATGAGGTCGGACTAACAAGAAAAATTGGTTTTTCTAGAATGCAAAATCCTTGAGTAAGGAGAGCTAAAAAAAAATTCAACATTTAAGCAACTCTCCCACCAATGCTTCTCATTCCCAACTTCTTCCCTTTTCTTGTCTTTTTCATTGAGCTCATCTTCATGCTTTTCTTCTTTTCTTTTCTTTTTCTCATGAATTTTTTTTCTCTTTTCACAACAATTGAGCTCAATATCTTTCACTTGCTTTTTCAATTTTTCCTCCATACACCATAAACTTGAACCTTTTCGTCACATACAATTAAGCTCATCCCAACTCAAGGTAAAGAATTTCAAAACAAGGGTTCACATACTATTTAAGGCTAAGGTTCAAAAAGGGTAAAATATTTTCAAGAATTTTGGGTGAAAATTTGGCTAGAGAAGGGTTTTCAAAAATGGCCTTGATCATATGACATTCATATGCAATTCAATCGATCATCAAGATTAAGGCAATATCATTCATGTTTTCCTGTGAACAATGCATACATCAATAAAAACTCTGGAGCTCAAAATCTCACACACATGCTTTCTCACACAAAATTCATTCATACACCCTGCCTAGCATCATGACCACAATCATAAATTATCACACATCTATTTCACAGAATATCAACATGCATTGCAACTCAATTCTCGTTCACATCAAATAATCATCAAATAGATCCATCATGCACATCAGTTAGTCAAACATTTTCAGAACAAGTATTAAAGCCAAGTATACACACCAAAATTAAAATTCAACCTCTTCTAGGAATTTAAAATGCAAAAGTGTAAGAAGAAATCTAGGTTTCCTCCTAGTAGTGCTTGTTTAACGTCGCGAGCCTGACCCAAACCTGGTTGGCACTTGTCAGTAAGTGCACTTCCTTCCAACACCCATCAGTAGGTGTGCCTTCTTGGAATCCATCAGTGGATTTAAAATTTTTTTAGCATCCCTCAGTAGATGTTAATCATTACTGCCATCAGAAGCAGCGCATAACCCAAAAATAAAATAAAATAAAATAAAATAAAATAAAATAAAAAATATAAAAAAATAAAATAATATAAAAAAAATTGAAAAATAAAAATAAAATAAAATAAAATAAAGTAAAATAAAATAAAATCAAATCAAATAAAATAAGATAAAATCAAATCAAATCAAATCAACTTAAATAAAATAAAATCAAATGAAATAAAATCAAATCAAATAAAATATAATCAAATCAAATCAAATAAAATAGAATAAAATCAAATCAAATAAAATCAAATCACAAAAAATCAAATAAAATAAAATAAAATCAAATCAAACACCCATCAGTAGGTGTTGATACTCCCTTTTCTTGATATTCTTTTCTTTTTTTTCTTTCTGCTGAATTCCTTCATAAAGTTGAGAACATCAAGCACATGTTTCCATGTTTCAACCATAGGAACCTTAATCTCCAATTTCTTGAAGACCTCCATAAAGCACTTGAACCTATTTTCCTTCCTATGATATTTCTTCTGATGAGGAAAGGGTTTTTCATATGATCTTTTCTTCCTTCCTCTCCTCCTCTTTTTCTCAATCTCCCCCCTCAACTTTCTTTTTTTCTTTCTTTTTATTTTCTTCTTTATTTTTGCACATTTTCTATTTTTCTTTTTTCTTTCAACCACTTGAATGATAAAGCTCCCTGGATCTTGTAATTTAGGAGGTAATGTTCTCTGTATTACTGCACTGTAATTTCCTTGCACCTCAATAGTTTCCTTCTCAATATACTTCCTCTCTTTCATGAGAAGTTCTTTCAAAAATTTCGCATCTGATGGTATTTGTTGAAGTGCCTCAGAGAATGGTATGGTTATTTCCAATTTCTTGTGAATCTCCATAAAACGCTCCAACTGCTTTTCTTTTTCCCTCCTAGAATATGTCTTTGGATAGGACAAGGGTTTTTCATACTCCCTCTCTTTCAATTGTACAACCTCTTCTTCTATCTTTTTCACTTCTCTCTCCACCTTCTCCTTATCAACAACCTCATCAATTTGTGTCTCCAAATTCCTGGAGGCAACTTCATAGCTATTGGGATCACACCTCTCCAGAAATTTGTCGAATTTTTCATTCAAGCTTTTGACTTGTTCCGTCACATAAGCTATTTGTTGACAAAGTTGTTGATCATACTCCCACGTTTCAATTGGTGAAGAGCATTGTTGCTGCCACTGATAATGTTGCCTCTCCTCCATGCTTTCGACATGGTATGGTTCAAAATTCATAATCCTCTGAAAAATTTCCTCAGATTCTGCACTTCTTTGTATAGGCGTAAAATGAGGCTCACCAACTTGTCCATATCGACTTTGATCCATGTATGAGTGAGGTTCCCACCAATGCTTGAAATTATTTTGGTAGGATTGAGTGCCCATATAATCAAATCCTTGTCCGTTCTGCATTCTGCAAACATTAAGCACAAAACCCTAGAAAACATTTATTAGAACAAAAATGAAAATAAACATAAAATCAAGCCAAATTCAATTAATTCACACTACTTGAAAAATAACCTCGAGTCCCCGGCAACAGCGCCAAAAACTTATTGACAAATTGGCAAGTGTACCAAATCATACAAGTAATATAAATGGTAAGACCAAGTATCGTTTTCCCAAGAGACTCGAATGGCTTTCTCGCGTGTGAATTAAAATAATAAGACTTGAAAATAAAAATTAATAAATTGGATTTGAGAACAAAAATATTAACATGCAAAATAAAGTTGATTCAATTGACAAAAGAAAACAATGGA
>NC_028351.1:18980485-18998800 GCF_000741045.1 Vigna radiata var. radiata
AGACATGGTGAAATTAGATGAAAAATGGAAGAAGAATGGAAGAGCAAACCCTAGAAAAGATGAAAAGGAGCCTAAGCATCCAAGAGATCCTCTCGAGAGAGCAAAATTAGGTCTGGTCGTTCTCCCCTGTCAAAAGAATAACTCTGAACTCGCAATAGGGGTATATATAGGTGAGGAGCGCATCAGAAAACAGGCCCAGGCCCAGCGAACCACCGCCCGGCGGTTTAAGTGTGCCGCCCGGCGGTTTCCCATAATCCTCCAAACCGCCCGGCGGCAACCGCCACCGCCAGGCGGTTTCCCTCAAGGCCGCCCAACGTTAATCGCCATGCCTACTCCTCGCCCTAGACCGCCCGGTGGTTTAAGTGTGCCGCCAGGCGGTGCGTCGACTCTTCAAATCTTCATTTTTCTTCTCTTTTCTTGAGTCTAGGACCTGTATCTTCAACTCCATTCTTCATTTTCTCAAAATAGCTACAAAACAATGCAAAACAAGCATAATATCGCTAAAAACAGCTTTTGTCTCTCTACAGAGTCATTTATTGAGTTTTGCTTGATTCTAGGCTCATTCCAAGTAGTAAAGGGCATAATTCGGTCCAAATTGACATATGAAAATAACTGTTTTTCAACCTTTATCAATCTTCAATTCTCATCAAAACCCTGTAAAACAATGCAAAAACAAGCATAATATCTTTAAAAATAAATTTTGACTCTCAAGTGATTCAATTAAGTGTTTTACTTGATTATAAGCTCATTCGAAGCCATAAAGGGTGTGTTTTGATTTCAAAATCAAGTATAAAAATAACAGTTTTTAGACCGTTATCAGTTATGAGCCAAAAAATACTTATATTGTAATTCACAAAATCAATCTACTTAGTGAAACAAAATCACTTGTTAAGAATTGAACGTAGTTTATGTGATCTTCTTCTTCTTCCGTTCTCCTAACCCAGTTCAAGTTATGGCTTCTTGAATAGATCTCCATCAAGCTCCCTAGATGGTTTTCCATCATATTGTTTGAACTTATTCTATCGCTTTACCTTTGGTTCTAAGAAAAAGAATATAGATAAAGAAAAATGAGAAAAAAAAACATCATAACAAACTAGTGTCTGAACAACAAAACAAATAACTCTTTTTTTGCATAACAATTTATATTAAGTAATGTTTTACTTCTTTGAACTCATTGTAAACCACTTTAGAATTGTCTTTGAATCTAAAATGGTAAAAAAATATATTTTTTATTCGGTTAGACTAATAAGGATTCAACTATAATTCAACATTTGACCATACATGAAAAACACATTTATATGTATTTTCTTTTTGTTTTAAAAAATATTTAATGAAAACTTGATATGTTGAAACATTTTTTGAAAAACATCATATTTTTTTTACTCTAAAAATAAAGCAAAATTTTAACACTTATGATTTTATTTAAGTTCTAATAACAAATCGTAAAAGACGCAAGTGTTTTGTTTAATAAACTATATGACATTGTACAATTTTATTTATATGTTTAATAAGCATTTACATGGACAAACATAGGCACATAATTGTTAAGAAAACATCATATTTTATTAACATTCTATATTTAAGGAATGTTAATTCCTTATGTGTTTTAGCAAGAAGATCTGCATTTAAGCTTTTATCACATAAAAAAATTTTAGAAGTCGCGTTAAAACTACTTTATCTCACCAACTTCATGGGTTTTACTTTGTCAATTCTGGAAAGGATGGTACAAACTTGTGTCTTTATATTCATTTAGACAAAAACCTTTTTATTGAAACTTGATAAGTTCAACTAGCTAACAAAATGTTTATTAAAGAAATGAAGTGCATTAAATACATGTATAAAGTACATTAAATGCATCTTCCACATTAATGTTCATCAAATGCAAAGAAATCATTCTAGTGAGTTTGAAGCTAACTGCAATAAAAGTATTGTAATTTTTTTTCCACAATGAAATCTTTCTAGAATAGCCTTATTTGGAAATTTTGATAATAATTTGGTATGTTTGTTTTCTAGAATATGTCTATTATAGGTTGGAATAACAAAATCCTAAGAAAACTATGTGGTAGGAGAAGTCTGACACTCTCCTTTAGGATATGAGAGGTGTGACATTTGATCCTACAAAATGAGTACCATTCCTTGATGTAAAACCTAAATGTAATTTATTTTAGATGGTTTAAACCATTTAGTTGTCCCTATTTTTGGGAGGTTTTCTCATTTTGATCCCCGTCTTATTAGAATCTCCAATTGAGTCCTTATAAGTGCTAATTTTAATCAATTAAGCCCCTGCCGTTAAATTTAGTTAACGGGGTTAACTTTTTTGCACAGCTGAAAGGATGACCTGTTAATTTCTGTAAACGTGGCCTATTTAGANTTGAAACGTGACATGAATTAGAGTTGAAATTGATTGAAATTAGCACTTATGGGACTCAATTCATGCCACGTTTCAACTCTAAATAGGTCACGTTTATAGAAATTAACAGGTCATCCTCTCAGCTGTGCAAAAAAGTTAATCTCGTTAACTAAATTTAACGACAGGAGCTTAATTGATTGGAATTAGCATTTATAGGGACTTAATTGGGGATTCGAATAAGACGGGGATCAAAATGGGAAAACCTCCCGAAAATAAGGACAACTAAATGGTTTAAACCAAAAAAATTGAATAACTTTTTGAATTTTCTAGAAAGTTTTGCTTGCTTAGTTGAGTTTTCCTAAGTGGCATTCTCCCTCTCTTGCCTTCTTTAGAGTAACAAGAAGAGTTTCAACAGACCCTCTAGGTGCTAGCCATTCACATTAGGTGTGTACACTTGGTAAGGTAATTAATACCCTACCCTACCCCTCTTTCCATTTATGTTTTCCACATTCAGAATCTTCCACTGTCCTGTTTCATTCCATTTCTTGCAATAAGATTCATGTCATACCTCTTCCACCTCTAAAGCATGACAACAACATCCTAAAATCAAAAGAATAAACTTAGTCACACCCCAAAACCACAACCACTCCTTTGAGTTTCTCAAAGAAAACCAAGAAACCTCATCCACTATCTCTTAGTTATAGGTCATGGCCTTTAGTTGTACCCAAATCACCTTGAAAATTCACTAAACCTTGTTATAAATCTTCCTTATTGTACGGTAGGGACCGGACAGCACCGAGAGGTTCACAACCACCCAAGGATCAGGAGATGGAACCCGGTCGGTACCTGCGTAACCGCAGGAACGGACGGTCGGCCTGCGAGAGTCAAGACATCAAATATGGAACTAGGGTTCACCAAGCCCCGCCAACGCATGGCTGATAATTACGGCCGGGCACAGATCGGCCCATAAGAATGTCCGCATGACTGATATTCAAGACCGGGCACAAGCCGGCCATCAGAAACCTCGCTCTGTCGTCGCGAAACGTGTATAATCCAAGCGACAAACGTCACCACGCCATCAGGACGACCAGCGTCAAAATCTTTTCTTGTCACACCATAAGGACGGCCGTCTGAGGTCCGGCCGTCGACGCTCACAAACCAAAGTGTCAAACAATTCCGGATTAAGGTAAAATTAGATTAATCCCAACAGGCCTGCAATTGGGTCTTGATTAAGTTCACACTAATCACTGGCCCATAAGAAAAACTATAAATAAGAGTCAAAGGTAAGAGGTAGGTGGTTACATTGATTGCACATTTATTTTACTCTCTTTCTATCTCTAACCTTGAGAATCAGTACTGACTTGAGCGTCGGAGTATAATTAACAAGTACCTGGCCAAGCTCAACCAAGAGAACGACATCACTAAGAGACAGGAAGAAGACGGACGGTTCGTGAGGAAAATGTGAAGGAGGACTCAGAGACATTCCCGACCGGAACACTTATGATGTCTACAACAAAGTCCAACAAAAAAACTAAGATAGACAACCAAGAACCACCATCTTTCATCTACATAGCTTCTACAAACTTTTAACCTTTGTTCTTCTAAGTATTCTCAAAGAACCTACCCTAAACACAACTTGAACCTTCCAAAAACCCTTTAAACATTTCTTGGTTCCTTTCTCCCTTCAACCTATAGCTTACCAACTAGCTATACAAAACTAATCTAGAAATCAACCACAAGCATTGCATCTCATTTGTGTGCTACACCTGAGGCTTGGAGTAGACTTTCCTAGGAAACTTTGCTATCCTTTATGGCTATTCTAGAAATCATCTATGATTATAGCTTTCTTTACATAAGTGTTTAACCTTGGATTGTAAAAGCTAAAAAATGTCTAACATTGGTACGTAGTAATATCTGGACAATCAAATAAGCTACAACTTGTACAAAACAGACGTTAGAAAGTTCATGAAACAATAACATGTTTATTACTTGTTTATTTAGTATTTATTATCATCAACACTATCTTAAGGAGCTATACGGGGATTAAATCGTATAGGATCTCAAAATTATCCTAGCCTCTATCCTAAAGAATAGCTCATGAAAAATCTTTCTTAGTGATTCCAATTAAGGATCTAATGAAGGGATAAAATTGTAAACAAAGTGAAAGCATTCTTAGTCAAAAAGAACTTAAAAAAATCATTTTTAAATATTTATTGGTTGTTATATCTCCACGGTCAATTCGATGTTCGACCATTTTTCCAACAAACTTATTAAATTTTGGTACTTTATACCCTCAAGGCAGTGCATTTCTCAAAACTAGGAGTCTGGAAATTGAGAAAAAATAATTGGGTTAATTAATATTTTCTAATTCAACCCCTCTTTGATTTAAATATTTATTTAAAGATATTTTTCCCCTATATTGATTAATTTGCCCAAAATGTGGATAATTATTATACAAAGTTTGGTTATTTATTCCTTTATTGTTCTTTCCTCAATTTAAAGTTTAAGTTAGCCATTTGCTTAGATAAGATTTTAAAATTATCAATTGTTGTTGGTCATTCTTTAAGATAACTTACCAGATATCTAGAAATTATTGTGATTCATTTTGTTGTCTTAAAACTTTCTAAATTTTACTGAAGATAATATATTATTTAAGTTATCATCATCGATACTATGATAGGTGTAAGCTAAATTTAAGTACCATTAAATATTAATCTAGGATTATTTTACAACCCTATACCAACTAGGTATTTTGCCAAAGTGGCCTCTCCCAAGGATATATCTGACTTAGCGTCCATGCATCCATTATAGAAATAGTTGAGAACGATGAAATTGACTCCATGCAAGTTATCATCATAAAACTTGTGTGACTACCAGTGGATTTGAAATCGGACTAATAACAGTTGACACCAAAATGGTTGAGGACATTAATAATTTACTTGAAGTATTGTTGTTCCATTATTTTGTTGTTGTTATTATCTAAAAAAAATAAAATATTTAAACGGTTGTTTAGAACATAATATACTAATTTAAAGCTAATGTCAATCTAACTGATGAAATAAGTCAAACATATTTTACAGTTAAATAACCGATGTAAAATAAGATCATATTATATCAGCTAGCTTCATAAAAGATATAATATTTTAAAAAGGAAGTGGTAAAAAAAACATGTTACATCGGGAGAGACAACAAATGTAATATCCCAGCTTTAAAAAAAAAAAACATTTTTTGCTGTGTTTATAAGGGATCCCGGAACATGCCATAGATTGTAACTACCTGGAAAATATACTAGGAATAATATTAGTGAAAAAATGCATGACTAAGACAAATAAAAAGATGAATAGGTGATAGGTAATTATTATCCCCACTGGTTGATAAGTGGAAACAAGCCTTAAATTGAAGTCCATGGAAACATGCCAATCAAGGAATAAATTAAAATATTATTTAACAAAAATCTATCTATATACAATGTTAAAATTCAATCACTCCAAATTAGATTAAACATTCCTTATTTTAGAATGCACGAATCGAAATTCTTAAAGAAATTTTACTACCTTTGGCAGCTGCCACAATAGAGTTTCAACTTCCAATCCCAAGTAGTCAACACTAAAAACTAAGCCTTTATTTATAAACTTTGCATATGTTTCTTCACCAAAGCCACTAAATCACCATGCTTTTAGTCGAGTTCGGCAAATCTCTACCACAACAGGAAACAAACATCAAAACACAACCTCTTTAAACTCATTCATAGTAAAAATAGTATTGACAATAACGAAAAATTAGTATACCTGGTGACACCTCTGTAAATACAAAGGCTTTCTCTGCGCTACAGTAAGTAAGAGAGTGCTGGTTGCGAACTCGTTAGTTTGCAACCTCGTTAGTTTGCAACCTCGGAGCCAGATTTAGTCGAAAAAGCTTGGAATCTAGGAATGCCTTTGAGATGCTATTGATGATGGTCATATATGTGAATCACCAACGAGTCCTAAGTCTCTGTTTGGCTATCAGAATAACATATCATAGCAGAGGAGTGAAATTATTCTAATTCTCCACAATGTGAAGTAATCATAGTGAAGTTCTCAAAATTTTCATTGGTCTTGTTTAACCAGAGTGGTTTATGTAGAGTAGTTTGTTTAATTATGTAACCATTAATTAGATTAGTAAAACTATTTAAAAAATTTGTTTAAGAAACAACTTCACGTAATTTGTGAATTTGGATGAATAGTACAAAATCTACTTGTGTTGTTTGTATGTTAGATTATATAGTTTAATTCTTCGTGAATAGAGTCCAAGACTATGTTAAAACCCCATTTAGAGTTAATAATTCTATAAATGTCACTTTTTACTATTTTTTTTTATTTGAACTATTAGTCATATTCAATATTTTATCATTATGTAATCACATATAACAATAACAATATTAAGTAATACAAATAATACAAAAATCAACTTTATTTAATGCAAAAAGTGGATGTTAGATAATACTTAATAGTTTAAATTTACTTTCAATTTATGAATTTATATTTATATTGTTTTTACATTAGTTTAGAAATGAACTTTTATGACAACATATAACAATGACTAAAAACATAAAGACGTAAAAAGAAACGTGGTGGTATTTTGTAATTTAGGTTAGCTTTTCAACAACAGTTTCTCGACAACCATCGTTAAAAGTTGTGGAGTGGAGAAACAACAACAGTTTGTAAAAAGTGATTCAAATAAGAAACAATAACAGATTCATGTTGCAACTGTCGTTAACTATTTTCATTTTCGCATCCCTCTCCATACACATGTGATTGTTTTCTCTCATTTTCATTCTCCTCAGCATCCTGCGTCATTGCCCACCATCCTTAATACCCACATTCTTGCCGCCACTAAAGTGTAGTCTTGTTAATTTTTTTCATACATTTTTACATTCTATAATTACTAAAAAATTGTAGTTGATTTATTTGTTTTTCTTAAAATTGTGTGATGCAAATCTAAAATCGGTATTTTGAATTATAAAAAAAGTATGTGAAAATAAAATTAAATGAGTGTGTCTTTCTTAAAAGTTCTCTTTATTTTTAAGGGAATATGTATACTAAATTAAATTAGATTAAGTTATCTTCATTTACATTTCTAAATAGTTATTGTAATTATTTGTTAACGAAGTATATATTTATATTATAACTATTTTAGTGCAGTAGATAAAGAGAAGTTGTGTCCGTTTTAATTTTAGAGATAATAAAATTCACTATAAAAATAATTATAAATTAAGAAAATTTGGATAATAATATAAAATTTACCATTATTAAGAAAAATTTAACAAAACATCAACATCAATGCATAATATTTGCATTCCAATTTTAATGAAATGTTAACGTTTTATACTTTTACTAAATGGTAAATTATTAAACTAATCTGATTGCACTGAAAGGGAAATAAGATTTGATCAAAATTGTGAGAAAACTCAAACTTAATTTCTTTTATTAATATTTTGATAGTTTTACAATTAATTTATTTACACTCATATATTAAGAAAGTTTGGTCAAATTCCTGAAATTATAATGATCAACTTTAAAAAAAGGTTTCAAATCACTCTCAGATCATGTGCCCACCAACTTTAATAACAAAACTTACTTAAAATTTCTTAAAAATGAAAATTTATTCTTTTACAAGCATATTTGATTCGCCCAATGTTTAGAACTCAACTTCTGAAAATGACAAGCCCCATGACAAAAAGCACACAACCCATCTATGGATGAAAATACACAGGGTGTGTTTGTTGAAGGTTGTACATAAAATAGGATATGTCCTAATTCATCTATTAGAAAAAGTCAAACTTAAATTATTTAAATAGTGTATTTACTTTACTTGGGCCATAAATAATTTATTTAATAGGTAGCTATATTTATACACAATTATCTACAATACATATGTTACATAAAACATATGTAATTGTTATTAGGCCTCTCTACCTAATATAATAGGTTATCAATTGATATAAAAATTAATTATTATTAACCCTTTATTCTTATAGGTTAGTATATATTTATATACACAATTATTTATTAAACATATAAGATATAACATACTATAAAAAATATGTAATTGCTATTAAGTCAGCAAATAAGTCAAACTTTGAAAAAGTAAATAGGTCAAACTAACTTCAATTTATATTATAATTTGAAGTCAAATATATGTTAAGTTTATTCTTCACTACTGACCACCATCATTTGAATTTTCTCACTATCAATTTAATAATGAAGGAAAAATTAAATAACCCCTTACTCCTAATTAACTATATCCTCGTATCGAAAAGTCAAAATAAAAACTAATATATATAATAATTAATGAATATTATAATAAAAATTAAGGAAAAAAAATCAAGAAATAAGAATATGAAAACTAAATTTTAATGATAAATCATTAACACAAAATGGACTTTATAACATCAAGCAATCAACTAAATTAATATAAAAAATAATCAGTAATATTTTTGTAATTAAAATATAAAACTGGATATTAGTTGAATATAAAGCTGGACATTAGTAGAATGGTGGACAAATATCTATTATAAATTTGAGGTGAATCACCCTTAAATCCATCATCAAAGGATATCGGTGACCTTAAGAACATTGTCCCCCTAATACCGAATGTCAAAACGTTTAAAAAATTAAAAAAAAGAAAACTAGGGTAAGATTATTATTTTTCATTGTTTCTTCATGCTCTCTCTCTTCCTAAGCCTCCTCAGCAACTGGGACAACTTGCATTACTGCCAACTAATGTAAGTTATAGCTCATTTAACGCAAATATTTTAGCAGTGGTTTTTTATTCTGATAAATATATTTTTTTTAATAATTTGTCAGGCTTAATAAGTTTTTGTTTTTAAACTCTGAAAAAATTATTCAAAACATTGGTTGCAGCAAGAAATATGTGGAAACTACAAGAGCTTCTGCTAGAAAAGTGTGTAGCATTTAGTGTTTATGATGTCTTGGCCAGAGGTAAACAGTAATTAAAAGCACTAAAAATAATGAAGGCAAGTTGGTAACTGGATAAGGATTGTGATCTAACTATCATCATTAATACATTTCTGATAAGCTTAAATTTTGACCTATCATTCCAATCTTATACACTGCCATATCACATTTTCTACTTTACTTTTCACTCACACCTTCACCTACTCTGCATATGACACTCCTCCCAATCTTTGAAGACATGCAAAAAACACTCACACACACCACAAGCTCAACCCTCTCCCTGTGAATTTCATTATCCATTTTCTTCCACCTCTCTTCACGTGCAAATATGTGCAACCACAACTCATTTAAGGTTAAAGTATTTCAAATTTGTCAAAACTTTTTTATATTCATAAAAATACAATTTTTTCAGGTAATGGCACGATTTCATAATCCAAAATAATATTAAATTTACTAGCTAATGATTCAGTTTGGAATGTTTCTAAAAATTATTTAAACTGTACTTTTTTAGTAAATTAAATTAAGTATTTGAAAAGTCTGAAGTCAAATAGTTTGTTGTTAAATTGTGTTTGTTATCCAAAAAAGTTACAGCAAGATGGTTATTACTTGCATTCTAACAATTCCTCATATATATAACAATTTTGTCGTATAATAAAAATTTCATAGCTAAAATCCAATATTGTTATCATTTCTCAAACAACCATGTGACTATGTGGGTTCAAATTTAGGTAACATTTTACATTGTCTCACGCGAGGTTAAACGTAAAACACTCTTGGTTCAGACTATAAAAAGTCGAGAATCTTCACCAAACATTATACCTGGACCATATGATATATATTTGACTGTTTTTAGAAATTTATGTTGCCAAAAATGATTAATATTTTAAATTTTTGTTTTTATATATATTAAAGGTAACAAAGCTACACAAAACTAAACAATAAACATAACAGGGTTTTTTTTCTTGGGTATAATAACACTTAAACAATAGACATGTAACAGATTTAAATTAAAGGTCTATTTCCCCATGTCAAAAACAAGGTAAGAAAGCTAAACATATACTAATGGAAACTCCCCACTGTGACGGAAGTTTTGCTCTCATCTGCTGGCTTCGGAGTTGGCAGCAGAATAACAGCTAACACCGCACTCACGCCAGCCGCTACAGCACCCAACACAAACGCTGGCAAGTTACCACCACCAAACCATTTATCCCATTGTCCACTTATTGCTGATACTATCATCTGTATATAAAAGTCATTTATACACAAAAATTAATCATAAATTCAATCACCATAATAATCGCATAATATTTTGATATAAACTTTATTAAATTAACTGCTGTGATAAAAAAAATATTATTTTTTTTTTTAAAACAATGATGCCCATGTTTAATCCACATGCCCATGTTTAATCCACCATGTAATTATGTATTCAATTCTTAACATAGTTACGAGAAAATGAGAAAATGTATTAAATTAAATGACAAAAATATGTTTGTAATGTGAAAGGATTCATACCTGGGGCACGACAATTGAAACATTGAGGACGCCCAAAGATAAACCTGAACATTTTGGAAAAAGAAGGTTAATTATGTATACATTTGATTTACGACTATAGTAGTTTGCCGTCAATTTCACAAAAAGTAATTTTCTAAAAATACAATAATTATTTTAAATATAAAACATAATAAATGATATTGTTTGCTTTACCTTGGCCTGCACCTGAAGTGCTCGAGTATATAGATGCCAGAGCAAATGGAACACTGAAAGTAATCTGGGTACACATTGAAAGTATATATTAGTTTATGACACCTTGATATATAATTATATATGGAGTAATCTTTAAATACTTTATATATCCTCTCTCAGATAATGGTTTTAAAATTTTATAGTTTGTATAAAAAATAAAAAACCAAAGAGTTATGCATAAAATGTATAGAGGCCATTGACTTAAATCTACAAAACTTTACAGTTACTTTGATTATAATGGTCAACATTTATGGACGCACTTAATTATGAGTTAAAAAAAATTAATATTACTAAAAAAATATTAATAACATATTGAACATTTTCAACATCTAAAAAAATATTAAATATATTAAATAGTTACCAAATCAGGTTGGTTAAAAAAAGAAAAATAAAATCTCTGAGATTAATGTATCACAAAAATGGTTTGAAAACATTTTTCAGATCTGAAAAAAAAGAAAAATACAAACTGAAAAGAAAAAAAAGGCAGACAATGGAAACATTACAAGAAAGTAATAATTATACCGCTAGAGGGATTCCGAGGACGGAGAAGAAACTCAATGCACCAGCTTTAACAGCAGTTGAAGGATGACCAGCCATGATGCCGTCATGCCTCCGTTCATTGCGTGCAGCATTTGTGATCACCACCGTCATTGCCATGCCAACTGCGAGGATAACATTAACGATTGCCCATAGCCACTTAACTCCTCCAACAAGACGACTCAACGGTTCCACCGCCAATGACATCACAGCTAAAACGATTGAATTCAACATAAGCCCTAAAGAACCTGCATGCACTCCAGCATCGTATGCAGGACTGCCTACATCACCACCATATACCTCACGACCCATCCAATCAGTGTCGAACAACACATAAGGGAACCATGCGACCCAGTTAATGGCAGTGACAAGCATCAACATCAACATTGGTTTTTGTAACCCCTTAAAGGCCGCACCCAATTCACCAAAACAAGAATACCATAATCCAGTTTGCATGTCTTCAGTTTCATCATTAGTCCTGCTAGAATCTAACTTTAACTGTGGATCCTCCACGCAAACGAGAACAATGATACAAAGGACAAGGAGGAGGAGTATTGAAAAGAAAAAACAACTTTTCAAGTTTGCACAGAACACATTACACGCCTTGGTTTCAGTGAACGGAAAAAGACGATGAAGTTTATCATAGGAGCCAGCGGCATAACCAAGAACGTTGCCAATGGCCATGAAAAACGAATAAAATGCATTGGCAGTTCTGGTCTTTTTCTGATCTCCGGCAGCAAGATCTCCGAGAAAAGCTCGACATGGACCCTGAAGCATGTTATTAGCAACATCCAATATCCAAAAGCCAATCACAAAAATGGCCACCGCTCGTGGACGCGTTTTCCTGGTTATATCATCCCCGGTGGCATGTCCAATATCAGCAGCATAACCGATGAGAAATACAGAGATGGCAACGGCAAGCGCACCACTCATAATGAATGGACGACGGCGGCCAAATCGGGAAGTGCATCTATCACTGCTATACCCTACAATGGGCTGCACAACTAACCCAGAAATGGGGCCACAGAGCCAAATGAAAGAGGACCAGGCATGAGGGACTCCCAAAGTCTGAACGTACGGGGTTAACAGAGAGAGTTGAAGAGCCCAACCAAATTGGATTCCCGCAGCAAGGGAAGAAACAGCAAACATTTTTCGGAGCGGACTAGGTTGTTTCCGGTCTGCTGTTTCCACCTGAAGCGAAGAGGAAGAAGGCTCCATTGAACAGATCTCCCTAACAACACACCAGTGTTTGATTCCTTTCTATGAATCTCAAAGCAGAAACAAAAGGAGAGTGAAAGAAAATAGTGTGAGAAAAAGAGAAGAACTGGTGAGTATTTAAAGAATGAGGATCAATAAGTGGACAAAATAAGATTACTTGGAGAACCGGTATCAGGTGATTTTCTGATTTTTAGGCGAAACCCTGGATCCTTATCCATTGTTGACGTGGAATGCTTAAATATATAGTTTTCACAGTTTGTAACGTAATCCAAACTTTTGTTTGACATTTATGGTAAAGGACTGCATTTATTAACTCCAATTAAACCTTTTATTAAACTTTACTTTTTCTAAGCATTTTTCATTACTGTTTTTGAACAATAAAATATTACTACAAATAAAAAAATTCAAATCATTTCAAGATAAAATGCTTCAATTTTATTATTATTATTTTTTATATATTATTATTTTTAAGGAAATTTAGATACTCGGTCAATGTTGTTGTAACTGTAGAGTATGTTTTAATTCCGTTAATCTGGATTTTTAGAATCTTCAAATATGTATTAAGTTATTTTGACTTTTCCTGATTGTGAGTCTATTGGTGACAAGATTTCTTCTTAATACAGATTTGGATCACAGATTTTAATTTATACAATCCTTATCCATTTTATTTTTATCAATATAATTTATTTTATTTTATTTTTAAATTTTATAATTTTTTTCATAATTCAAAAACCTACATATAATAAAATTATAACAATTATTATTTTATAACTATTTTTCTTAAGTATAATTTTTAATATTTTTAATTTTAGTAGTTATGATAAAAATTAAATTTTATAGGAAACTTAATTGATTACTGAAACCATTAATTCATAGAGATTTTGTAAATTATTAATGTTATTTTTTAGGATTTCATATTTTGTGGAGAGTATCATTAGGTCTTTAAGTACAATTATGATAAGTATTGCTTATTTATCTCAAATAAAAATATCTCTAAACATTCAAAACATTCTTTTATAGTATATGATTGAAGGAGAGAAATATCAAGATTTTATATTCCTATGGATTATATATCCCTAAGTTATCTCCAAATTATAAAATTGGGGTATCATATTATGGAATCTTTTGGATGCTACACCTCTTACTGATTGTGATAACATTATGATTTGAAACAATATATTAAATATTAGAATAAAATTTTATTATTTTAGTTATTGACATTGGTATTATTTCAAGATATTTTTTAATTGACATTGGTATTATTTCAATATTTTAGTTATTGACATTGGTATTATGATAAAATTACAAAATATATATTTATTTATTTATCTAGTAAAGACATTTTAAACTAAATTTTGATATGATATAATACACCTTTAATAATAGCTTCTTTATTTTAGATTAATATATAATTTAATATTTTTTAATTGTTATATATTTTATATATTTTACATCTTTAAAAAAATTATACATTTATAAAAAGATTTTATATTTTCAAAATATTGATTGAAGATCTGTTACTGATTATAATTACATTGATCTTTTATAACATTTGTTTGTAATATATTCTCTATTAGAAGATAAAGTATCACATTCAGCATCAAGAAATTTAGTGAAAAAATAATTTCTAACATATGAAAAGGTCAAAATGAGATATTTGTTAAATGAATAAGGCATGAGAGCTTCACTCAAAAGGAGTACATCTAAGGAGTCCATGACTCACTCTGAAGTAATAAAGGATCTTTCAAGAAGAGTGATTAAAAGGATGATTGGAAAGGAGACCCTTAATCCTACTTCTTTGTCTTTATTTTCTATGAATAGATAAGTGTAATAATTTTTACGTAAAATATTTTAAGGTCGATAAACAACCAATTTTTTTTATATAAACTAAAAGTTAGTATTTATCATCTTTATGATTATCCATTCCATTTAATATATATATATATATATATATATATATATATATATATATATATATGAATTTGCTCATTTTTTTAATTGGTACATTTTAATAAAGTGTATTAAGTTTTAAGTTAAAAAAAATTCTTATTAAAAGTAAAACCTAACTTTAAATCAAAGATATTTTAATAATTTTAAAATTTAATTTAAAATAAAAAGATAAAAATTATTTATTTATCATCTCATTCACATAGTTATTATTTTTTATTTTATTATTTATTTTAAAAATTAATTACCTTTTATTTTGTTTTTTATTTTGAAAAATAATTTTTTTAAAAAAATATATAATAAAAAATAATAACTATCTATCTACAAATAAATACTTTTTATTTTTTTATTTTAAATTAAATTTTAAAATTATTAAAATATCTTTGAATTTACTGTTAACTTTTTTAATAGAAGTAAATTAGCAAAACTTTTATATATATATATATATATATATATATATATATATATATATATATATNTATATATATATATATATATATATATATATATATATATATATATATATATTTATATATTAATGAAACATATGTACTTCACAATTATATATAAGAAATATGTAACACCTTAGATAAGTTGAATCAAGTTCCATAATTTCAGTGACCGATTACCAATTTAGAACTTCAAATAATTAGTAATCAAAATAAAGAAAAATAAAATCAGATGTATATATTTACTAAACTCTAAAACCAACAAACTTCATTTATAGGTTACGGAAAAATAGTACACAAATATTCACTAGGGAAAACTAAATTTAAAATACTACTAAAAAATACCCAAGCTACATTAGTTTCAAAATAAAATAAATTAACATATACTTAAATCAACATCATTTTCTAAATTATATTGGTTAGAACGATAGTTAAAATATTTTGAATTATAATATTAACATTACAAACTAAATATTGTAATAATTAAAATACTCATTGTAATATAACATAATACCAAAAGTAAAATAAAATTAAGGAATAACCGTTCACTATCAAAATATTGAAAATGCCAAAAATAATAATATAATTAGCATTAGCAGAATAGTGATTTAAAGATAAAAACCAAAAAAAAAAGATATATAAACTAGCTTTCTAGTGTTTATGAAAAAAAAAATATATATATATATACTTAAAATAACGTCATCTGAAGAGAACGCAACAAATGATTAAAAAATTCCTTGCTTCTTAAATAATCCTCAAAATCGAATATAAATAATAAATTTAATTTACACTAATTTAGGAATAAAAGTTTGTTTATTAAATAGTTTTAATTGTACTAACTTCTTTCTCTAAAAAAAATATATATTTTCTAAACTACTCTTGTTTTTGAAACTTGAGATCAAGACTACTTAAAAAAATAGCTTTATAAATATAATAAATATTAGTTTTAAAATAGTCTTATTAAATTAGGTAAAATTAGTTTATTTTCAAAATAATAATTAAACTGGTTTATTTTAGATTAAACAAAGTTTTAAGTTTTCACAAATTTAATTTTAATCAAGTCTCTATTAAATATTTTTTCCTTCTATTAGATATATAAATATTTTATATTTTCAAACAATTGAGTATTTTATGTTTAATTTTTTTTCTTCAATTAATTGGATTATTGCTAGTGTTGATTTATCCAGTAATAATTTTTATTTAATTTTGTGTATTAAAAATATAAAATTTTGTGATCAATAAAATAATATTATAATTAACATAAAGTGATAAATATTTTTTATTTTTTCAATATTATTTTATATAAATCACAAAGTTTTCATAATTTTTAATTTTTGAAGATAATAAAAATAAGAAGACAGAACAAAATAATACTTATGTCATTCAATTAAAAAATAAAAAAAAAATGGAACAAGAAGTGCACAAATTTTGAGTGTAAAAAAAAATTAAAGTCTTTATGTTTTATATAAGGAAAGACTAGTTTTCTGTAAAGAAAAAAAAAATAAAGTAATTAAATGACTTGTAACTTGTTAAGCTTATCTTTAATCATAGTTAATTATTTTGAATTGATGTTAAAAACATATCTGAAGTTGTGACTCTTTCATGTATTCAAACTGAAATTTGTGATTGAGTCTTGCCAAAAAAATGTTGAGACTGATATGGTTGAGATTGGGAAGGAGACAAAAATTCAATTACTTCTACACAGTTAACATAATACATATCAAACAAGAGGAGACCAATTTCACATAATTGAAAAATCAAAACTCCTTATCCTTCTGTGATTGCACCGACCAAAATTAAACTAAAAACAAAATCAAACGTGTCTTAATTTATGTCTTAATTTATGAGGACCCAACATTTTCTATAAAGAACTCTATTTTTTTTGCAGAATATAATGCACCAAATTCGTCCTTTTTAATGCAGATGTAGTTATTTCCTTCTACTTCTTTAAAGAGAGCATTGATGTTCTCAATAAATGCATTAATTGATTCAATTTGTTGTTTACCAAAATAGAGAGAATTTTCTATCAGGGAAGATGATCACCAACAGAGAAATTGATTCAAATTGAAATTAACTAAATTGAAGAAACGAATAAAACAATTTACTTCTACAAGAAGTATAATCATGTTGAGATTCTCAATGAGGAGAAAATATGTTATATACGTTAAGTTATAATTTTTTTTGCATGTCAAAATTTATTTATTTTCTTAGTAATTAATATAAACATACGTATATATTTTATATACTTTTAGAAGAATATCTCTATATTTAAAACACTCTATATAAAATATGTGTTATTAAGTTTAGTTAAACTATTGTTAAAACTTTATAATTATTAATAATGATGATTTTTATATGAACTTATATTTATATTTATTACCTTCTTAACATATTCAATTTTATTGATATGTTTAAAAAAAAACTTATAAAGTAATAATTACTTTCAAGTGTTTTATGATAATAATATTAAAAAACCAATAAAAATATTTATTTTCTTATTCTTTATTCATATATAAAATATAATTACTATAAAAAAAGAAGGTTATCTTATTGAACTTATTTATACTTATTACTTTAAAAAAATCCCTTTATCTCGTTTGTTTAACAGAATATGATTATGATATAATAAAGGTTAACAAATATGATCTATTCTCTAACTGTTTTTCTGTACTAATTCGCACACACAAACACATATTCAATTTTAATCTTTTAAATAATTTTTTTAAAATAAAAAAAATTATCTTATCAGATGTATCATCTTTTGTTATAAATTTAATTATTTTTATTTTATTATTTTTTAAATTGAACTATTTTTAAACTAAAATAGCTATTTATAAAAACTATGTACAGTAACGAAGGGCATTACCGAAGATCAATTACCGAGGGACTGGCGACGGTCCGAAAGCCCTCAGTAAATACGTCGTCGCTATTTTTACCGAGGGCTTTTGGCCCTGGGTAATTACCGAGGGCTTTCGCCCTTCGGTAAAGCCTTCGGTATGCTGCAGGGAAAAATCAATTGTATTTGTTTTTGTTTTCCAAGCACAAGTACCTGCAATGTAATGTTCACAACATACACAGACCTGCATAACAGTTTCAATCCACAAACAAACCT